>NC_088373.1:13386566-13391566 GCF_034508935.2 Berghia stephanieae
AACAAAACAAAACAAACGACAAATAGTCCCAGGTTTGAGATTTGTACTTTTTTTTTTTTGCCAAGATGATGATAATTTCAATCCATCAATTTTTTTTCTGGCCAAAATTTTAAATACGTGTTTTTTTTCTCTCCAGAATTCGCCAATATATAAAACACGCTGTAATAAATTAATTATTCAGTTAGGAAAGCCAACTTATAATCAGGGAAATCCATGACATTTACAATCTGCTACTAGATTAGATACATATCTCTCTCTTATCCCCCACCAACCAAGACAAACCGACCCTCGATAAGGGATAGTAGTTAAGTCGGGATAGATATTATCAGAACAAGACATTGACAGCCGGACGGACCGCCATCTTGTACTTGATTAATTATATTAGCCCGATCATCTTGGCCCCCATTGCAGTCCTTATCACTTCTATAGACTACTTGTTTTATTTATCGGCATTACCGCAGAGCATTCGTGAAAAAGAATCTTTGTCTCTATTTAAACGTTCGCTTAAAACATATCTATTTCGATTTTAGTCGATGGTATGAGAAGCAAGATAGGTTTGGTTTGTGTTGTGTGTTGTGTTGTGTGTTTGTGTGTGTGTGTGTGTGTGTGTGTGTGTGTGTGCTTGTGTGTGTAAATGATTATGTTTCAGCCTAAGTAATTTGTAATTTAAGCGCTTAGAGTCTGGTGTCTCGGAGTTATAGCGCTATATAAGTTTTCAGCATTATTATTATTATTATAAAATGAAATTGAAATCACTCAACTCTTTTTATTATTATTATTTTTTATCCAGCCATTTTTATGAATAGTTCTCACTAAATTGTATTAATCCGACAAGACAAACCCTTGATAAGGGATAGTAGTTAAGTTGGATAGATATTATCAGAACAAGACATTGACAGCCGGACGGACCGCCATCTTGTAGACTACTTGATTTATTTGCCCGATCATCTTGGCCCCCATTGCAGTCCCTTTCACTTCTTCTACATGTTTTATTAATCGGTATAGATAGAACGAAAATGACGTCACTCGGCTCTTTGTTTTTGTTTTTGTTTGTTTGTTTGTTTGTTTTGTTTTTTTAGCCTGCCGTTTTTATGAGTAGTTCTTGTTAAATTGTATTAATCCGATTATGCACGTTTAAGGTTACACTGTTGGTACTTTTTATTCGGCTGCTCCATAGTTTACAAGACTTGTCTATGACTTGTTTATTTAGGCTGGAGTTGGACTAATGAAATAACGTCATCCATAATAGCATTTTAAATCTCATGGTTATGTCAATCTGGCAAGACGGGCGTCGCCCTTTGATGAGGATGTCTGAAATAGAAATATTCAATTTTCTGGTGGCCAGAATAGGATTCAATAGTCTGATGTCACGTCCGCCCAGCAACCAGCAGTTTGGTTCTTTATAAAGAAAATCGGTACTCTTTATTCTTCATGCTGGCTAGAACTTTTTCACATGTCATGTGATCAGAATGTATAACAGTCAATACATTATCAGATTTATAAGGGTTTTCTCCTCTGGATACACTTGCTCATCGAAGAAGAATTTCATAAGGGCGATCGCCATTGTTTCGATAGTTTAGAACCAGTTACTATGCGTCATTACGAGGGAAGTGACGTCACGACTGTTGAAGCCTATTTGCCAAAAAAAAGTTATTGAACGGCAGTTTTAAGTGCAAATAATATCATTTCAAAATGTGAATGGATTCCAGTGTTGTTAAAGGTGATCCACAAGCTTACGAGTTGCGTGCGTGCACGCCTTGCACACCTAAAATTAAGCGGAACAGGTACATACACATAATGAAATTATTGTACGCATCGCTGTATTTGGGGGAGAACAAGGGGGTCTTCTATTTCCCTACTGTTGATGATGTTGATGTTGATGATGATGTTGATGGAATCCACACCACCACCCTGCACGCCATCGGGTCCTATCTAGATCTAGATAATATTGCTGGGTTGAAGCGAGGAGGGGTTGAAGTGTAATTTAATTAGCGAGCTACGAGTAATTTGCACTCGACAGGTAGTATTTAGCACGCGGGGTACTATCATCACTCTTCTTTCTACTCCCTCCCTACCTCATCCCTCCACCTCTGTGCGTATGTTTTGTGTGTGTGTGCGTGTGCGCGTCTCTCTCTCTCTCTCTCTCTCTCTCTCTCTCTCTCTCTCTCTCTCTCCCTCCCCCCCCCCTTTTTTTCACTCTATCTTGAGTAATAAGAATTTTTAAAAATACCCATAACAACAACAAATAAAAGTTTTGTATGATGGTCCGTTATACTCCCGGGTGGCAATGTTGTGAGTTTCTTAGCCAAGCGCACAGTATCTATACCCCGCATTCTGATTTACTAATTATTAATCTATTCCCACGTAGCATATTTATCACGGTGCCCCAGTACACTATTTTATAATACATGCCTTCTTCATTACTGCTGTTCTCTCCTCACAATCCCTCAAGCTTATTATGTAAGGCTAATGAAGCACAGTATTGTGAGATAGATAATCACTGATGATACGCCGCCCTGTTTCACACGAGTTGCCAACTGTGGGGAGTTCACATAATATTATTATCAATTTTTATCGATGCTATGCGTTTATCCAAAAAGCTCATAACATCCGCCAGCCGGGTATAACGTACCAACACACAAATCAATGTGTAACCTTAAACGTTTATATTCTGATTGATACAATTTAGGTAGAACTGCTCATAAAAAGGCTTTCTGAAAACAATGACAAAGAGGCGAGTGACGTCAACTTTGTTCTACCTATTGGGTTCAATCGTAGCCCTCTATCTCTGTGCTGCCCACTCTCCAAAGAGATTTTTGGTACCTTTCTACAGTCTAAAAAATATTCTCATTCACTCAATCAAAAGGAAGCTGTTTACCGCATAGGTGAGAGAAGGCACTAATAATGAATGACCTGAATTTGATACGAATTTTTTTTTGGATTCGTGGATAGCTCATACGGTAGAGTCACGCTCTCACCGGCCAGGCGGAGTTGTCGTACCAATAAGGTCGCAGGTTCAAACCCCATCACCGCCGCAAATTTTTTAAATTCTCTATTGTCTTCTGGCACTTTTCTACTCACTTCATCTCTTGTTGTTACCACATAGTGTTTCATCTCCAAATATGTCGACTGCACCCGGGATCGATCTCGGTCCCTTTGCTTGTGAAGCAGGTTCTCTACCAACTGAGATATCGGGACCCCAATTGTTTTAATGTGCATAATATAATTTGTGTCAGAAAAATGTAAATAATGATAAGGTGAACAGCCGAGTTTGTCGGTGTTAGGGTTGAGTGAGTTAATATTATTTTTTTTTGGTTTGTTTTACAAAATGAACTGCACACATCTAAGAACATTTTACACGCGATGTTAATTATTATCCAAGACGATTGGTTCTAGGATTTTGGCGTTTTCTCGTCACCAAGTCCATTACCATTTAGACTATGTCATTGTGTTATAATAAATATCTGGCACCGCCTATTGTGAAAAGAAGTTCTAGTGTGCAAGACCGGTACACATCACACACTATAACAATACCCTATATGATGATATAATGTAATTCCTACTGGCTACACCCATTATTTATTATCATCCCCATAATAACCACTCATCTTGATCTTATCTCTTCATACATAATATAAAAGAGCTTGCAGCACAGTGTCCGCCCCTCAAGTATTTCATTAACTCTTTCTCTCTCTCTATTTCATTGCTCTCCCTCTCCTCTTCCTCCATCTCCCCCTCCATTTTTTCCTACTTTCCCTCTCTCCTTTTAGAAAGTTACTTAGTTTACCTCAAGTATTTCATTTGCTCTCTCTCTCTCTCTCTCTCTCTCTCTCTCTCTCTCGCTCTCTCTCTCTCTCTTTATATATATATATATATATATATATATATATATATATATATATATATATATATATATATATATATATATATATATATATATATATAATGTAAATTTTCACTCACATTTTTTGCCGAGACGACTCGTTTCTGTGTTTTTCACACTTCTTCAGTCGGCCGACTGAAGAAGTGTGAAAAACACAGAAACGAGTCGTCTCGGCAAAAAATGTGAGTGAAAATTTACATTATATATTAGCTCTAACCACCATTATCGAGCACTTTCGTACCTACAAGTACCCACCAACACTCATATATATATATATATATATATATATATATATATATTATATATATATATATATATATATATATATATATATTCATAATCATAGCTCTCCCTCTCCTCCTCTTCCTCCATCTCCCGCCCCCCCCCCCTCCATTCCTCCTATTTCCCTCTCTCCTTTTAGAAAGTTACGTATTTTACCTCAATTGTTTCATTTACTCTTTCTCTCTCCTTCTGTCTTTTCATAGCTCTCCCTCTCCTCCTCTTCTTCCATCTCCCCCTCAATTTCCTCCTATTTTCCCTCTCTCCTTTTAGAAAGTTAGTTTACCTCCGTATGAGAGAGAGAGAGAGAGAGAGAGAGAGAGAGAGAGAGAGAGAGAGAGAGAGAGAGAGATTTGTGATATATCTGGCAATAATAGCCGTTGTAATCAGCTCAAAGCAATCAAATTGGTATTGATACATAATAATTATATCCCCGTAATTAACATTGTCGTGTATACTATACTGTGTGATTCACTACAACCTCCTATAATGTCACATGCAATTATTCTATTTGATAAGCCCTTTGATCTAACGAAGTCAGATGCATTGTTATATCACGATTTTATAACGTTGATAGGATATTACAGACTGGTGCCTCACACGTTGAGCACCCAACTCTCACGCAAACGGACCAGGAATAATGTTTTAAATCTTGTACTTTACAGGAAATTTCCTGCCCATCATTGTTTCTGTTTATTCATGTTGACATCGCCACTATCACATTTTCTCAACTCGTCTGTAGTGTTTCATTCATCCTGTTTTGTTGATAAAGGGGAAACCCGAAACGTCCATTTCATATGTTTTCTTTCAAGATGTTAAGTTGTCATTTCTGACAGGA
>NC_088373.1:13394066-13416566 GCF_034508935.2 Berghia stephanieae
GCTTGGCTAAGAAGCTCATAACATTGCCATCCGAAAGTCTAACGGACCAACACACAAAACTGTGTGTATCCATGAACGTTTATAGTCGAGTTAATACAGTTCAGTGAGCATTACTCATAAACGCGGATGGCAAAAAACAATAACAAAGACCCGAGTGACGTCATCTTCGAACTATCTATCTCATCTCATGTAGTTCCATATCTGAAGCAGACGTCGGAGGTCATCTTCCGCCAAGCTGATCTATCTCTTGCCAATTCTATTAAAGCAGCGCCACCTTTCTCAGCTTCATCTGTCCAAGTTCTTATCCCTTTCAAATACGTTATTCTTTGTCTTCCTCTTATTCTTTTTCCATTCATCTTTCCAGTCAAGGCGAGTATTTCCAAACCAGGGTGGCGGATAATGTGTCCTAAAAATTCCATTTGGCGTTTGATGATTTTTGTTATCAGTGATCTTTTTCTGTTTGCCATTTCTAAAATTTCTTCATTTCTTTTCCTTTCCATCCATGACACCCTCATCATTCTTCTGTAAAACCACATTTCCACTGCCTCCAGTCTTTTAACCATGGTCTTGTTTATGGTCCAGCTCTCACAACCATATAGCAGCACAGACAGTACATAGCAATCCAGGACTTTGATTTTTGTTTTCATGCTAATATTCCTGTTTTTCATAATTGTATGCAGCTGGTTGAATGCATTCTTCGCCATACCTATTCTTTTCTTTATTTCACAATCTGATTTTCCATTGGATGTTACATTGAAGCCTAAATATTTGAAACATTCAACTTGTTGTATTGTTTGTCCTCTGCTTGTTATTACACAGGCTGGTGGGTTATTATTTTTAGATACCGTCATACATTCTGTTTTAGATATATTCAGTTCCAGTCCCATATTTTCACTACTCCTGACTACAACATCCAGTAATTCTTGTAGTTCATGTTCAGATTCTGCCAGTAGAACCGTATCATCTGCATACCTCAGATTTGTTACATTCTTTCCTCCAATACACACCCCCTTCTTATGTTCGATATCTCTTAATATCATTTCACTATAGAGGTTGAATAAATCTGGAGACAAAACACACCCCTGCCTAACTCCTCTTCTAATAGGTGTAAAACTGCTTAGTTCGTTGTCAACACGCATTGCTGCTTCTTGTTCCCAGTACAAATTCCGTAATATTCTTAAATCTTTACCATCAATGTCCAAGGATGATAGAATTTTGAATAGTTTTTCGTGTTGTACTTTATCAAAGGCTTTTGAATAGTCGATGAAACACATATACAGATCTTTATTTACTTCAATACATCTTTCCATCAGCATTGATAATGTGAATATTCCATTTCTGGTACCCTTGTCCTCAACAAAACCAAATTGCATCTCCCCAATTTCAGGTCGTATTTTATTTCTTATTCTTAGTAAAATTATCTTCAAAAGAATTTTTGTGAGGTGGCTCATTAGGCTAATAGTTCTGTGTTGTTCACAATCAACTGCCCCTGGCTTTTTTGGTAGTGCTATAAAAATGGATCGTTTCATATCAGTTGGCATTTTTCCTGTGTCATACACTTGATTTAGAAGGTTTGTGATGAATTCAATCCCCCATTCACCCAGGCCAGTCAAGGCTTCAATTGTTATGGCATCAGGTCCTGCAGCTTTTCCATTTTTCATGCTTTCCATGACGTTCCTAACTTCATCTTTCATTATAGAAGGCCCTTCCAGTTCTTTTATCATAGGCATTTCTCCTCGATTATCAAAAAAAAGTTCTTCAATATATTCTGACCATCTGTTTAGAATGCAGTCTTTGTCCATGATGGTGTTTCCACGCTTGTCTTTGATGCATCCACTTTTAGCACCTGATTTAGTTTTGTTTGTCACTTCTTTGATTTTCTGATGGAAGAATTTGCCATTTTTTTCTTTGCAGGACATTATATAGTGACATTGTTCATTTATCCAGTCTTCTTTAGCTTCGTTGCATTTTCTTTTTATCTGCCTGTTCAGAGTCTTGTATTTTTCTTCCTGATTTTTGGCCTTTCTTCTCTCATTCATTAGTTCTAATATCTCTGGAGTAATCCATTTCTTCTTCTGCAACTTAAGTGTGGTTGGAACATTTTCTTCTAATGATGCAGCAACACTGTCTTTAAACTGCTCATATTTCTCTTCTATATCTGTTAGTTCTCCAAGCACTTCAAACTTGTTTCTTACTGATAGTTCAAATTTTTCTTGTATCTTCTGTTCCTCCCGGAGAATGTCTAGTTGGTATTTAGGTTTAGCCTTTGCTCTTTTGCAGATTTTCAATTTAACTCGTATGGGGCATAGCACAGGTATATGATCGCTGTTACAGTCAGCCCCCGGCATAGATTTGGCATACAAAACCGAGTTTCGGAAACGTTTGCTGATGAGTATGTAATCTATAGAGAAACCTTTACTGTCACACTAATTTTGTTGGTATGATTGATTTGACAGGGGTACTTGAACTGGTGATGATTTTACTCAAACGCATACTTTATATCGAGATGATCTTTCTTTTTTGTTTGTTTTTTTTTTTTTTTTTTTTTTTCTTAATTTTAAATTTTCGATGTCTCAAAAAAGTCGTAGTTTCAGAGCTATTATTGCTGTCTATTAGAAATAGACCTGCAGCCATATTATAACCATTGGAGGTAATTGGAGAAATTATGATTTAGATTGAGAGAAATTATTGTCTCGCAGAAAGCAGAAATCGTGAAAAGGTGAGTCACCAAAAAAACAAAAAAAAAAACAAAAAACAAAAAACAAAACCGTTCACTCACTCCAACAACAACATGCTCTGGTTGTGAGTGGCGGTGCGACTAGTCATGCGTGCAGCCCAATAAGTTGTTGTGATAAGATCTTAGCTCGTCGTATCAGGAGTATCTCTGGCCTCGGGGAAGCTGTGATTATTGAATTATGATTATGTCATACTTACATATTTCACTCACTTATATTCTCGTGCTTTTAAACACACACACACACACACACCCTTTTCCCTACACACATACACCAGGTGGCGTTTTAAAAAGTTTGTTTATCTCTCTTGTCCATACTCTAGCTGTCCGTCTGTCTATCCATCCATCCATCCATCTATCTATAGATAGTTTGCAGTTGACGCCACTCAAGCCTTTGCTATTGTATTTTGCCATCCGCGTTTGTGAGTGATTCTCACTGAACTGTATTAACCTGACTATAAAATTTCATGGTTACACACAGTTTTGTGTGTTGGACCGTTATACTTCCGGATGCAATGTTATGAGCTTCTTAGCCAAGCGCATACTATATATAGATAGTTCGAAGATGAGGTCTTTGTTATTATTGTTTTTTTTTTTTGCCATCCACGTTTATGAGTAGTTCTCACTAAACTGTATTAACCAGACTATAAACGATCATGGTTACACAAAGTTTTGTGTGTTGGACCGTTATACTTCCGGATGGCAATGTTGTGAACTCCTTAGCCAAGCGCATACTATCTATATAGCCCACCACTCTCTCTCTCTCTCTCTCTCTCTCTCTTGCGCAGAGAGAGAGAGAGAGAGAGAGAGAGAGAGAGAGAGAGAGAGAGAGAGAGAGAGAGAGAGAGAGAGATAGATAACACCTTTGTTATGAAACAAGATCATATTAACCGTATTAACGCATGCGATTGACCATCCGTGGCTGCTAATAAAACCCATCACTTATCGGCCCGCCCTACCCCATTCTATTTCTTTGGGTATTATAATATTAATAATAACACACAAAGCTGTCTTCGCTATACACGGAGATTAAATCCATATTTATGTATAGATAGTATGTGCTTGGCGAAGAAGCTCTGGGAAGTATAACCCCTGTATTCTCTATGAGTGAAACCGACCAATACATAAAACTCTGTGTAACCTTGAACGTTTGTAGTCTGGTTAATACAGTCTAATGAGAATTACTCATAAACGTGGATGTGAAAATCAATAACAAAGACCTGAGTGACGTTATCTTCGTTCTATCTATAGGCCTTAAAATCTTCTCATCACAGACGGCCAGTAAGTAAAAAGTGCCAATTGGAAAGGGACTTATCCACGCCCCTCGAACAGTAGTCGGCGGCTAAAAATAAAAATGGCAGTTATCGATAAACTTAACACGGTGTTAATTGCTCTGTTGGTATGCGTTTCAGTAAAATACTAATTGGTTCTATACGCCTGATCAATCGTACCATAAAAGAGAACTGTGTCACTAAAACGTTTATCGTCTGATTAAGCGAATTTTTAGTGAGAACTAATCGCACAATTATTGGTCGTTAAAACAATAACAAAGCAGAGTGATGCCAACTTTCTTTTGTAAACAACCAGCGATATAATTTGTCCTCGCGGCCTTGATTAAGGGTGTGTCACAAATCGCGCGTTTTGATTGGTCAAAAATATACAGGTTACTTGATTTTGTTGTTGTTGATTTCTTACTCTTTACAAACGGGCTTTGAATTAACTCCTGGCGACTGGGGCTTCTATCAGCTGTTACTTCTCTACCTCGATGAATACAATTAGAAGCCAAGTTATAATCAGATTAATAAAGAGACTTTTCGATTTGATAAAGAAAATACAAAAAATCAATTCTCTCCTCTCAATAATTAAACGATCCGCTTTTGAAAATGAAGAATAAAGTGCTTTGAGGTTTCGACGAAAGGCGCTATAGTAATGTGCTTATTATTATTATTATTATTATTATTATTATTATTATTATTATTATTATTATTATTATTATTATTATTATTATTATTATTATTATTATTATTATTATTATTACTATTATTTATTATTATTATATTATTATTATTATTATTATTATTATTATTATTATTATTATTATTATTATTATTATTATTATTATTATTATTATTATTAATTATTATTATTATTATTATTATTATTATTATTATTTATTATTATTATTATTATTATTATTATATTATTATTATTATTATTATATATTACTATTATTTAATATATTATTATTATTATTATTTATTATTATTATTATTATTATTATTATTATTATTATTTTATTATTATTATTATTATTATTATTATTATTATTATTATTATATTATTATTATTATATTATTATTATTATTATTATTATTTATATTATTATTATTATTATTATTATTATTATTATTTTATTATTATTATTATATTATTATTATTATTATTATTATTATTATTATTATTATTATTTTATTATTATTATTATTATATTATTATTATTATTATTATTATTATTATTATTATTATTATTATTATTATTATTATTATTATTATTATTATTATATTATTATTATTATTTATTATTTATTATTATTATTATATATATATTATTATTATTATTATTATTATTATTATTATTATTATTATATTATTATTATTATTATTATATTATTAATATATTATTATTATTATTAAGAAAAGAAAAGAAATCCAGGCGAGGCTGTCAGGCACACCACCTTGAACCTTGTCGAGGTCAATAAAGTAACATTGGCCTATTTCATCTTAATTTACATTAGATTTTATTGTCACTGATGACCACTGGTGGTATGTCTTGTCTACTGCCAATGTACGGACTGAGCTAATGAATCCTTATAGATCTTAGACAGCGTAATTTATAGATAGAACGAACTTGACGTCACTCAGGTTTTTGTTATTGCTTTTTGCCATCCGCGTTTATGAGTAATTCTCACTAAACAAAAATGTATAAAATCTGCAGTGATGGGCAATCTGCCTTTTGCAGATATAGTATAGACCTTGAACTTGAAACCGTATTTACCAGACTATAAACGTTCAAGGTCACACATAGTTTGTGTATTGGTCCGTTATACTTCCGGATGGCAATGTTAACTTCTTGGCCAAGCGCATACTATCTATATTTTTACATACGCGGCATTTTATTTCACATTGTAGTGAGACCATCAACATCTTTGCAGAATGCTTAGGCGAGACGACGCGTATTCTCTCTCACCTTTTCATTGCATTGGCACAAAGCTGTCCATTGTCCATCTGGCTTTTTGCTCAGAATTAATTGACACAACCACGTGGCTACTTTACTTGGGCGTAGCGGAAAATAGGTCCATAAAAGAACTGACAGGTGTACAGTGTCATGTGCTAATTTTCCCCTATACGGCCAGAACGCTGCTGAACATTTTGGCCAGAAAAATGTTAGAATCTACTTACTCCTTTTATCGGTCGCATAAACTTGTCAAATGTTCTCAAATTTGTAAATAATTTGAAGTGTCAGGGGTTGAAATATTATGTTGCGAGTGATGATAGGTCGAATGCATAGAACCTAAAATTTGTGGCCAAAATTGAAATTGGTGTTAGAAATGTCTGTTCAATACTGCCGTACTCTGAAAAAAAAAAAAAAACATATTAAAAAATTTGACCAGAAAACTCGTCCTTCAAATATCGATCGAATTAATGATCCTCATCTTGGCAAAAGCTCTAAAATCTGGGACTTCGCAAAGTCCCAGGTTTGAGAGTTTTTGCCAAGATGAGGATCATTTAAGTCGATCGATATTTGAAGGACGACGAGTTTTCTGGCCAAATTTAAAAAAAAATGAGTTTTTCCAGAGTAAGCAAGGCAGAATAGTTAAAAGTGCGCAGGAAACAAGTATCTACACGGTATTCGGACTGCAGCCGATCTACTTACAAGGGGAAATGACAAGTGTCCTCTTTGGCCTTCGAGCGGGCTGCTTAGATTTATTTCATTACTGACTAGTCTTAAAAAAAAGTGATTTATTATCTCAGAATTGACATGTTTCCCTACAGAACAGTCCTTTCAGTTGACAGACCCTGAAGGCGTCTTTTTGTTGAAGTCTGTAATATTTATTATGAATACATCTACGCGGTATCTGTATTAATTTCTTTGATGAGTTCTTTGATTTTTCGCCACCGTTATAAATTCAAGACATCTATGTGTGTGTGTGTGTGGTGGGGGGGGGGGGGGGGGAGATCTGGTGTACATTGACAAATTGCCAATTGGAATGTTTATGATGTATTATGACGTTAAAAGAAAAATAAAGCAAAATAAACACTATTTCAATAGACAAGATAGCAATACTTGCTCAGTATTAAAATTTTAAAAATAGATTCCTGTTCTCTCTCTCTCTCTCTCTCTCTCTCTCTCTCTCTCTCTCTCTCTCTCTCTCTCTCTCTCTATTTCGCCATCTCTCCTGTCTAGTTTTCTCTCTGATCTTCTGTTTGTTGTCCATGAAAAAAAAAAGAAAATACTACAGTTTGATTTTGGTGCACTCACTCACTCACGTTACTCACTCGAAGCTTATTCAACACCAAACATGCATGATCAAACGGTACAGAAAACTTTTATTTTCTTTTTGATTTTGTTTGTTTGTTTGTTTGTTTGTTTGTTTGTTTGTTTGTTTTGTTTCCCCTCTCCTGCGTTGCTATCGGGCACGTAATAACGTGATTATGGCAGGAATAATACTGGTAAAGAAGCACAGTGGTTCGTTTCATTTCGTGATGATCTACTATGGGAGTTGGAAATAATAAATGTATCATAATAAAGCGAATTGACCATGGTGAGATCAATGGGAATGCACTTATCTATGGATATTTACACAAAATTCCCAGATATTTCCATGCTCCCGTTGGCAAATCTGCAATATATATAAATTGATAACAACAGGAAATGAAGTGAGCAGGAAAGTGCCAGAAGAGAACAAAGAATAAAAACTGCGCGGCGGCGTGGGGGCTCGAACCCGCGGGGCTCGAATCCGCGACCTTACTGGTACGACAACTCCGCCGGCCGGGGAGATCGTGACTCTACCGTATGAGCTATCCACGACATCCGCCGGTGTCTTCTGGCACTTTCCTACTCACTTCATTTGTTGTTATTATCAACATAAATCCCTGCTCCACTCACTTTTCTGAATTATATATAAAGTGTACGTAAAACCCCATACTCTTGTTATATAAAGCACGTAAACAGTCCCTAAAACACTTTTTTGTTCAGGTTTATTTTCACACTAAAGAATTTGTTCATCAAGCCTTTCAACCCAGCTGTTCATACCTGCCTGCCCAGCTCTTAATCATGAACGTATTCCGCTTTCGATCCCCTCGCCGCTATTATTTTCCCCTTACTACCCTTGTATTGTCCATTCATTCGTTTTTTACCTAACAAAAAGCTAACAACTGACAATCTTGTTTACTTACTTGATCCGTTACTTTAGGTTCTCAAGGCAACAGTAACTTGAAACCGAATCGAATGCCGAAATACTGCCCTTCTTCTAATTATTGACAAGGACAACGGAAGCAGCAGAAGCAGCAGCGCCGCGAAGCATTCAGGAACTCCGCGAAGCATTCAGGAACTCTTGTTGGATGCTTCTTAATCAAATCAACAAAGTCAATATTATTATTGGGGTTATTTCTTCTCTGCTTTATTAGCTCACTAGGTGCGCCAACATCACGAGTAGGCTTATTATTATTATGCTATCGTAGTCGTTATGGTTCATGTGATGTTTGTGGCAGCAGAGATGATGGTAGATGTAGTAAATTAAAAAAAAAGAGCTTTTATATAGAGCAATATCCACTAAACGTGCTCAAGTAGTGCTTGGGGTCCCTCCAATCGGAAGTAGGAAACAGGAAAAGTAAACAATATAAAAAGTGGCCAGATAATTTAGGGAGAATTCAACTAAACACTATTAGGCGATACAATAGAAATAGATAAGGAAAAAGAGAAAAGATTCGAAATAGTTGGATATAGCATCTTTATCAAAGGTTAAATTTAAATGTTTTAGGCAACTGACAATATAACTCGTACATTAACATAGAATTTCCAATTAACAAATCAATAAAACCTGGATTAAGGAAAAACTCTAGAGTAAGAGGTAGAATATACTTTACATTCACCCCCTTGTGAACGGACTAAATCAATAACAGGACGTACCTTATCCAAATCGTTGGTCAAATAAAGGAAGGGAGGCTATCCACGTACAGTACATAATATACCTACAGTGTCGATAACTGTTGATATGAATAGCTCAAATCCCACTCCGACTGTAGTGTGTTTTATTACCTCCCCTGAAAGTGTCAAACCTCACGTGGATTAATTGTATACAGACTTGTCATTCATACATAATATATTATAATGAGTGTTATTATCATATTATACATGTTTTTGGGTCCAATAATATTATGTTGTTAGCTCAATATGATGAGACGAAAGTGGTCTGTGATGAACCGGTAAAATGTCGAGGTGATTCGGGTGGTCAAATTACACACACACACACACACACACACACACACACACACACACACACACGCGCGCTGGTATAACACTCGCTTTCGGATCAGAGGTCCTGGGTTCGAGCCTCGCTCGGCGCATTCATTGTTGACCCATATCTTGTTCTACGCGTTTCGTGTTGCTGTTGATCAGGGACCATCTGTAAAACGCTCTGGAGCACGTTTATTGGATATTGCGCTATATAAAAGCTCACGTCTTTCTTATTTTTTTTTTCTCTCTTTTGTAATGTTATTTTGAAAACAATTCTTAAAGTTAAAAAAAAAACGAAATCTCCCATCCCATGTTTGTTCACTTATGCCAACCTGGCTAACCCAGGTCACATCATATTACGGTTCTTATGGCTTGTCTGGTGAAACGAAACACCGAAAGACATAGCTCATCGAATTACTTTCTATAAATCTCTCTCTCTCTTTCTCTCTCTCTCTCTCTCTCTCTCTCTCTCTCTCTCTCTCTCTCTCTCTCTCTCTCTCTCTCTCTCTCTCTCTCTCCCCCCCCGCCCCCGCCCGAAAAAGAAAAAAAAAAAAAAAAACAGAAGAAAAAATTAGAAAAAGGCAGAACATTGATGTCGAACCCTGTCTTCTCTTCTGTTGTGAGTTAGTTCCCTTCTTGAACTGACCAGTATATACTTAAGTACGAGTCTGATACAGAAAGAAAGAAAGACCCTTCCCAACAAAGCAAAACAAAACAGGTTTTAAAAAATGCCAGTATTGTGGATACTGGCGTCTTTTTCTACTCGGCAGGGAATGTGATAGGAGAGGGTGGGGGGAATGATTGGGTGGATAGTGAGTGGAAAGGTCGTTTGTCTGAAAGATTGATGATTTATAATCCCATGGTAAAGTTCAGGGATGTTTGCATTCGGCTTGTATTTTTTTTTTTCTCTTTCAAATTTGTTAATATATCTGGTAATATTATATGCATGTCTCACATCCGAACCCACTTATGGGCCTAGTTAAACATTTTTGTAATGGACAATATTTTGCGTATTTTTTTTTTTTTGGAGATTTCCATTACAATAATGAGCCCATAAGGAATTGAGTTATCAGACCTGCAAATAAGTGCACGTTTGGTTAGAGCTTAGCTAATCGTAATAAGTGAAAAAATTGGTATGTTTTGGTAATAGTATTACAATTTCTTTTTTCGGTAAAATTGTATAATTTGAGGGTTTTTTTAATTTGTTGTTTTTAAATAAAATATAACTTGCGATGTTACGTCGTCATACACGACCAGTCCAAGAAAAGCTGAACATTCTCAGATTCGCGTCTATAGATAGTATGCGCTTGGCTAAGAAGCTCATAACATTGCCATCCGGAAGTATAACGGACCAACACACAAAACTGTGTGTAACCATGAACGTTTATAGTCAGGTTAATTTTGTTTAGTGAGAATTACTCACAAACGCGGATGGCAAAAATCAATAACAAAGACCGGAATGACGTCATCTTCGATCTATCTATAGATAGTACGCAGCTGACGTCACTCAGGCCTTTATTATTGTTTTTGCCATCCGCGTTTGTGAGTTGTTCTCACTAAACTGTATTATCCAGACTATAAAAGTTCATGGTTACACAGAGTTTGTGTGTTGGTCCGTTATACTTCCGGATGGCAATGTTGTGAACTCCTTGGCCAAGCGCATTCTATCTATATTGAGACTTCAAGAAACGAGGACTTGATAAACTCGGCAAGCAATCGATACATACATACAACAACGTTATGACGAAATTATAACGTCGATGACGACGCATTGTTAGCTTGGTCTTCGTATAGGAGATGTCGCTGATTGTTAGTCATTGGAGAATCAAGACATTGCGTAACGTCCTATCCATTTGATATCGGCATTAAATGGGTAATGTAATATCGTGAGCTAATAGCTAGATGGTGGCCTTTGTTTGTCTGTGTCAGGGGTGTCGAAATCCGTCCACACGTGTGGTATGCCTTGTCTTGTCTTTGTCAATGTAATCGAATGAACGGTTTGGATAACATTATAATTTATAATACGATATATATATATATATATATATATATATATATAATATATAATATATATATATATATATATATATATATATATATATAATATATGTAGTCATTGAAAGATATTAGGCCCATGGAACCGGGGTTTATCGTGATTTCTATAGCGGGAAACGGATAGTGGCAATTTCTTGCTACCCTTTGGATAGGACACTACTCTATCGCATAGTACACGCATTCCGCTAGATCTAACAGACTCGGTTACCCAATCACTGGCTGGGTTGGCAGCGGTCATAAAAAAAGTAATATCTCAATTGCTCTCGGGATCGATCTCTGTCCCTTTATTTATGGAGGGAGTGCTCTATCAACTGAGCTACAGGGATCCCCAAGATCCGATACGTGATAAGAGTAACTTTATTAACAAATTTAAATGGAAGTTTACATTGGGTGTCGCCTTAACAAGTATTGGCAGAGCAGAGATTTACAATTACAGCCACGATGCCGTGTTCAACTCGGATTTTGTTTGTATACAAAAGCCCACACACCTAGGCATTCTCTCTCTATACACATACACGCCTTGTCCTACTTCCAAAACAAAGACATACCTTCATGCTTATTGGATACTCTTTTTATCTGTAACATCTAGAGACCCCCCCCCCCTTCCCCCCTCTCAATCCTATCTCCCATCTCGCCCCTTCCCCCCCCCCCCTTCCCAACTCCTTCTTCTACTCTTTCTCCAGCTTCTTGTCGGTCATTCCATTTTCTTGTCTTTCTTGAAATGAACCAGAATTATTAGGCGTTGAAATGCAACCTGTAATGGACTAAAATGTGACCCACCGCGTTAAAGCGGCATTATGTCGGGGGTGAGCCAGGCACTGACTGGAGATTGTTCGAAGTTGACGTCACTCAGGTCTTTGTTATTGTTTTTCTTGCCATTCGCGTTTATGAGTAATTCTAACTAAACTATTGACCAGACTATAAACGTTCAAGGTTACACCTAGTTTAGATAGAATGCGCTTGGCCAAGGAGTTCACAACATTGCCATCCGGAAGTATAACGGACCAACACACAAACTCTGTGTAACCATGAACTTTTATAGTCTGGTTAATACAGTTTAGTGAGAACAACTCACAAACGCGGATGGCAAAAACAATAACAAAGGCCTGAGTGACGTCATCTGCATACTATCTATAGATACTTCCTGATGGCAATGTTGTGAGCTTCTTAGCCAAGCGCATACTATCTATATCGCTCAAAATAGTATTGTGGAGAAAGAAATAATTTCTTACATTACAACCAACCTAATTAAGAGTTCCCATTTCTGGTCCTTTTTCCTCGAAATTCACTTTAATAATAAGCGGGCAGATTCATCTCGACATAATACCGTTTTCAGACGGTGGGTCGCAAATGTCATATCTATTGAGAGACAAAAATCACACTTGTTACAAGCTATACGGTGTCAAGCTCCAAAGGATGAAACAAGATCGCGTGCTCTCTCATGACATTATCCTACTGCTACTTTTATAACTTTTAATAAGCTGTCATGCCTCGTACCTCGTAACAGTTCCTTGCTTAAATCTGGGTCAGAACTTTACCTTTAAATGACTTTTCCATCCACAGCTCTGTTTTTTTAAATCAATAACTTTACGAAAAAAACCCAATTGATATAATAATGAAAAAGTTATATTTAAATTGGTGGTAACTAGAATTTTTCGCGTTTTGATGACTACATGCTCCATGAACGCGGTGTAAAAATCGATGCATTCATGTTGTCAATTCTTTCTATTTTTTTTTCCGTAAAAAGAAAAAATCGGTGAAAAGCTTAACTTCTCACGATAACCATTTTAAACAGCCAGATGCGTGTGACGCCCAGAAATCACGATATGTCAACAAATTAAATTTTGAATCCTTCACTCTATTCTCTTGTGATAATCCCTCCCCAAAGCGTGTGAAGTTATGCTCGTGTAAATAATGTTATTTACACTATCCGTTTACCGGCGTGCATGCATGTCATAAGAGAGATGCATTTGTTTTTGTTTTGAAAGCGTGCTGCATTCACTCACGTGTACTTTAAAGTGAGTGCTTCGCTTCTTTAAAACTCTTAATGCCCGCATTATTCGTTGTGGGTATCCACGGATTTGCTAGCATTATTGGCACGCGCGTCTATCATCAATTCTTGATACCGTAAAATTACGAAACGCTTTTATGTAATTTTGCGAGATTTCTTTTTTTTCTTCTTTTTCTTCTTCTTCTTGTTATAAATTTATATATATATATATATATATATATATATATATATATATATATATATATATATATATATATATATATATATATATATATTTTATTTTAGTCCGAAAACCTTAACTTCATTGGCATAATATAGATCGATTTGAAATCATAAATGTATATCTTTATGATAGTATAAGCGCGATTGATGTCGATGTTTGTGAGAATGAAGAAGTAGAAAATGGTAGGGGCTGCCTGAAGCCTGTGATCGTGAAAAATACTAACCAAAGAGTGAAAATGGAGAGGCCTCTCCATTTTCACTTTATCGTTTGTGATCATGGAGAGCATCAGTATGTTAAAAAACGCTTAGTATATTTTCCAATCACCTTCTGAATGAAGAAAAAAAGTAAGTACATGATCTCTTTTTGTTTTACTGGAGCTCAATGCTCAGATGGTGGTTGGTCGATGTGTTTGTGTAAAAGTTAAGTAAATGTTTGCATCCTGAATTGGTAACCCTGCATGTTTAAGTCATTGGATGGATATAATGGTTTCCCAGTCAGCCAGCCTTCTACAAGATTAGATAATAAGATATAGATAAGAAGATATAACGATCTTGACTCAGAAAACTCTTTAGAATGCTCGGATTGAAGACATTTTAGAAGATTGCATATACTATTTTGACAAGTTTGGGGTCATTATTATAAATATTCCATAAGTCTTCAGATAGAATAATAACTTCGTTAAAATCTACTCTTATCAGCTGGACATCAGATGTTTGTATTGCACGTTGAATTGTATGGTTGATTATTCATTCCCCCGTCGTTAAAGAAGAATCCATTGAGATATGAAGTAAGATTCTTCTTGCTAAATTATGTGAGGAAGAAAATGAAAGTTGTTTTGTCATTGTTTGACATAGTTTCATCCTTCGACGAGCTTCGATAATTGGTTGGATGAGCTGACGTGTTTGTTTTTGTCAGATGTAAACATTGTCGGTATGTATGAGCAGGTAGGGTAATTCTATTCTATGCTTCGGAGAAGTTTAGAAGGTTTGAAAAGTGTCTGGTGAGTTTTATTGTTACTCGATAGAAGTTGGTGTAAAGAGGGGATGGTGATGGTTATGATGATGATGATGATGATGATGATGATGATGTTACTTGATAGAAGTTGGTGTAAAGAGGGGTGATGATGATTATGATGATGATGATGATGATGACGATGATGATGATGATGATGTTACTTGATAGAAGTTGGTGTAAAGAGGGGTGATGATTATGATGATGATGATGATTATGATGATGATGATGATGATGATGATGATGATGATGATGATGATAATGAGATTTGGATGCTATGTTAGAAGTGATACTAAGCAGCCAGAAACTGTGGCCTGTAAAACGCATTGACCAAACAATGAATATAACAGGTAAAAAATAAAATACCCACAAAATACATAGACCTCTAATAACAAACTGTATGTTGAAGCGTTATTTTATCCATGTGAGGGTTTATTGTTGATATTTCAAAGTTAACTATAGCAACACTACGACTTTTTCAACTCCTAAAAATTTAGAATTTTTAAAATTTTCAAATACACGCCGGTCTGGGATATCAGCAGGCTGTATATTGTGTAAAATACGAGGAATGAATGAACGAACGGCGGTAGACTAGGTATTGTTTATGATCCGTCTGTCTGCGATTTACCACGAATTGATAGGGTGTTTGTACGGACTCTCGTGATTGATAACTAAAACCTGGCAATCATTTAGGGTTGCTGAATGAAACAAGCCATCTGGATTGTGTTTCACCTTTTGTTTTCTATCTCTTATCAATTGCTCTCTCTCTCTCTCTCTCTTTCTCTCTCTCTCTCTCTCTCTCTCTCTCTCTCTCTCTCTCTTTCTCTCCCCCCAACCACCATCATTCGCCTCTACTCCTTATCTTGGGTTTTGCTTTTAGCCTCTTCCTTGTATATTGATTGAGCTTTTAACCTAATTTCTGGGTAACCCTGTTAAAATGTGTTGTATTTGTTATTTTGGGTTATCTGCCCGGCATTCACGTAGTTACTCATTTACTCGGAGAGTGAGAAATAATTTTGAATTTGATTTAACAAACTATAGATAGTATGCGCTTGGTTAAGAAGCTCACAACATTGCCATCCGGAAGTATAACGGACCAACGCACAAAACTATATGTAACCTTGAACGTTTATAGTCTGGTTAATACAGTTTAGTGAGAATTACTCAGAAACGCGGATGCCAAAAAGCAATAACAAAGACCAGAGTGACATCATCTTCGTTCCCAAGGACGTCATTTTGACGTCATTTTAGGTTAGTGCGTCGCCATGTGAGTTGTCGTTAGTAGTTGTCAAGGAAACAATTGAACCAATTGGTTGAACTCTTTAATGTAACTCACGATTTGCTTTCTTTTGGTGGTCTGGCCTTTGTATTTGACGCAATTCTTTGGTCAGTGTCAGGCAAAGCGTTTACGAAGGCTACAAAGGACATCTGTTGTTTATTTGTAATAATGGAGGTTGAATTGTATGTATTGTATGATTAATCATTCCGCCATGATTAAAGATATGAACTCTGATAAGATTCTCCTTTCGAATGTTCATTTGTCCAAAATGGAAGACGGATGACATTACCTTTTCCGTGCGTTATACGATCTTCCGCTCAGCAATCTATTTTATTTTTATATTATAGTTAGGTCGAAGTTGACGTTACTCAGGTCTTTGTTATTTTTTTTTTTTGCCATCCACTTTTATGAGTAATTCTCACTGAACTGTATTAACCAGACTATAACAGTTCATGGTGACACAGAGTTTTTTTGTGTTGGTCCGTTATACTCCCGGATGGCAATGTTGTGAGCTTCTTAGCCTAGCGCATACTGTCAATACAGGCCATTGGTAGATCATAATGTTATAAATAGTGAACACAACAATATTATGAGCCATGTTCTTGACCCCATTTTCTTGATTTTGTCCGATGAATGTACATCATAAAAACCCTCAATACGCACATTAACAAAGATCTTTTTTTTCTATTAGGATCATAAAATCTCATATTTTATCACTAAATTTAAATGATCCTAAATGAGCTAAAATGACTTAATCCCGAGACCCATCTCCAGCTTATGGTTTAATATTTGTGTCAAGTTTGTTGCCATCCTCCTCTAAAGGTAATATGATGATATAAATCACAGGTTTTGTTGATAAAATAAAATAAATAAAGGTGTTTTGATACTATATCATGAACAAGAACAAGAAAAAGAACACAACTTTCGTTTTCATTTTGGCAAACATCGCATGGAGGAGGAAAATAGTAGATAGACATGCTGAAGTAAATTGAAACTAAAACCAGCTGGTCTCCACAATCCATGTCCGCCGTATCCTATTTTAGATTCTGGTTGGTTCGGACAATAATTAAATGTTCCAGGAAAACATGGGAGAATGCGGATAATTAAAGCTTTGTTAGTTATCAACCCACGGCGAGAGAGAGAGAGAGAGAGAGAGAGAGAGAGAGAGAGAGAGAGAGAGAGAAAGAGAGAGAGAGAGAGAGAGAGATAGAGAGAGAGAGAGATGGTGCTTTAAAGTCATTACGACAAAGCACTGATATGGTTTAATAGTAAATAAATACACAAGCATCATTAACTTTCTTGGAAGCCCCCACCCCCTCCAAGATTAAATAACAAAAACAAACAAAAAAGCAAACAAAACAATCAAAAACAAAACCCATATCATAGGAAATCAAATCTCCATGACTGAAAACCATCAACTCATAACCGGTAGCCTTTTTAGTATAGTATAACCTTTTTAGTATCGTAGTCGTAGTATACACAAATGCCATTAATAGCAATGCCCGGGTATGCTTATAATAATAATAATATTATTATTCATATGATAATGGTATACAAAATATCAATATTGTATAAAGTATTCCCACCCTTCTGACAGGTATATCATATCGTGTACTAAAATAGACGTATATGTAAACAATGTCTCGGGTAGATGGCGTTTGGACGTTCAAGATGGCGACTAGATAGAACACGCTGTGCGCATGCGTGTGTTTATGTATTTTTATGCTTTTTGTATTTCTTATCTTGGTATACTTTTCGTATTCTTGACATGAATTATTATTATTATAATATTAAACAAAACAAAAGGGAAGGAAACAAGGGAACCACTTGTTTGTTGCTGATATTAAACAGGTTTATAAATAAATGGAATATTCCATCCAAGCTACCAGTGAAGAAAGTGGAGGGAGTCGAGTGGTCGTAGAGTTGGTTCTGATGATGGCACGCTGTGGGTCGTTCATGATTGTTTATATATTTACGGTGAAATGCTCTTGTTGATGGATGGGTGATTAAACATCTCTCTATTCCCCACCTCTTTATAGATAGTATGCGCTTGGCTAAGAAGCTCATAACATTGCCATCCGGAAGTATAGATAGTATGCAGATGACGTCACTCAGGCCTTTGTTATTGTTTTTGCCATCCGCGTTTGTGAGTTGTTCTCACTAAACTGTATTAACCAGACTATAAACGTTCATGGTTACACAGAGTTTGTGTGTTGATCCTTTATAGTTCCGGATGGCAATGTTGTGAACTCCTTGGCCAAGCGCGTTCTATCTATAACGGACCAACACAAAAAACTGTGTGTATCCATGAACGTTTATAGTCTGGTTAATACAGTTCAGTGAGCATTACTCATAAACGCGGATGGCAAAAAAACAATAACAAAGACCTGAGTGACGTCATCTTCGAACTATCTATTCCCCATCTCTCTCTCTATCCCACCAAGCCCCTCTCTGCAGATGTGGTCTATTATTAGGTGTATGACACTCGCTTTCGAATCGGAATGTCCTGGGTTCGAGCCTCGCTCGACGCATAGTTGAGTCCTTGGAAAGGACTCTTTACTCACATTCTCTCACCGTCATGTCTCGTTCTACATGTTACGTGTTGCTGTTGGTCTTTAAGCGCGTTGAGCACGTTTAGTGGACATTGCCCTTCTCTCGTCAGCTCAGCTAGATATTTTCTGACGTCTTCCGTTTCTCGAATCATTCTTGTTTTTGTTGGGTGTGTTGTTGCTGCTCCTGCGACTGCTGCTACTACTACTACTACTACTACTACTACTACTACTACTACTACTACTACTACTACTACTACTACTACTACTACTACTACTACTACTACTACTACTACTACTACTACTATTACTATTACTACTACTATTACTACTACTATTACTACTACTATTACTACTACTATTACTACTACTATTACTACTACTATTACTATTACTATTACTATTACTACTATTACTACTATTACTACTATTACTACTACTACTACTACTACTACTACTACTACTACTACTACTACTACTACTACTACTACTGCTGTTTCTGGTGTTGCTACTACTGCTGCTGTTCTTGTTGATGATGTTGATGTTAGTCTTTGCTCTGCTACATGTTATACATTTTAAAACCTCGCCACAACTCGAGCACAAAAGTCGTTATCACAGTACGGGATAGTTTTATAGCGACCGTTAGCCCCTCTGCACGTGCTTTTCATTATACTTATGAGCGTGAAAACTAAAGGCGGAAAAGCGAGCCTACTTTTCATTTCGCTTTAACGCCCCTCTTACCCACCTTCTCTCTCTCTCTCTCTCTCTCTCTCTCTCTCTCTCTCTCTCTCTCTCTCTCTCTCTCTCTTTTTCTCTCTCTCTCTCTCTCTCTCTCTATTTCTCTCTGTCTCCTTCCCCTTTTCCTTTTCTCATCTACCTAACCATTCACATACCTGTGTCGACTTATCTAGATAGCGAGCTAGCTCATATATACCTATTTATCAATATATCCAGAAAGTTTGTATGTCTACAATCCAGCGGTGACTTTAATATTCTACCCACCTATCTATCCATCCGTCCATCCAATCCATCGATCCATCCAATCCATCCATCCATCCATCTACCCATCCATATCTACCTCGCCATTTCCTCTAGTAAATTCATCCATCCATTCGTTCAATCATTATTTGTTTTTCTACTACCCCCCCCCCCCACAACCCCCACCCCCTCCCACCCTCCTCCCTTTTACAAACAGTTGTTACATTCATTCTTAACAGCTTTGTACTAAATCGACCTTGGGCGACGGTAAACCCGCTGCTCACCGCATACAATTAAAGCACACGATAAAGCACTCGTCTATGATTATCTCCATCTTAACGCTTCCGAGAATCTATTATACACGTCCTTCAGATCTCAATCAACCACGGACTTAGTTCTTACGTACTTCGTACATTTTGTCTTCTTTGATCCTCCCAGGCTCAGGCTTGCGTCGTTGACAGAACAACTTTTATTTAGCATGTTATGTTGAGGCAGAAAAAAAAAGTTAGCAGTTTGCGATCATTTGTCACAAATTATAGTATCTATTTTGTTGAGATAATTCAGATTCTACTCGTAATACCAAAATCTAGATGTGTCTAAATGAGTCAATAAAATGTATTGTAAATTAAAGGAGTAAACATGGTTCTTATAATAGATACAAAAGCAAGGATAAACGACGGTTCGGCTATTGGCCTTCTTCGGGTAAACAAGAAAAGGAAATATTTTTTTTTTCCATTTTTACTTACTTTATTTTACTAGATATATATTTTAGATACCAAGTATTGAATTTATTCTCATAATCAAGAAACGCAATTTTAAATGTCTCTGTTTCATCAGAGGACTTACGCGCTTTTTTTTGCCAGAGCGACAAGAATCTATCATCTATTTTATTTTAATTTATTTGATTAAAAATACAAACTTATATTTCTCTCTTTCGATCGTTCTATCTTTTATCAAAAAGTTATTGGCATCATCCTATTTTATCTAGTGGCGGCGGACCCTCAGCGCACTGAGTTTATCTATTTACTGACCTTTGGGGGGAATGTTGTTTCAAATGCTTGACACTAGACACGGTCCACCCACCCCACGTGATCATTTTCCAACAAAACACATTACTTATTTATTTATTATTATTTTTTTAAAACATATTATTGACCTTCTGGTCAATGTGGGCAATGTGGCCCTTAGCCTTCGTTAACTTATTGATTCTACGCGTTTAGGTAAATACTCACAATATCTGCCACCGAACATCACTCACACTTGTAACGATTCAAAAAAAAAAAAAAAAAAAAAGAAATGTGTCATTATTGTGTCAAAATATTGTGATACATACTCACAATCGGTGGGGCTGATCGATTTAGCTGCTTGGCATGTTCTGAAGTTGGCTATGGACAACACTCATTATCATCTCGTTATCACCGGTCGAAATCTGTTTAACCTGTATAAAATAATATAACATATCGATTGAATTGGTCATCAGCTGTCAACAAGTCACAAACGTGTTACTGTGAGAAGTCTCAGGTTTGAGACCGTTTTGACTATTAAAAAGTTATTTGAATCGATGGATAGTTGAAGTAGTAAATGTTTTCGAGCCAGAGTGAATAACACAATTGTTTTGTTGGAAAACGGGCGACTTCGTATAAGTCTTGGACTTAGATGGATGGGGAGTCACACAAACCATTATATGAATTAGAATTCTCTCTCTCTCTCTCTCTCTCTCTCTCTCTCTCCCTCTCTCTCTCTCTCTCTCTCTATCTCTCTCTCCCCCACCTCTCTCTTTCTCCCCATCGCCCCCCTCTATCTCTTTCCCTACTCTCACTCCCTCTCCCTACCCCCTCTCTCTCTTTCACTCACTCTCTCCCTCACCCTTCTCTCTCCCTCACCTTCTCTCTATGTCACTCTCTATCCACTCTCTCTCTCTCTCTCCCTCACCACTTTATCACCCTCTATCTCTCTCTACCCCCCCCCCCCCCCCCCCCTCTCTCTCACTCTCCTTCCTCTCTTTATCTTTATTTCTCTCTCCCTCTCCATTATTACCCTTCACCAATCCGTATAACAAATTACCTTCCCCCTACCCCCACCATCCCCTTCACCGCTTGCCTGCTCCGTCAACGTTTAATATTATGTTTTTGGGCTTATTTCCATTTTTTTCTTTCTTTCTGACGCGACCGTATTCCCCCCCCCCCTCCCTCTTCCCCCATCTTGTTTTTACTGGATCTAGACCAGAACCCCATTAAACTTCTAGAACATTCCACATCGCCCGGGGCCATTTGTCACAGTCATAGTCCCGAGTCTCTTCGATAGTAGACCGTACACCGACACAACGGTTTTTCACGTTTTTGGCTGGACTGAAAAATGACAACAACAATGTTATTCCTATAATATATGGATTGATTTAAGATGATCTCTAAAATAAAAAATAAAGAAGTCCTCAAAATCAAAACAGAAAACAAACAAAAAACAAAACAACAACAGCAACAAAAAAGAAAACAATCAATAAACAAACAAAAAACATAAACACAAACCCAAAACAAAACAACAGCAACCCCCCCCCCCCCCCCAACAAACATTTTTAAAAAACCAAGAAAGAAACAAACAAAAAAAAAAAAAACAAAAAAAAACCCCCCCCCCCCCCCCTCAAAAAAAAAAAAACCAAATGCAAAGAAAACTAAGAAACACAATACAGGCATCTTGAAAAAAAAAAAGAGCCCATCCTCCTCCCCTCCCCCCCCCCCCACCCGGTAAAACCCGAGATTTCTGAGATTTATTTGGGCAATTTGAAGGCCATTTTGATCTATGTATGTATGCTTGGTTTTTAAGTTTTCCATCCAAATTGTAGAAATGCATTTTGTCTCGTCTTTGCATTGCTGAGCAGCACCAAGTTAATAATATACTTCCTCAAGCGTTTTAATGAGTTTTTATTGGTTTACTTCGGACGAGTTGATGGTGTTGGTGCAGAGGTTTTGGTACTTCTTGTCTGTCAAAAGGTCTAGGGTCGAATCTTGTTTATATCAACCCCCAATTCCAATATTTTCAACGGAGACAATGTAGAGTAAGAAAAAGGCACCCCACAAACAAGTTGTACTGTATAAAACAGAACTTTTAGTCTAGTGTGATCTTCTGGGGGAATGAATTATGACAGT
>NC_088373.1:13419496-13424496 GCF_034508935.2 Berghia stephanieae
TGGCCACAAAACTGGTTCTTCAACTTCAAATATCGATCGATTTAAATGACCCTCATCTTGGCAAAGACTTTCAAACCTGGGACTTCAAATAAGAACACGTGACGTCCCAGGTTTGAGTGTTTATTTTTTATTTTTTTTTTTTTTGCCATGATGAGGCAAATCGATCGATAGAATTTGAAGGACGAGTTTTCTGGCCAAATTTGTTTATGCGTGTCTTTCCAGAAAACAGCAGTGAACTGGTTAAAAGTCTAGTTTTCTGACCAAAATGGTAAAGAAGCGTTTTAGCGGAGCACGACAGGGCCGTCCTGCTGTTGGTATGCATGATAATACAGTATTGATTCGGAATAACATTTGAATAATTACACCATTACAACTCCCTTAACACCGACCAAACGCCTTTTCTTTTTTTTGGCCATATATATGTATATATATATATATATATATATATAATATATATATATATATATATATATATATATATATATATATATATATATATATATATATATATATTATATTATGAGTGTTGGTGGGAACTTGTAGGTACGAAAGTGCTCGATAATGGTGGTTAGAGCTAATATATAATGCAAATTTTCACTCACATTTTTTTAGCCGAGACGATTCGGCTGAAAAAATGTGAGTGAAATTTGCATTATATATATATATATATATATATATATATATATATATATATATAATATATATATATATATATATATATATATATATATATATAATTATATTTATATATATATATATATATATATATATATATATTATATATATATATATATATATATAATATATATATATATATATATATTATATATATTTGAGATATAAGAATATGCCAAATCTCGGTATCTAGATTAAAATGTTCATGATACGACCCTCAACATGACAAAAAATTTTGAAAGTTGAAACTTCTTAAAAATATTCCAGGTTTAAGAAATTAAAGTAAGTTGAGGGTCATTTTTTAATAAACTGTCATTGGAATAAACAAATAAACAAACAAACAAACAAACAAACAAAATAAATTCTGAAAAGAAATGGCATCTTGTCTTTTGCAAAATCCTAACAAATTGTATTGAAATTGAGATTACGGTCTGGTTCTGGTTACCCTATTTTTCAGCTCTCCCTCTCCCCCCTCCCCCCTCCCCCTATCCCAGTCTCTCTTTTTTCGTGGAGCATCTGCTTCCTTTCTTTATACTTCATACTATACCTCCGCCTCTCCCCACTCTTCCTTATCACATGTTAACAGAGCCCCAAGAATAAGGGGAAACGATGTAGAATGATTTCTTTTATTTTCGTTTTTCAGCACAAATCGGGTAATTTATTTTTTTTCCTGTCCCCATCCACCCTGCCCGCTTTGACCCTGCGAGATCGGTTGCCACACCCCGAAATAGAGGGAAACCCGCAGTATGAATGTATGAATAAATAATGACTTATAGAATGGGTGAATATATGGCTGGAGGGATGAATAGATGGATTGGTAGATGGATAGATGGATAGATGGATAGATGGATGGATAGATAGATGGATGGATAGATGGATGGATGGATGGATGGATGGATGGATAGATGGATGGATAGATGGATGGATAGATGGATTGGTAGATGGATAGATGGATAGATGGATGGATTGGTAGATTGATGGATGGATGAATGGAAGGATGATTAATTAATGGATGGATGGATGGATGGATGGATGAATGAGTGGGTGGACTGGTGGGTGAATGGATGGATGGATGGATGGATGAATGAGTGGGTGGACTGGTGGATGGGTGAATGGATGGGTGGGTGGGTGGATTAATGATGGATGGATGGATGTATTAATGATGGGTGGATGAATAAATGAAAGCCCCTTCCCTTTGTATAGAAAAAACAAAACAAAAAACAAAACAAACATCAACAAACAAGCATTTTATTTGGGAAAGAACCAGCTCAAACTCCTCCGTGAGTTTGACAGAAATGAATTTTTAAAAGTAAATAATATGGCACACTATCCAATATGTCACCAAAAAACGTCAACGGGTAATAAACAGCCTGGTAGTGAGACCCTGCTGATATAATGAATTTTATCGACACAGAACTTCATACATTATTAATGGCTATGTTATCTTGATAATGATAATAATAATATGTGTGTATGCATATTAATTGTGGTGAGCCATGCTTTATTTATATATTTGAAATGATTATGACGATAAAAATAATATTTATGATTATATTAATGATGATGACGACGATGATAATAATGATAATGACGATGATGGTTATGATGATATTAATAATAATAATTAAAAATAATGATAATATAATAATAATGATAATAATAATGATAATAATAATAATAATAATAATAATAATAATAATAATAATAATAATAATAATAATAATAATAATAATAATATAAATGATAATGATAATGATAATGATAATAATAATAATAATAATAATAATAATAATAATAATAATAATAGTAATAATAATGACGATGCTGATGCTGATGTTGTTACTAGTAATAATAATAATATAGATGATGATGACGATAACATTGACACCACCACCACCAAGACCACAACCAACAACAACAACGACGACGACGACGACGACGACGACGACGATAATACAGTTCCAACACTCCCCCTCCATTGGATCTGACCTTACTGACCACCCTTTACAATTATTATGTTATGTCCAGCCATACTGGACGACGTACGTACGTCGTATGTAAGGCACCGTTACATCGCCATGTCCAATCAGTGTCTGCTTCAATGTAGTCTAAGCCTAAGCCATTGGTACTATAATAGTAACAACATGTTAGTCAAGTGCCACTTTTTGGATTCAATATTATAAATATTTGAATATTCCTTTGATTCTCAGACGAAAGGTGGCATCTACACACACACACACACACACACACACACACACACACACACACAACATAAGGTCTTTACATGAGTATGAGTGGAAATGAATGAATTAATAATTTGCCCTTCATTTGCGGGATCTCTCTCGAATTTTTTTTTTTTTTTTTTTTTTGTGTTTTATTTTTTTGTTTTTGTTTCGTTTCACTTGCACTGTTAAAATGTAAATTATCTTGAGTAATAGAGGACCTTTGCATTTGCCGCCATTCTTCTAAAAATAAAATAAAATAAATAAAAAATAAAATTCCCTTTATTCATCCCATAGGGGAAATTTGTCTCTAGGGTCTATTTCAAAGGAAGACTGGAATAACCCAGGCGTCAGCCGCAGTTCAGCGCCGCAAATTTAGCTAGGGCGAGGTGACTTGTTCAAGGCCACACGGCGCAGCGGGTAATCGAACTCGGTACCTTTCGGGTACGAAGCGAAGACCCGTACCGCTGAGCCACGCTTCCCCTGCCATGTCAAGGTTTGATTAGTAGCCCGCCCTGTCATCATCTCCACACTTGTCACTCCTCATTCCGTCAGTTACACTACCTGTCCTTGATAAGGTAGAAGAACCCTGGATCGGATTTATGACGACAAAACGCACTACATATTTCGATTTTGAACAGTAAGCTTTTTTGCTTCAAATTCCGATCATGTTAAGGCGCCCCAAAACTAGTCAAATTGCCATACACCTAAGCCCTTAGCAAGGTTAACATTCATCAGTAGATATTAAAGTGAATTCTTTTTTTCTGGCAAAAAGTATTACGTTAGTTTTCTACCGTACTCTGAAAGAAACATAACTTTTAAAATTTTTGGCTGGAAGACTCGTCCTTCAAATATCGATCGATTTAAATTGACACGTATCATGTCTAAAACTATGAAACCCCCCAAGAAGGTCTTCAAGGATGCACCCCCAATCCCCTCCCCATTCCCCCCCCCCTCTCTCTCCCCCCCCCCCCCCTCTCTCTCTCTCTCTCTCCCCCCCCCCCAAGGGGTTTGAGGGGTTTTGACAAGATGAGAATTTTTATTTTAATCGATCGAGATTTGAATAAATGACTAGTTTTCTGACCTTAATTTTATAGATGCGCCCCCCCCCCCCCCACTCACTTCCCCCTTCTCCCTCTCTCCCTCTCTCTCTCTCTCTCTCTCTCTCTCTCTCTCTCCCTCCCCCCCCCCCCTCCTCGCCTCTCCGAGTGCGGCAATTTTGTCCTCGCAATGTTTGTTTAGTGACTTTGAATGTCTCGTATTATATAATATAATCATTCCGCAGTCGATTATTCGGCATGACAATGTCAACGTACAATCCTGGCATAATATAATACATTGTACGATTCCTCTAAATGTATCAACTGGCTGGCGTTTAACTGGCACAATACATTGTAAGATTCCTCTAAATGTATCAACTGGCTGGCGTTTAACTGGCACAATACATTGTAAGATTCCTCTTAATGTATCAACTGGCTGGCGTTTAACTGGTACAATACATTGTAAGATTCCTCTTAATGTATCAACTGGCTGGCGTTTAACTGGCACAATACATTGTAAGATTCCTCTAAATGTATCAACTGGCTGGCGTTTAACTGGCACAATACATTGTAAGATTCCTCTAAATGTATCAACTGGCTGGCGTTTAACTGGCACAATACATTGTAAGATTCCTCTAAATGTATCAACTATACTGACTGGTGGGTGTTTAAAAACATAGAGGATAAGAGAATAAGCGGTGCAACGTTAGGGTCGGTTTAAACGCAATGCGTATATTAATAGATAGTATGCGCCTGGCTAAAAAACTCACAACATTGCCGTCCGGAAGTTTAACGGACCAACACACAAAACTATGTGTAACCTTAAACGTTTATAGTCTGGTTTCGTGTGGAATTACTCATAAACGTGGATGGCCAAAAACGACAACAAAGACCCGAGTGACGTAAACTTCATACTTGTATTGGTGGAATGCTGGTAGTTTGGTTGGATAGATAGGTGACAAACACATAGATAGAATGATTGGTAAACAGATAGATGGTCTATGGGTAAATAGGAGATGAATAGGACAGATAGATAAATAGATATTTTTTAATCTCTAAAAAT
>NC_088373.1:13439496-13440973 GCF_034508935.2 Berghia stephanieae
TCGTACCAATAAGGTCGCAGGTTCAAACCCCACCACCGCCGCGAAAAAAATTTTTATTCTCTATTGTCTTCTGGCACTTTTCTACTCACTTCATATCTTGTTGTTCCAACATAAGTGCCTGCTCCACTCACTTTTCTGAATTAAAAATTCACCCATACACCGGAGCATACTCAATGTCTCAATCGTTTCTATGTTATATGTTTGTGATGGAATATTGGCTATTAAGCTTAACTGCTGGTCAAAAATTACTTCGCGATGGTGGTGAACGAATCGGCGATCTCAAGAAGTGGGTGAGAGAGGGATCTAGAAATGACTTTGGGTTTGAAACGAATATTTTTTGTGTTCGTGGATAGCTCACACGGTAGAGCCACGCTCTCACCTGCCAGGCGGAATTGTCGTACCAATAAGGTCGCAGGTTCAAACCCCACCACCGCCGCGAAAAAAATTTTTATTCTCTATTGTCTTCTGGCACTTTTCTACTCACTTCATATCTTGTTGTTACCAACATAAGTGCCTGCTCCACTCACTTTTCTGAATTAAAAATTCACCCCATACACCGGAGCATACTCAATGTCTCAATCGTTTCTATGTTATATGTTTGTGATGAGAATATTGGCTATTAAGCTTAACTGCTGGTCAAAATTACTTCGCGATGGTGGTGAACGAATCGGCGATCTCAAGAAGTGGGTGAGAGAGGGATCTAGAAATGACTTTGGGTTTGAAACGAATATTTTTTGTGTTCGTGGATAGCTCACACGGTAGAGCCACGCTCTCACTGCCAGGCGGAATTGTCGTACCAATAAGGTCGCAGGTTCAAACCCCACCACCGCCGCGAAAAAAATTTTTATTCTCTATTGTCTTCTGGCACTTTTCTACTCACTTCATATCTTGTTGTTACCAACATAAGTGCCTGCTCCACTCACTTTTCTGAATTAAAAATTCACCCCATACACCGGAGCATACTCAATGTCTCAATCGTTTCTATGTTATATGTTTGTGATGAGATATTGGCTATTAAGCTTAACTGCTGGTCAAAATTTACTTCGCGATGGTGGTGAACGAATCGGCGATCTCAAGAAGTGGGTGAGAGAGGGATCTAGAAATGACTTTGGGTTTGAACGAATATTTTTTGTGTTCGTGGATAGCTCACACGGTAGAGCCACGCTCTCACCTGCCAGGCGGAATTGTCGTACCAATAAGGTCGCAGGTTCAAACCCCACCACCGCCGCGAAAAAAATTTTTATTCTCTATTGTCTTCTGGCACTTTTCTACTCATCTTCATATCTTGTTGTTACAGAAAACTGTTATAGCTTGTATTTTTTAAGCGACGGTTATATGCAACTACATTAATCTCTTTCTTCATTTTCTCCACTAGCTTCTACCTACCTATCATCCTTCTTTGGTTACCATAGATATAATCACCCTCCCCACGACAATCCATTTCTATCTATCTATCTCTGTCTATTTATCTACTATC
>NC_088373.1:13443573-13446073 GCF_034508935.2 Berghia stephanieae
GAGAGAGAGAGAGAGAGAGAGAGAGAGAGAGAGAGAGAGAGAGAGAGAGAGAGAGAGAGAGAGAGAGAGAGAGAGAGAGAGAGAGAGGAGAGAGAGAGAAGAGAGAGATATGATAGGAAAGATCATATATTATATTATTCAATAAAATCACTCACAGAAAACTGTTTAATTCAGAAAAGTGAGTGGAGCAGGCACTTATGTTGGTAACAACAAGATATGAAGTGAGTAGAAAAGTGCCAGAAGACAATAGAGAATAAAAATTTTTTTCGCGGCGGTGGTGGGGTTTGAACCTGCGACCTTATTGGTACGACAATTCCGCCTGGCAGGTGAGAGCGTGGCTCTACCGTGTGAGCTATCCACGAACACAAAAAATATTCGTTTCAAACCCAAAGTCATTTCTAGATCCCTCTCTCACCCACTTCTTGAGATCGCCGATTCGTTCACCACCATCGCGAAGTAATTTTGACCAGCAGTTAAGCTTAATAGCCAATATTCTCATCACAAACATATAACATAGAAACGATTGAGACATTGAGTATGCTCCGGTGTATGGGGTGAATTTTTAATTCAGAAAAGTGAGTGGAGCAGGCACTTATGTTGGTAACAACAAGATATGAAGTGAGTAGAAAAGTGCCAGAAGACAATAGAGAATAAAAATTTTTTTCGCGGCGGTGGTGGGGTTTGAACCTGCGACCTTATTGGTACGACAATTCCGCCTGGCAGGTGAGAGCGTGGCTCTACCGTGTGAGCTATCCACGAACACAAAAAATATTCGTTTCAAACCCAAAGTCATTTCTAGATCCCTCTCTCACCCACTTCTTGAGATCGCCGATTCGTTCACCACCATCGCGAAGTAATTTTGACCAGCAGTTAAGCTTAATAGCCAATATTCTCATCACAAACATATAACATAGAAACGATATATTTTTTGTGTTCGTGGATAGCTCACACGGTAGAGCCACGCTCTCACCTGCCAGGCGGAATTGTCGTACCAATAAGGTCGCAGGTTCAAACCCCACCACCGCCGCGAAAAAAATTTTTATTCTCTATTGTCTTCTGGCACTTTTCTACTCACTTCATATCTTGTTGTTACCAACATAAGTGCCTGCTCCATCACTTTTCTGAATTAAAAATTCATCCCCATACACCGGAGCATACTCAATGTCTCCAATCGTTTCTATGTTATATGTTTGTGATGAGAATATTGGCTATTAAGCTTAACCATGCTGGTCAAAATTACTTCGCGATGGTGGTGAACGAATCGGCGATCTCAAGAAGTGGGTGAGAGAGGGATCTAGAAATGACTTTGGGTTTGAAACGAATATTTTTTGTGTTCGTGGATAGCTCACACGGTAGAGCCACGCTCTCACCTGCCAGGCGGAATTGTCGTACCAATAAGGTCGCAGGTTCAAACCCCACCACCGCCGCGAAAAAAATTTTTATTCTCTATTGTCTTCTGGCACTTTTCTACTCACTTCATATCTTGTTGTTACCAACATAAGTGCCTGCTCCACTCACTTTTCTGAATTAAAAATTCACCCCATACACCGGAGCATACTCAATGTCTCAATCGTTTCTATGTTATATGTTTGTGATGAGAATATTGGCTATTAAGCTTAACTGCTGGTCAAAATTACTTCGCGATGGTGGTGAACGAATCGGCGATCTCAAGAAGTGGGTGAGAGAGGGATCTAGAAATGACTTTGGGTTTGAAACGAATATTTTTTTGTGTTCGTGGATAGCTCACACGGTAGAGCCACGCTCTCACCTGCCAGGCGGAATTGTCGTACCAATAAGGTCGCAGGTTCAAACCCCACCACCGCCGCGAAAAAAATTTTTATTCTCTATTGTCTTCTGGCACTTTTCTACTCACTTCATATCTTGTTGTTACCAACATAAGTGCCTGCTCCACTCACTTTTCTGAATTAAAAATTCACCCCATACACCGGAGCATACTCAATGTCTCAATCGTTTCTATGTTATATGTTTGTGATGAGAATATTGGCTATTAAGCTTAACTGCTGGTCAAAATTACTTCGCGATGGTGGTGAACGAATCGGCGATCTCAAGAAGTGGGTGAGAGAGGGATCTAGAAATGACTTTGGGTTTGAAACGAATATTTTTTGTGTTCGTGGATAGCTCACACGGTAGAGCCACGCTCTCACCTGCCAGGCGGAATTGTCGTACCAATAAGGTCGCAGGTTCAAACCCCACCACCGCCGCGAAAAAAATTTTTATTCTCTATTGTCTTCTGGCACTTTTCTACTCACTTCATATCTTGTTGTTACCAACATAAGTGCCTGCTCCACTCACTTTTCTGAATTAAAAATTCACCCCATACACCGGAGCATACTCAATGTCTCAATCGTTTCTATGTTATATGTTTGTGATGAGAATATTGGCTATTAAGCTTAACTGCTGGTCAAAATTACTTCGCGATGGTGGTGAACGAATCGGCGATCTCAAGAAGTGGGTGAGAGAGGGATCTAGAAATGACTTT
>NC_088373.1:13451073-13518573 GCF_034508935.2 Berghia stephanieae
GACACCTGCTATTACCTGGAAGTTTGAAGGCGAAAAAGATAACATTCAGAACAGTCAGTATTTTTTATAGTTCCTTTCTTTTTTCTCCAGGGAACCGGATGGGAGGTGGTGGATGAGTGAAATCATCTGATCACCACCATTGTTATCGACAATATCACGTCATCATCATCATCATCATCATCATCATCATCATCATCATCATCATCATCATCATCATCATCATCATCATCATCATCATCATCATCATCATCATCATCGACCTTATCCTACAAGATGGGATATCTTCTTCTTTTTCTACTTTCTCTTCCTCTTCTTCTTTTTCTTCTTCTTCTTCTCTTCCTCCTCCTCCTCCCTCTCCTCCTCCTCCCTCTCCTCCTCCTCCTCTTCTTCTTCTTCCTCTGCAATCAGGGGAGGAATTTACTTCTTTCATACAATTTCATTTCCAGCAATGAGAGACTCGATGTGTGGTGGAACAAACAGGTACAGTGTCTCACTTTCTAGAAGTTGGCTATCGTATCAATGATAGTTAACCATCTCAACTGCTACAAAATTTGGCTTAGTGCAGGAAAAAAAAAAAAAAGGGCTTAAAGTTAAAGGCAGTGGTTCAAATTTTCCTCTTTTTTTCTAATGTCACCATCAGCGCGCAACGACAACACTTGATCTCTTGGGCATCGGCCACCATGATATGATATGATTCCTCTTGATTCATAATGTTTCTTATGTCTATCCGTCCACTCATCCATCCATCCATCCACAGTCTTGGCAATCAGTATGATTTCTCATATTTTATTATGTTTTCAGGCCCAAAAATATGATAATAGGGAAATGTCCAAAAAATGCTAAGTGCTACAGGTCAGGATTTGTAACAAAATGTGGAATAAAAGTGGAAGAGTTTAAATATGATAAAATTGTCTCCAGTTTGATGTGAATCTGAGTAGCCAGATAGATAATTGCCAAAGGAATGACTGAGTTTTCTCTCTAAATTCAGTGAATATTAAATTTGGACAGTTGCTGATATTGAAAATAGGATGTTTAGGGGGAAAATATGAGAAAATAAGCCTAGATATTGAGGGATATATGATGAATCTTGTTAAATGGTTGAGGTTGGTTGGTAAGTCTGCATCCATCCATCCCTCCATCCATCAAGCCTTCCATCCATCCATCCATCCATCCATGCATCCATCCATCCCTCCATCCATCAAGCCTTCCATCCATCCATCCATCCATCCATGCATCCATCCATCCATCCATCCATCAATGCATCCATCCATCCATCCATGCATCCATCCATCCCTCCATCCATCAAGCCTTCCATCCATCCATCCATCCATCCATGCATCCATCCATCCATTCATCCATCAAGCCTTGCATCCATCCATCCATCCATCCATCCATCCATCCATCCATCCATTCATCCATCAAGCCTTGCATCCATCCATCCATCCATCCATCCATCCATCCATCCATCCATCCATCCATCCATCCATGCATTCATTCATTCATCCATCCATCCATACGTTGTCTACCTATTCTCTTATCTACCTCCTTACCAACTTACCCGCCTTTCTTTCTTACTTTCTTTTCTTCCTCTTTGATCTTTTTTTTTTTTGATTTTTTTTTTCCTTTTTTTTCTTCTTTCATTTTATTATTTCTTCTTTATGTAGTCTAATTCTTTTTTTTTTTTTTTTTTTTTTTTTTGGTATTTGCTTTTTGGTAAAATGTTATTTTCTTCCCTTCCAGGTGAAAAGTATGTCTTAGAGCAAGATGGTCTGGTCATCAAAAACCTCCAGTTCTCCGATGAAAGAGTTTATGTTTGTGACATCATTGTAACACAAACTGGAAAGAGCGGCAAATTGAAGGTCAACTTTGTTGTGGCTGGTAGGTGGAAGAATATTCCATTTCTTTATTTTCGGGAAAGGGGTGGGGGGAGCACTGTGAAATAGCCAAGACAATATACTTCCACTCTATTGTCCCGTATTGGATTCCTACCGATATCTCTTTATTTATTTGAGATGGCCAAGTGGACGAGGCATTGCACTTCCACTCTGAGGTCTCATATTGAATTCCCTTGTCAGTTTCTCTTATTTTTTTTTTTTATTGAGATAGCCAGGTGGACGAGGCATTGGACTTCCATCCTGATGCCTCGTATTGGATTCCTAATGTTTAAACCTTTTATTTGTAAAATTAATTTAGCGTTTATGTGGTATAGTTGCATGGCACTCGGTTTGGATCGGAAGGTCCAGGGTTTGAGTCCGAGCAGTGCATAGTTGAATACTTGGAAAAGGTTCTTTACACACATTCTCACTGCACTCGGATGTGAAATGAGTACCTGGGCCACCGCCTAATAGGTATTGTCATGTCTCTTCCCACAATTTTAGTGTCACTGTTGGCTAGGGACCACTTCTAAAGCGCTTTGAGCACGTTTAGTGGATATTGCGCTATAATATATTCACTTGGCCATATAAAATTTCCCTGTTATCTGAACAAAAGGAGTTGATTTTGAGACTTGACCTTATCAATCATCATCATCATCTTTATTGTTATATTCTTTGTATAAAAACTGGAAGAATAATTTAATGATTCTGTCTTCATTCCCTTCACTTCCCCCCCCCCCCCCCCCCCCCCCTACTTTTCTCCCACCCTATATCTTGCCTCCACTTCCACCATTTTCCAGATCCACCAAAGATTGACATGCCCCCAACGATTGAACCCAACAACCCTAAAGTTGGAGATGAGGTGAAGATTCACTGCACCGCCAATGGAAGGCCAGATCCTGTTTACAATTTCCTGAAGGTACGTTCTTAAAATTTCGAGCTCACTACCACCCCTACTCCCCCCCTTCTCCCTATTATATGAACTAGAGATGTGTGCCACAAAAAGACGCTACCCCAAAAATTGCCCCTCTCCTGACTCATGATAGGTCCAACTTGCTTAGTTTCAGGTTTTTGGTTTCTGTGCAGTTGTGAATCTCCTCACAGTTAAATATCTGATGTGTAGAAAACTGAGTGGGCTTTTGTAAGATTGTCAAAGAATTTATTTACCATGGGCATGTTTAAGGAAGGTACAGATTTTCGTAAACAGGTGCATGCGTAAGCTACTCAGAATTAAATGGATGGATAGAATAAAAAATGAAGAAGTATGGAAAAGAACACAGCAGAAACCAGTGGGAGAGGAAATAGGAAGAAGACGGAGGTGGATTGGACACACGCTTAGAAAGAACGACTCCACTATAACAAAGAAAGTATTGGACTGGAACCCCAGGGCAGAAGATCAAGGGGAAGGCCACGAGGAACATGGAGAAGAATTAAAGAAGCTGATATACAGAGAAGTGGTAAGACCTGGAATGAGATTAAAAAGTTAGCTCAGGATAGACAAGGATGGAAACTGTTTGTCTGTGGCCTATCCCCTGACCCAGGGTGAAAAAGGCAATGATGATGATGATGATGATGATGATGATGGGCTTAGTATAAAACACTTTCACGAGCGATTGATGTTGGTTCAAGGGATCGAATTGTAAGGGAGTGTCTGCCAGAAAATGCCAACCACCAAGCTTCCCCTGCCATGCAGTTCTCAACCCATGAATTGGATTATTTCCTGCCCTGAATGAACTCGTGTACTAAATAAAGCTCTATAGATTTTCTGGGATAGTCCATGAAAACTTTGTGCTAGGTGGACAATAATACGCTCACAGAGATCTTTTCTCTATTTCTTTTTGAATCCCGATTTCGCTTGCGCAAGAGCTTTGTACCCTGAAACATCAAAATTTTTTTTAAAAATTGAGCTTTTATATAGCGCAATATCCACTAAAGTGTGCTCAAAGCGCTTTACAAGGGGTCACTGGTCAACAGCAACATTTAACTTGTAGGACGGGACATGACGCCTGTGTGGCGATATTACAATTTTTCGAACAAAGACAACGCTGTTAACGGCCAGGTACTCATTTTACACCTGAGTACGGTGAGAGACTGTGAGTAAAGAGCCTTTTCCAAGGACTCAACTATGCGCTGAGTGAGGCTCGAACCTAGGACCTTCTGATGCGAAAGCGAGTGTCATACCACAAGACCACACAGCCGCACAATTTTCTACACAATTTTGTTATTTTTTTGATGAACCAACCCAGTGTCATACGATTAACATTGAAATCCTTTGCAAAATGCGTGAGGACGTCTCTTGTTGAATTGTTTTTCTCCCAAAATTTTGCATTTCTGAAAATGAAAAAGGAATGACTGATTGATAGATATCCCATGGCGTGATACCTAATAATTTATTGCTTAAAAATCGAGGCATCTCATCATGACACATCTGTCCATTAATCTCTATTGAATTAAGTGTTGCGACAAATGACAAATATTAACTAAAAGCACAACTATAATCTTCGTGGGGTTAGTTGATCAGGTGCTCAACATGCCCCTAATCAAAATTGATCAACTTACCTCGAACTTGACTTATGTCAGTATGAGTTTGATTTCAGAAAAAAACCATTAATATAAGGTGTTATATTTGATTGCGTAAATTATTGGTTATTGATTATTTAAAAGGGATTCATATCAGTCTAAGATAAATCAGGAACGAAAAATAACAAACTGATCCAATAAATGATGATTTCACTTTGAGGTTTAAAAAAGCGACTTTCTCGCTTTTTTTTTTTTTTTTTTTTCGATGAATACAGGATAAAGAAATGCAATGATATTATGAATAGAAGAAGGCATCGTGTTTATAAACAATCTCAAAAAGGAAGTAACTCAATAAATAACCAAACTATAAAGTTGAGAGGGGGTGCTCAAATAATGATGATGATGATGATGATAATAAATCTCTTATATATATATATGTAGAGCCTTAGCACCCCAATCAAGGTGCCCAACAAGGAGGAACAATGTGGAGATACAGTACATTGTAAACACTAGACAATAATGTCGTCGTAAACCTTTATGGCCTACACAACCAACAAGCAAGGATACTCTTTGAATCTGACCTTCGTCATACCCTTTTATTTGCTTTGAAATTCTCGAATTGTGCCACGAATGCAGATATGATCTAAAAGCGTCTTTTACTCCTTATATAATAATGGTATTCACTCAAACTTTGATATAAAAATGTTTATATACATTTAAAAAAAAAAACAAAAACAAAAAACAAACCTCTGAGTACAAGTGCTAAACAACACTGGTTTAAGTGTTTAATAAGAAGTAAGAGAGCTTAAAAACTTGGTTAAAAGTGCTTGACAACTTAGGTAAAACTCTGTGGTAAAAGGGCTAAACAACTGTAGAAAAATTGTTAAACAACTGTGGTCAACGTGCTAAGCAAACAAACAACTGTAGAAACAGTGCAAAACAACTGTGGTAAAAGCTGGTAAGTGCAAAACAACTGTGGTAAAAGCTGGTAAGTGCAAAACAACTGTGGTAAAAGCTGGTAAGTGCAAAACAACTGTGGTAAAAGCTGGTAAGTGCAAAACAACTGTGGTAAAAGCTGGTAAAAATGCAAAACAACTGTGGTAAAAGCTGGTAAGTGCAAAACAACTGTGGTAAAAGGTGGTAAAAATGCAAAACATCTGTAGAAAAAGTGCTAAACAACTGTGGGAAAAGGGCGTTAAAAGTGCAAAGCAATTGTAGAAAAAGTGCTAAACAACTGTGGTAAATGTGCTAAATAGCTCCACTATTCATGCCTACGATATCTCATTTTTCCATCAGGATGGCAACAGTATCCCCGAAGATCAGATTGATGCGACTAGCGGAATCTTGACCATTCCAGAGCTCAAGGCTGAAGATGAGGCAATGTACACTTGCGTTGCATCTAACGTTGGAGGAAGTGATGAAAAGGGGAACAGTCTTGATGTCAAAAGTAAGTTATACTTTTAAAAGAATCTCAAGACACATCTTTACTGTATTTGTTTTTATTGACCCTTTGAATCCTTGATTTGGCTATGAATTGTTATTGTTATTTATTTATTTATTTTTTCCACTCAAAATTGATAATTTATATTGTAAAGTGCCCAGAGCTTGTGTTTTACACGAGAATGAGCTCTGTATAAATGTGTATTATTATTATTATTATTATTATTACTTTAAAAATACACCTCCCGTCCCCCAAAAATGTATTATAATGGCGTGAAACATAAATGAATGTAATAGCTTAGAAAAATAACAAAATGTCAAGTAGGGTAGATTTCGACCTCAAAACCCATCCTTAGCCAAGACAAGGAGAAATATTAATAGGATATGTGAAATCACCTTTTCTCGCTGTTTCTGTTGTTAGCTTATGAGGTGTTTCGACCCCAGAACATTTTTTTTTCTTTTATTATTTTGATTCTTAAAGCTATTTTTATTCATTTTTTTGGTATCCTCTTACAGCCTACAACTTCTGGCAGCTTAATATCTGCATGAAATTGTTACTGAGGAGATTAAATCAGTTACAACAATTATATTTTATTTTAAGAGTTAAGACATTTGATCAATCCACAAACCTATATGTTCAAGTTTCAAGTTTCAAAAGTTTATTTTTAGGCAATTGCCAATATAACTCGTACAAGAATATAATATTTTCATCAACAAATCAAGTAAGTAAAATCAACAATAAAGTAAGGCAAACAATGATAATAATAATGATGATGATGATAATAGTAATAATAATAATAATAAAAATAATAATAATGATAATAATAATAATATTAATAATAATAATAATAATAATAATAATAATAATAATAATAATAATAATAATAATAATGAATGATGATGATGATGATGATGATGATGATGATGATGATGATGATGATGATGATGATGATGATGATGATGATGATGATGATGATGATGATGATGATGATATGATGATGATGATGATGATGATGATGATGATGATGATGATGATGATGATGATGATGATGATGATGATGATGATGATGATAATAATTATAATAATAATAATAATAATAATAATAATAATAATAATAATAATAATGATAATAATAATAATAATAATAATAATAATAATAATGATAATAATAATATTTTTTAAAAATCTAATAATAATAATATGAGTAATTTGCACATTATTTGATGCCTCCATCGCCAGTAGAAACTGAGCTCAAGTCATTAAGATTGTGCAATATACACATTTTGAAATTGGGGTTAGTGAGATTAAAACGTGTAGATTACACAGAGTAAGTCATAAGCTTATGCATGCATGCCATATATTTAAGTAATTACATATTGAGTTTTCTATTTTCATGAAAAAAGTATTGAATACACAAAAAAAAGCAGTTTTAAACAAGAATGAAATAGTCAGTACTGAACGTTTTGGTTTCAAACCCATTCCATAGCCAATAGTTAACTAAAGCAATTTACTTGATTAAAATAGTTTAAAAAAATAAAAATGAATTTATATATATTTAATTAATTAATTGATTAATTAAAAAATTTGAATTTTTATATACCGCAATATTTACTAAACTAAAAGTGCTTTACAATTAATTCATTAATCAATATTTATTTTTATCTTTTTTTTTTTAAACTATCCTCATATAAAAAATATGGGAGATACAAAATAATACTAATGGTTCTTATTTTTAGAAAATAGCCCAGCATCCAAGTTGACCCATGTTTCCAGCTCGTATTAAATATTAACTTGTGTCTTTGCCAGTTCCCCCAGTGATCAAACCCATCGCAGATTTGCCCGAAGCACCAGAAAAGGCAGAAGAGGTCATTCAGTGTGTGGCAGAGGGAGATCCAGCACCAGAGGTGACCTGGAAGAAAGAGGGAATGGAGACCGTTTACACCACGACGCAGGTTTGTATTTTATCCACTATTCATGGCCGAATGTCTGTATTCGCTTGGTATTTTGTACTTTGAAAAAAAAATCAAAACAAACAAAACAAAACAAAAAACCCCCACACATTTAGGTCTGAAAACTCATACTTCAATTATCCATCAAATATCAATGATGCTCGTCTTGTCACAAAAACTTGTCCTTAAATGTCAACACTTCCAAGTGGGCTGGGGCTTCAATGGAAGTTCCATGTTTGAGATTTTTTTTTTTTTTGGACAAGATGAGGATTAAGTCCCAGGTTTGAGACTTTTTGACATGATGAGGATTGAGTCCCCGGTTTGAGCTTTTTTGACAAGATGTGGATTAAGTCCCAGGTTTGAGCCTTTTTGACGAGGATTAAATCCCAGGTTTGAGACTTTTTGACAAGATGAGGATTGAGTCCCAGGTTTGAGCTTTTTTGACAAGATGTGGATTAAACCTCAGGTTTGAGCCTTTTTGACAAGATGTGGATTAAGTCCCAGGTTTGACCCTTTTTGACAACCCTTTTTGACGAGATGACGATTAAGTCCCAGGTTTGAGCCGTTTTGACAAGATGACGATCAGTTTAATTGATCGATTTTTGAAGGAGTCATCATTTTGACCCAAAAAATTTTAATGTCTAAATGTGGTTCTTTTTTGTTCTTTTTTTTTTTCAGACTAGCACTGGCAGATCGTTTTCAGTTTAATTTCACTTTTCAGTTTCGGGCTCACCCGACGTGATACATATTTGAGAGGATGATTCATTTATGTGGGGCTATGTGACTGGAAAGTTCTGGGTTCGAGCCTCGCTCGGCTCGTTCAACTCATAGTTGAGTCCTTGGAAAAGGCTATTTATTCATTTTCTCTCACTGTAACTCAGGTGTAAAATAAAATGAATCCCTGGCCGTTAACAGAGTTGTCTCTGTCCGAAAAAAATTGTAATATCGCCTAACAGGCGTCATGTCCAGTCCTGCGTGTAAAGTGTTGCTGTTGGCCAGGGACCCCTTGTAAAGCGCTTTGAGCACGTTTAGTGGATATTGCGCTATATACATGCTCTAGTTTATAAATAAGAGAATTGGATTCAGTAGTCTGATGTCACGTCACCCGGCAATGGCGGCCATCTTGGTTCTAAACAAAGAAAATCATTACTTTTTATTCTTTGATCAGAATGTATAAAAGTCAAAACAAGATCATATTTATAATGTTTTTCTCCTCTGGATACACTTTTATGCTCGTCGGAGAAATATTTCAATCGGTCGTCCGCCATTGTTCCGATAGTTTAGAGCCAGTGTTACTAAGTTACCATGCGTCATTAGGAAGGAAGTGACGTTACGACTATTGAATCCTATTGGATATATCATCTTGAAGAAGAATATGAGATGATTGTTGTTGTGCGGCTATGCGGACTAGTGGTATGATGACACTCACCTTCATGCCAGGAAGGCCCAGGGTTTGTCGGGTCCTGCTCTGAGTGCAGCATAATCGAGTCCTTGGAAAAGGCTCGTTACTCACATTCTCTCACTGTACTCAGGTGTTAAATGAGTACCTGGTCATTAACAGTGTTGTCTCTGTTGGATTAAAAAAATAATAATTGCAGTGTCACCCAACTGGCGTCGCATCTCGTTCTACATGTTAGGTGTTGCTGCTATAAAAATTAATAATTGTATCGCCTAACTGGCGTCATATCTCGTTCTATATATTAGGTGTTGCTGTTGGCTAAGGACCCCTTGTCAATCGCTTTGAGCATGTTAAGTTGATATTGGGCCATTGAAATGCTCTAGTTTTTTTTAAAGTGTCTTTTTAATTAATTTTTTATTTTTTTTCCTTCTGAAAATAACATTCTCAACTATCATTTCAAATTCGTCTTAAGCATGAAGTGTCAGAAGTGTCAAAAGAATAATCTACTTTGGTGTGTGACAAAAGAGAAATCTTTTTCTCTTATTTTGCGGCTATGTGGTGTAGTGGTATGACACTCGCTTTCGGATCGGAAGGTCCTGGGTTCGAGCCTCGCTCGGCGCATAGTTGAGTCCATGGAAAAGGCTCTTTACTCACATTCTCTCACCCTACTCAGGTGTAAAATGAGTACCTGGCCATTAACAGCGTTGTCTCTGTCCCAAATATTTGTAATATCGCCTGACAGGCGTCATGTCTCGTCCTACATGTTATGTGTTGCTGTTGGCCAGGGACCCCTTGTAAAGCGCTTTGAGCACGTTTAGTGGATATTGCGCTATATAAAAGCTCAATTTTATTTATTTATTTATTTTTTTAAATCTTCATTTTCATTTTTTTTTTTTTTTCAAATTGAATAAACTAATACAGGTTTTTATTTTTAAAAAAAATAAAAAATTATCTATCCATTTTCTTTATTTTTTTTTATTTTTTCCTAGGCCCACCCTAAGATAACGGTGATTAATAACAGTCCAACCGATGCTGATATCAAGGTCGTCACCGCTGAGTTGAAATTTGACGGGGTTAAGGCTGATGATGCAGGCTCCTATGTCTGCTCTGCTACCAATGTGGTTGGCTCAGATACCAAGACTTTCAAAATGGGTGTCACATGTGAGTTTCTATGAACTTTTTGCTTCAAAGCTGGCGTGCATTATTATTATTATTATTATTATTATTATTGTTATTATTATTATTATTATTATTATTATTATTATTATTATTATTATTATTATTATTATTATTATTATTATTATTATTATTATTATTATTGTTATTATTATTATTATTTCAAGCATAATTATATGAACTAAAATTCCTATCTTTAAAATTGCAGTTCAAAGGGTTATCTATTTTTTGTAAAAGAGAAAAAAATAAACATTTTTGTGAAAATATATGATATATTTTTTTAGTGTATGTACTTTTGGCTTTGAGAAAAATAAAGATTCTGATTTTTAAAGCCAAATTCTTATTTTTAAGGTTTAATCCTGATTATTGAGTTAATCCCAATTTATTGGCATTATGAGTTTTCATCCGTGAATCCCGATCATTCCTTTAGTCGAGGAAGAGAGTCATGAGCAAAGGGATTTGTATCTACTCTGGGTTCAGTAGAATTTTTTTTCTGACCACCCCCTGTCCATTGAGCAGAGACACGGAAGCAGGGTCCATTTAATCAGGTTGAAAGTACTTTGTAATTTGTGATATTGACTGGCTTCCTATTCAAACGATAGTCAGCCATTCTTACTGTCTTTTTATTGGTTAGAAACTAGGATGAATCGAGGTAAATTTCTCCTAAGATTCTTCATGACTTATTTTATAAGTTTTATATAATAGCCATTAAATTCAGGATGGGTCCCAGCTTTGAAATTTTTTGACAATACAAGGGTCATATTCTTCGATCGATATTTGAAGGATGAGTTTCCTGTCCAAAATCTTTAAAAAGTGTGGGTTTTATTTTCTCCAGGGTGTATTGGTTGGCGGATCAAATTTTAATGTTTTGAAAAGGCTCTGTACTCACATTTTCTCAACTTAACAACACGGTTGTCACATATTATCTTATTCGTCTAGTGTTTCATTCATCCTGTTTTGTTGGTAAAGGGGTAACCCGAAACGTCCACATTATCTGTTTTCGTTCATTTATTAATAAATTGAAGCTTACATTCAATTTCACATTGTAATTTATCACATTTTCTCACTGCGCCAGGGATGTAAAATGACTAATATGCAGAAATGTAAATGTTGCTTCTGGAGGCTCGAAGAAATAAATAGCAATGTGAAATTGAATGGAAGCTTTAATTTAATATACAGAAACAGATGAAATGGACGTTTCGAGTTTCCCCTTTATCAACAAAACAGGATGAATGAAAGACTACAGACGAATGATGTAATGTGGTAGTGGCATTGTTAAGATGAATCGTCTTAACAATGCCAAATGGACACCGAATAATCATCTTAACAACGCCACTAACCACATTATCTCATTCGTCGGTAGTGTTTCATTCATCCTGTTTTGTTGATAAAGGTGAAACCAGAGACATCCATTTCATCTGTTTTCATATATTAAATTGAAGTTTACATTCAAATACACATTGTTATTAATTATCTAATGTGCAGTAGTAAAGTCGTTTTAGCTTGAAAATAAGTAATATGGTAACATGTTATTGGTTTCTTGTCTTTCATATATAGTGATGACATTAACCTTTGATTCCCCTGTAAAGCACTTTGTGCAGATTTAGTAGAGATTGTGCTATATAAAAGCTTTGTTTCATGTTTCATCTTCCCGGTACAGATGCCCCTCATTTTGATGTTCCTTTCACCCAAGAGGTGTTCTATGGATGGAATGGTCACAAGGCTAACGTGTCCTGCCAAGCCAGCGGCAACCCCATCCCCACCTTCACCTGGAAGAGGCTTATCCTGGAAGGAGGGGACACTGAGACGTGGGAGGATGTTCCTAACAGCGATCCTTTCAGCATTCTCAGCTTGATCATCGATGAGGAGAACAAACGTAGCACCGCCAGTCTACTTGTAAGTCAAATGAATAGGAATGAACTCAAAATATGGAGAAAATAATAAAATAGACGCATTATAAATACATTAAAAAAAAAAGAAGATGAATGGATGGATGGATGGATGGATGGATGGATGGATGGATGGATGGATGGATGGATGGACGGACGGACGGATGGGATGCGATGGGAATGGATTGGATTGGGTTGGGATGGATTGGATAAGGCAATAAGATTTGTTGGGACCAAACTTGGCCAACTTCAAATGTTTTCTTCATATTCAGATTTTAAACTATGATTTTACAGGAAAAATGATTAAAATATTGTTATTTTATTCCAAATTACTCTGCGTCTAACCTTGTAAGTAATTTTAGAGTGATCGTTAAAAAACGGAGAAATCATGTTTCTGGGCCAATACAAGTTTTTGTATTGAAATTCGTATTTTTCTCATAAATAACACACTAATTATATTTGTCATTGACTGTGATTGGTCTGATTAAGTGCCTAAGTAAACACATCTTACACACATGCATATTTTATATGTCGACTGTTCGATCACTTTGTAAAAAACATATTCTGTTCCCCTTCACAGGTTTTTGTCAATGACGACGAGACCGTTTACAGTAAATACAAGTGTGAGGCCGAAAATATCCGTGATAAAAAATCAAAAATTGTTGAACTCAAACAAGCATGTAAGTATGGAACCAGAGACGTAAATCATGGCCTACCCTTGTGAAGAATTTATTAAGGCATTAAAGCTTTAAGCAAAGATCTGAAAATGTGTACAAGAATTTTGAAAAAAAAAAAAAGAAAGAATCCTCAAAAAATCAACCCGTCTAGACTGGGGATGGAACCTCAGATCTCCTGATTACCAGTCAGATGTGTTACCATTACAATACTGAGGTTACCCGCCAGTTAAGACAATTTAATGCCTAAATTCTTCACAAGGGTAGGCCTTTTCACTGTGAACCCTTGCAGCACCACAAAACACAAACATTGAAGACAACGGGAAAGGTTGAAGACATAATTGGAGTTAGCTCCATTAGCTCCATTTCTATTTTTAAAATTTCTCACTTTGATATGCTCAACTTATAAAATCTTGAGTTAATATAAATACCTTAACTCACTCAACCCTAGAGACTTTTGCTACTTTTCAAAATTTGAAAAAAATGTATTAAAATGAACATGTACTAAGATGGTTTTATTCAACTATCATTAACATGCAAAAACTAAAGACATTAGCTTTGATAGTACCCCTATAATTTTGTCTCAGAAAAATGTAATAAATAGGCATGGGGTAGAAGTTACCCAGGTAAACTACGAATATAGTCGGTGTTAGGGTTGAGTGAGTTATCCCTCTCCTTACCAGCCATTTTCAGGATTTTCCCCAAAACTTCACACCCAACTAACACAAAAATAGATTTTATCACTCAGACATAATAGCAGTAAAGTTCTTGCGATACATAATTTCTTGAGCAAAACATGCTCTACAACACACTGTTCATTTTCTTAAAATTTTATCATGTACAAAGGAAATTTGAATAAGAAAAATGTTGGTTGTATCGTAACGATTGTGACGAATTTCCTATAGTTGGTAAGGAGAGGGTTAAGGGAATGAGTTTTTTTAGGTGGATAGAAGAGAGAGCAAGGCTGTGGACCAATGAAAAAACCCACCAGCCTAGGGGTGGTTAATTCCCTTTTGGGGCCTGGCCTGAGGAGTATATAAGATTCAAGTTTTAAGTATAGAGCTCACTATGACTATGTGGTCTTGTGGTATGACACTCGCTTTTGGATCGGAAGGTCCTGAGTTCAAGCATCGCTCGGCGCATAGTTGAGTCCTTGGAGAAGGCTCTTTATTTACATTCTCTCACCCTACTCAGCTGTAAAATGAGTACCTAACCTAACCATTAACAGCGTTGTCTCTGTCAGAAAATTTTAAAAATCACCTAAGAGGCGTCATGTCTCGTTCTTCACGTTACGTTTTGCTGTTGGTCAGGGACCCCTTGTAAAGCGCTTTGTTGAGTACGTTAAGTGGATATTGCGCGATTTAAAAGCTCAATTTTTTATTTTTTTATTTAATGACATAAAATACTGTTTTACAGACTTGCCAACCAGTTTGATTTCTCATATGTGACCCTTCGCCTCAAAACGGTATTACGTCGGAATGGTTAAGATGTTGAAAATTGAATCTATAGCCAGAAATATCAGACTTGTGTTGAGTTTGTATGTCTTAGTGAGGAGAGTGGATACCATATTTTAGGGTGCTAATGCCAACACTTTATATTTTTGACCAGTTTAATATTTAATTAGGCTTTTAAGCAAATGGTTCGTTCCGACATAATCCCGTTTTGAGACGATGGGTCACATATTTTGATACGCTTTGAAGTCCAAGATCTGATGATATGGGAATGTTGATCAGAATATGCCAATTGCAAAGAGTCAAGATTTATATCAAAGTGGATAAAAAGCAATTAAAGTTTTTAAAAATTGGAGTATGATTAAGTTAAATATAGCGTTGTTGTCAATTTTCAGTATATTTATTTGTGGTCAGTATGTTATAAAACCTCTGTATATTTTCCAATCCTGCAGAATGGAAAAAACAAAAACAACTAAGGAATAATTGTTTTTTTTTACTGGAATTCTACGCTCAGATAGTGCTCGTAGTAAAAGTTCAGTAAATTTTTGCCTCATGAATTGTAGCCCTAATAAAGTCTCCAGTTTGATGTGAGCCTATGTAGCCAGACAGGCAAATAATTGCCAAAGGAATTACATGGTTGATAAGTCTCCATAAATTCAGTGAATTTCAGGTGTGGAGTCTGGACAGTTGCTGATGTCCTAAATATTAATTTTTGGGGAGAAATATGAGAAAACCAGACCTCATCTATATATTGGGGAAAATATGATAAATCTTTTTTAAATGGTGCGACTATGTGGTCTAGTGGTATGACACTTTCTTTCGGATCGGAAGGTTCTGGGTTCGAGCCTCGACCGGTGCATAGTTGAGCCCTTGGAAAAGGCTCTTTACTCACTTTCTCTCACCATATTCAGGTGTAAAATGAGTACTTGGCCATTAACAGCGTTTCTGTCCAAAAAATTGTAATATTGCCAAACAGGCGTCATATCCCGTCCTACATAAGTGTTGCTGTTGCCCAGGGACCCTTTGTAAAGCGCTTTGAGCACGTTTAGTGGATATTGCACTATATAAATGCTCTATTTTTTAAATACTCTAAATGGTTGAGATTGGTTGGCAAGTCTGCTGTATTGAAATGGTTGGTTACAATTATTGTTTTCCGTAACATTTCTAACATCCACCCCATTATTTCATCAATCTGTACCAGTGCCCCCAGCACAGCCTCAATTCCTCCCCGCAACCCCACTGTCTTTTGCTGTATTGAAATGTTTGGTTACAATTATTGTTTTACGTAACATTTCTAACATCCACCCCATTATTTCATCAATCTGTACCAGTGCCCCCAGCATAGCCTCAATTCCAACTGGCTTCCCCACTGTCTTTTGCTGTATTGAAATGGTTGGTTACAATTATTGTTTTACGTAACATTTCTAACATCCACCCCATTATTTCATCAATCTGTACCAGTGCCCCCAACACAGCCTCAATTCCTCCCCGCAACCCCACTGTCTTTTGCTGTATTGAAATGTTTGGTTACAATTATTGTTTTACGTAACATTTCTAACATCCACCCTATCATTTCATCAATCTGTACCAGTGCCCCCAGCACAGCCTCAATTCCAACCGGCTACCCCACTGTCTACCATGGTCACCATCAGCATCACGAAACCCACTGAAAACGGAGGCAAAGAAATCCAATCTTACAAGTGGGTCTACTTCGTCAAAGGTGATAAGAGCACACAAGAGGAGGGTTCCATAGGTAAAGTAGTAAATAGCAACATTGAAATCGAACAGAAGATTCAATTTAATTTTCAAAGACAGTTGGTCTCGATGTTTCGGGTTTCCCCTTTATAAACAAAACAAAATGAGTGAGTGAGACACTTAAAAAAAAAAGAATTTCAAGTTTTCCCCTTTGTTAAACTGGGTGAGGTATCCGACTGCCTATAGTGGGCTGGATGTACTTGCTGTGTCTTCTATCCCCTTGTATCTGTTTTCCAATTGATTTATGTCTTTGTCTTGGAATGAGATTACTAAGTTTTGCCTTGACCCTAGCCTGAGTCCTTTGGCTGGGAGGAAAACAGTTGAATGTATAGTTACTGGGTGGGGTTCCTGACCTCCCATAGTGGGCAGGGAGGTACATACTGTGTCTTCTATCCTCTTATGTCTGTTTTCCAACATGCTTTCTGTCTTTGTCTTGGAATGAGATTACTTGGTTTTGTTCTGGCCCTGGCCGGAGTCCTGGCTGGGAGGAAAACAGCATAGTTATTGCTTTGGGAGATGATATTTTTTTCCTTGTAAATCATCTCTCCGATATGTATTATTATATTTGCTATTTTTGTATTATGTATAATGTAAGCATTTGAGTGTATTCCTCTTTGTTGGATTTTGTGCTTGTGTCCGGATGAGACTTATAGGTGATCTCAGACTAAGTACATGGGTGGTATGCTCTTGGAATCTACAGCTGATCCCTATTTGTTCCCAGTTCCCCTTTGTCTTACTTTTTCTTGGCTGCTTTAATTGTAGTTCTACTATCTCATTTTCTTCATTTTTACTGGCGCTGATATGACCTAAATGTGTTGCAAGCGCCGTAAAACCCTTAAAAACAACAAAACAAACAATGTATAGTTATAGTTTTGAGAGATGATATTTTTTTTCCTTGTTATGAACTGTTATTTTTTTATGATTAACATATGATTTGTTAACATTTGAGTGTATTCCTCTTAGTGGGATCTTGTGATGGTGTTTGGGTGAAACGTTTAGGTAATCTCAAACTAAGTACACTGATAGTGTGCTCTTGGAATCTACACCTGTTTCCTATTTGTAGTATACCCCTTTGTCTTACTTTTTCTCTAGTCCTTTTAATTGTACATCCAGAATGTTTTTACTATCCAATTCTCATCCTTTTTACTGGCGCTGATATGACCTAAAATGTGTTGCAAGTGCCTTAAAACCCTTAAAAACAAACAAACAAACAAATCTTTGTCAAAAAAACATGATGCACGAGATTGTCTTTAATTGACAAAGGAGAAACCTTATATCAGTTAAATCGAAGCTTCTGTTCCATTTTACTATTGTTAATTCTTTTTTTCTCGCTTCCAGTAGTAACATTTATATTATGTACAAGTTAGATAGAAGCATACTTCTTTTCTATTAAAACCTTTACTACTGCTACTATTACTACTAAACTACTACTACTACTACTACTACTACTACTACTACTACTACTACTACTACTACTACTACTACTACTACTACTACTACTACTACTACTACTACTACTACTACATACTACTTATACTACACTACTACAACTACTACTACTACTACTACTACTAACTACTACATACTACTAACTACTACTCACTACTACTACTACAAAACTACTACTACTACTATACTACTACTACTACATACTACTACTACTACTATACTACTACTACTACTACTACTACTACTACTACTACCTACTACACACACTACTACTACTACTACTATACTACTACTACTACTACTACTACTACTACATACTACTACTACTACTACTACTACTACTACTACTACTACTACTACTACTAAATACTACTACTACTACTACTACTACTACTACACCTACTACTACTACTACTACTACTACTACTACTACTACTACTACTACTACTACTACTACTACTACTACTACTACTACTACTACTACTACTACTACTACTACTACTACTACTACTACTACTACACTAACTACTACTACATACTACTACTACTACTACTACTACTACTACTACTACTACTCTACTACTACTACTACTATACTACTACTACTACTACATACTACTACTACTACTACTACTACAACTACTACTACTACTACTACTACTACTACTACTACTACTACTACTACTACTACTACTACTACTACTACTACTACACTACTACTACTACTACATAACTACTACTACTACTACTACTACTACTACTACTACTACTACTAACTACTACTACTACTACTACTACTACTACTACTACTACACTACACACTACTACTACACTACTACTACTACTACTACTACTACTACTACTACTACTACTTACTACTACTACTACTACACTACTACTAACTACTAACTACTACTACTACTACTAACTACTACTACTACTACTAACTACTACTACTACTACTACTACTACTACTAACTACTTACTACTACTACTACTATACTACTACTACTACTACTACTACTACTACACTACTACTACACTACTACTACTACTACTACTACACTATACTACTACTACTACTACTAACTACTACTACTACTACTACTAACTACTACTCTACTACTAACTACTACTACTACTACTACTACTACTACTACTACTACTACTACATACTACTAACTACTACACTACTAACTACTACTACTACTACTACTACTACTACTACTACTACTACTACTACCACTGCTACTGCTGCTGCGGCTGCTGCTGCTGATGATGAAATTATAAAGGATGTTACCTCTACCACCATGGGAGACATGATATGCTATAATCTTAACACTTATATAATAATCAATGACATTGTATAGCGCCGTACTCTAATTGGAACAGGCTCTAGGTGCTTTACAGTCCTTATGTAAATAAAGAAATGCAATGAAAAATAAAAACATAGCAATTTCAATAACTTACATAGCAATAGACATTACATTTTACTAATATGATATATATCTTATTATGCATTCCGCCACAACATCATAAAATATCATTGCCTAGGCATTCCATGAAGAAATATGTCTGATGTCAATAAGAATCACACATGTTGTGAAGTTGGGACATTGGGGGTTAATAATCTTTGGGCCTGTAAATTTGCGGACAATGCCGGCATTTCCGGCAATCTCGCTCCGCTGGAAAAAAAATAATAAAATATTATGTTTGTTTAAGGGGTTTAATTATAATGTTTTAAGGCTCTTTTTGTCCTAAATATACTTTTTCATTTTGTTTCACAGCCTATTGAATTTGTAATATTCTAAGAAAATATTCCTGGAAATTGGGATCTTTATTCATGTTATATTGAAAAAGCTTTGGCTTCAGGGCTCAGCCCTGCCCCCCCCCCCCCCCCCCCCCCAAATGACGTCTTGCAGATTTTCAGGCAATTTTTTTCAGGGGGCAGATGCAGGCCTGAATCTTGCCCAAGAAAAAAAAAAAACGTTTCTGAAGCGGGACTCAAACCCGAGACTTTCCGAGTCACATTGCAATGCCTTAACCACTCGGCCACTTTGACCCCTAACATGATTTATAAAAATTCATTTATTAAAATAGAAATCATGAGTTTTCATTTTAGATTTAAAAGCTGATAACGATTCAGCATTTCTAATATTCTTGGGGAGAGTGTTCTAAAATGGGATGCCGAAAATTCAAACTATTGTTCACAAATGTTGCGGGTTGTTTTAGGTTTGGATTGTTCTATCATTATTAGATCTTAGATTTCTATTCTGAAAATAGGATTGGACAAGGCCATATAAATATCCAGGGGCATGACTATTAAGTGTTTCATAGACAAAGGAACATATTCTATTATAGATGCTGTGTTGTCATCAGCATATCCTGCCAATCTGACCCCCCTTCATCTTCATAATGTTAGGTAATCCAGATCAGCATTTTCTGTTTAATGGAGCAGGAAATCTACAATTTCATAGAATCCGACTTTCAGTTGTTTATTTTTTAGATTTAGTTTACATGGATAAAAATGGTATCGATGAAAAGTTCATCTTCTCGTCTTTCACACCATGCGTGTTTGTTGATAAAAATGTGAAATATTGGGTATAAAGAAGTGCCAGATGAAAAAAAAAAAAAAGCAGAGAAAAAGAATATCATTCCTTACCTCCCATAGTGGGCAGGGAGGCACTTACTGTGTCTTTTATCCCCATATATCTGTTTTCCAACATGCTTTCTGTCTTTGGGCAGGGGGGTACATACTGTGTCTTCTATCCCCTTATATCTGTTTTCCAACTTGCTTTCTGTCTTTGTCTTGGCATGAGATTACTTGGTTTTGTCCTGGCCCTGGCCGGAGTCCTAGATGGGAGGGAAACAGTCAAATGCATAGTTATTGTTTTGGGAGATGATATTTTTTTCCTTGTAAATCATATCTCTGTAATGTATTATTGTTATTTTAATGTATAATGTAGGCATTTGAGTGTATTCCTCTTTGTTGGATTTTGCGCTTGTGTCTGGATGAGACTTATAGGTGATCTCAAATTAGGTGCATTGGTGGTATACTCTTGGAATCTACATCTGATCCCTATTTGTTCCCAGTTCCCCTATGTCTTACTTTTTCTTGGGTGCTTTAATTGTAATTCTAGAACTTTTTACTGTCCCATTTTCTTCCTTTTTACTGGCGCTGATATAACCTAAATATGTTGCAAGCGCCGTAAAACCCTTAAAAACAAAAAACAAAACAAACTTTCTGTCTTTGTCTTGGCGTGAGTTTACTTGTAACATATTTTAAAGATGATGTAGTTTTCTACGAGTAACGAGTGCAACTCTTTAATGAAATCAGAAGTAGATGACTGTTTGTCTTTTTTCAAATTTAGTGTAGCAGCATAAATGTATTGAACATCTTACTCTCACAGGAAAGATAGAAGGTAAAAAGAGTAAAGGTAGACCAAGATAAACATATTTGAATAGTTTGAACAGCTGGGTGACAAAGAAAGAGAAGAGTAATATTAGTTTTCTGAGGTTATCTGATCAGAGAGATGAATGGTGTATCATGATCACCGTTGTCTGGCACAGACTTGGTACTTGAAGAAGAAGAAGTGTAGCAGCATTGTTTTGTACAACTTGGGTTTTTTTTTTTTTTATCACGACAGATATCGCTGGAGATGTTACCACTGCCACCATCAAGGGGCTGAAGCCTGACACTGAGTACGAGATTGAGGTTATGGCCGTCAACCAGGTGGGGCCCAGCCAGGAATCCTTATCCACCTTCAAGACAGCCAAGGTGTCGGCCCCTTCACAGATGTCCATGACCTCCAGCCTTACATCAAACAGTGCCACGTCCTACACCGTCAAGTGGGTTGAACCCAACAATGGCGGATCCCCCATCACTAAATTTATTATTGAATACAAACAGGTCAGTAATATAGTCTGCCTTCTCCTCCTACTTCTTTTGTTGTTGTGGGTGTTGTTATTGTTGCTACTGCTCCTGATGGTGATGTTTTTGTTGTCCATGATTTGTAATTCTCATATCCTGTTTTTCTCCCTCTCCCCTACCACCCCCCCCTTCCCTCCTTTTCCTCTTTCTCAATATAATGAAGCAACCATTGTGTGTTTGTGTGTGTGTGTGTGTGTGTGTGTGTGAGGGAGAGAGAGAGAAAGAGAGAGAGAGAGAGAGAGAGAGAGAGAGAGAGAGAGAGAGAGAGAGAAGAGATTTAGAGAGGTGTTTTATTTGTTTGTTTTGGTTTACTTTACCTGTCCAAGTTGTGGATTGTATGATATGAAACTCCTTTATAACTATCCCATTTGCCTTTGTCCTGTCAGGTTGAAGTCAAGAATGGCGCCCTGAGTCCTGATAAGTGGCAAACGCTGAAAGATGTGGACACAGAGTTCAAAGTTCATGAAATATTAGGTATGGATTACCAGCAAAGCATTGCATTTTTTTCATTTAGAGGCCCTTTGTTCCATTAGGGAGCACAGTCGTCAGCACATCCTACCAATCTGACCCCCCGTCATCTTCATAACATTAGGTATTCCAGACCAGCATTTCCTGTTTAACGGAGCAGAAAATCTACCATTTCATAGAATCCGACTTTTAGCTGTTTATTTTTTAGATTTAGTTTACAGGGATAAAAATGGTATCGATGAAAAGTTCATCTTCTCGTCTTTCACACCATGCGTGTTTGTTGATAATAATGAGAAATGTTGGGTATAAAGAAGTGTCAGATGAAAAAAAAAAAGCAAGAGAAAAAGAATATCATTCCTCACCTCCCATAGTGGGCAGGGAGGCACTTACTGTGTCTTCTATCCCCATATATCTGTTTTCCAACATGCTTTCTGTCTTTGTCTTGGAATGAGATTACTTGGTTTTGTCCAGGCCTTGGCCGGATACCCTAGCTGGGAGGTAAACAGTCAAATGTATAGTTAGAGTTTTGGGAGATGATATTTTTTTCCTTGTAAATCATCTCTCTGTTATGCACTTTGTTGTTTTGTGAAAATATTATATATAATTTGTAAACATTTGAGTGTATCTCCCTTAGTTGGGACCTGTGCTTTTGTCTGGATTAGACTTTTAGCTGCTCTCAAACTAAGTACTTTGATAGTGTGCTCTTGGAATCTACATCTGTCTCCCATTTTGAACTCATTCCCCTTAGTCTTACCTTTTCTTGGGTGCTTTAATTGTAATTCTCGAACTTTTTACTATCCCATTTTCTTCCTTTTTACGGTCGCTGATATGACCTTAATGTGTTGCAAGCGCTATAAAACCCTTAAAAACAGTATCAGATAGGCAAATTCGGTAATCAGAAGGTCTAAGGATTGATCCTATGTGGTCTAGTGGTATGACACTCGCTTTTGGATCGGAAGGTCCTGGGTTTGAGCCTTGCTTGGCGCATAGTTAAGTCCTTCGAGAAGGCTCTTTACTCACATTCTCTCACCATACTCAGGTAAAAAATGAGTACCTGGCCGTTAACAGTGTTGTCTCTGTCCGAAAAAAATTGTAATATCGCCTACCAGGCGTCATGTCCCGTCCTAAATGTTAAATGTTGCTGTTGACCAGGGACCCCTTGTAAAGCGCTTCAAGCACGTTTAGTGGATATTGTGCTATATTAAAGCTCAATTAAAGCTCAATAATCCCCAGTTGAGGCAGGCTGATTTTTGGGGGATTTTTTCCCCCAGTATTTCTCTTTGTTTTGTCAGATCTTAACCTTACACCAGTGCCTGCTCCCTAATATATTTCTTTGATAACTTAAAGTTGTACTTTTTTTCTTTCTATATAAAGTATGTAAATGCGTCCGAATTTTGATATTTTTAACTAAGGATCTTTTTCACAGTATTCCTCATTTTCATTTCATTTCATTTCGATTTGCCCCAACATCATACCAGATGAGTCATATATTTTGTCATTATTGAGTTCAGAAGAAAAGAAAAGAAATGAAAAAAAAAAGAAAAACAACAAAAAAATTATTGAATGAAATTTACGGCAATTTTTGTTTGTTTTTCTTTTGTTATGCATTAGTATTTCTGATGAATGTTTTTTAAAAAAATTTGTTATCGAATTTATCAGATGTTATAAAATAACACTTATCTTCATCAATGTAAATATGCATTGTATTTAATTGAATGTCTAAACATACTCTTTCCTGACAACACTGTCAAATAGATTGTGTTTTTGTTTGTTATTATTTATAAGAAACTGGGTGGGGTTCCTGACCTCCCATAGTGGGCAGGGAGGTACATACTGTGTCTTCTATCCCCATATATCTGTTTTCCAACATGCTTTCTGTCTTTGTCTTGGAATGAGATTACTTGGTTTTGTCCTGGTCCTGGCCAGATGCCCTGGCTGAGAGGAAAACAGTGAGTGATTTCAAACTAAGTACTTTGATAGAGTGCTTTTGGAATCTACACCTGTTTCTTATTTCCCCTTTGTCTTCCCTTTTCTTGGATGCTTTATTGTAATTCTAGAACTTTTTACTATCCCATTTTCTTCCTTTTTACTGGCGCTGATATGACCTTAATGTGTTGCAAGCGCCGTAAAACCCTTAAAAACAAAAAACAAACATTTATAAGAAAATTTGTTTTCTCCCACCACAGATAACGGAGCAAGAAGTTATGAGCTGAAGAACCTGAAAAGGGACTCGTATTATGAGCTGAATTTAAGAGCCATTAATGCCGAAGGACAATCTCCCATCGAACATAGAATAATAAAAACCATCAAAGGCAGTAAGTACAAACAAACTTTCCCTTTTCTGGCATCTGTCTCGCATTTCTTGGGTTTATTATGAATGGAAATCCAACAGTTTTGTTGTTTGATCACCAATTCATGTAAATCTAAGAGAGTTGATCCGCTGTGCGTATTTCTTTTATTGTAACTTTGTACAAAGATGAGAAGTCCTTTTTCCTTTTTTTGCAGAGGTCTTAGCCAATAGTGGTAGAGTTTTATCGAATAATACAGACAAAAAAACAAAACAAAAAAAAACAAACAAACAACTATTTGCATCCATTTCCACCCCACCCACCATGTTACCACTGATTGTATAGTGGAACTCCTACCCCTTGGAATAAAGAATTTAAATGATCCCATCTATCACGAAATAAAAGTGGACCTAAAAGGGTTTGGAAATTTCAGTAGTAGCTGTCGAATTTAGCTAGATGATTGACGAGTTGACATAATAATAATGATGAATTATAATTGGGTATGAATAAATAGAACTATTGATTAAAGGGAGAAGAACAAACAAGCAGAAAATATCTCATCGTTGGAAAAGTTGTACAAAAGCGCACAGGTTTTTTATTTCCATATTTTGCTTCGTTTATTTTATTCTCTCTCTCTCTCTCTCTCTCTCTCTCTCTCTCTCTCTCTCTCTCTCTCTCTCTCTCTCTCTCTTTCTCTCTCTCTTTCTCTTTTCCCTCTCTTTCTCTTTCCTCCCCTTCTCTTCTCTCCTCTCTCTCTCTCTCTCTCTCTCTCTCTCTCTCTCTCTCTCTCTCTCTCTCTCTCTCTCTCTCTCTCTCTCTCTCCCCCTCCCTCTCTCTCCCTCTCTCTCTCTCTATCTCTCTCAACTTCTCTTTTTATCTTCAATGAATCAGAAACAACTTTCATTGTCAAGATAATACACCCTTCATAAAATTGTTCTTTTTATTTATAGACCTGCCTTATTGAATTTAAAAATTCCGTATCGACACTTTTTGATTTGTTCCTGAAAGCGATTTTTATCTAAATTTCATTTTTACCCTCCAAGACCCCCCCCCCCCACCCCCTCTCAAAGAGCACAGGGGAAGAAAGGGCATTGTCAGCTTCTATTTTTTTTATCAAAATTAATTTTTCAAATATAAATACAAAATTTGAATCTATGAACTCGACTCTTGATTAATGTTCCACACTATAAAAAAATTTCTATCAAAATTACCAACCATTATAAGATTCCCTGAATGATATGTACAAAACAGATATACATTGTGTTCCCCCACTGCATCCAAAATCAGTAAGTGACTCTGCCCTTTTTTTTTCCTCCTGTGATTTTCATTCCATTTAAAGGGTCAATTGACCTCTACACAAAAATTTATACAGCCAAAATTTAGTTGTTCAAATTCATGCATTATTAACATGTTAACTACCGTACTCTGGAAAAAAAAACTTGTTTTTTTTTTATTACAAATTTGGCCAGAAAAAACTCGGGTCTTCAAATATCCATCGCGTTGAATGATCCTCCTCTTGGCAAAAATTGAAGGTAGAGGTTTCAGCCCATTTTTAAAAAATACAAGGTTTTTTTTTCTTTCCCAGACTCGTTAATACTAGTTATTTTCTTGAATTTTTGATATACATTCAAAATTATTAGGTATTGCGTTTTTGGTTGTTTTTGCAATTCTGTGGCAGGGCTGTAAATATTAATTAATCTGTTTTGTTTTTTTACGCGTATCATGTATAAGTGTGTCTTTTCAGTCAAATTATAAGACACAAGGCGTGCACAGTTTATTGTTTCATAAAAATGATGTATTATCTTTATTGCTTTGTATATGACACTTCCCCAATTTTGTTTTCAGGTTTATTCCGAATTCATGTATTTTCTGATTCCTAAGCTTTTGTATTTTTCTGAAGATCTAACTATAATGATATAAATATATATTATGAAATTACCCGTTCTTACTTGTAACCACAGAGTAATGTGTTCCTTGTGTATTATTAATCTATCCATGATTTCATTGTTTGTCATGCAAAAAGAAAAAAAAACCCAACAAAACAACCAAACTCTCTTTCCTTTTAGTAACAGGTGTGAGATGAAAACCTCTTTCAAGATATGTAATTTATATAATATATATACGTATAATTTTTGGACACAAATATACTGCATTTTCAATTTTGCATTTTTGTTTATTTATTATTTTCTTGAGGGACAGAGTTATTCAGATATTCATTTCTGTATGTACTTTTTTTTCCTTCTTGTCTCTTTTTTTTCTCTTCTTTTTATTGGCTCATTTTTTATGCCTAGATTAAAAAAATAAAGCAATTTGACGCCATTGATAAAGTGTGTAGGTTGGTGAAATATTTAAATTCAGTAAGAACTTTAAATCCGTTTTTGATTTAAGTTGAAAAAAATGTTTTCCCCATCAGTAGGATACTTTGTTTAATGAATAGACCATAATCTACTTTTTTCTAAAATTTATAAAATCAGCAAAATACCGCATTATGATTTGAAAAAAAAAATCATCAGGCGTCCACAATAGCCGAAATAATAACAAATTTAGAATTGTTTACTAGATATATGATTAAAAATTTAGCCATGCCCAGAAGTAATAGAGGAATTAGATAAATCGATAAAAATAGACAAAAATAGAAAATAAGTAAATAAACAAATAAAGAAATAGATAAATAATTAAATAAATTAGTAAATGAATGTATTTAAATATATTTCATGTTAACTTATCGTTGGCGATTGCTAATATTTATGAAGAAAATGCTCAAATATTCTAAGCCTATTATAACTCACAAATTTGACCAAAGCTGACGACAATAGACCATTAATTGCCATCCTCTTCAGGTATGAATTTGTTGTTGAATAAAAACAACATCCCTTAAAATGGATTCTACCATCCACCATCTGCCTTCAACCTGGCCAAACTTAATTGTTCATTTTTACGTCAAAAGTTTATTTTATAAATATTCTGAACACATCGTTATAATTGCTAGGTAAAATATTGTCCCTTAATCTAAGCAATGTGGAAAGTAAAGAGTGAATTTGGTCGAATAGATTAAAAATTTATACGCTTAAACGAACAATTTAAGTATAGATTTTGCCGGGGAAAAAAAAGATTTTGCAAGGGGGGGAAAAGGGTTTATCTGAAAAGAAAATTAAATTGAACAGCATAACAGTGTAACGAAACATTGACCAAACACTGCAGAAATTTCAGCAAGTTTAAAACCCTAACCTGTGTGTCCCCAATAATAAGAGGACATGAGACCTTAACAACAATATAGCTCTATCCGAGATAACTGTTTAAATTTAGATAGATTATACTTTACAGAAAGAGATAGTGATAGATTATAGTTTACAGAAAGAGATAGTGATAGAGTATACTTTACAGAAAAAGGTAGTTATAGATTATACTTTACAGAAAGAGATAGTGAGCTAGATGTAAGAAATTTCCTGTACTCTGGTACCTAAATATAATTTCTTATACTAACAAAGGAAGGAGGACCTCAATTTATGTATGACTCGTTCCTATAATAATTCTCACAATATCGTTATGTTTTGAATCCCATCTCAGGTGACAAATCGGCATCTGGTAAGATTTATTCATGAACGCGGCAGACACTGCTGTTGCCGCAGTCTACCCTCATACAACTACCCCCTCTCAAATTGTCATGTCGCTGTGGTGTGGAATTCTTTTCCATTCTTCTCTATTTTATTATTATTTTTTTTTAATGTGCGTGTTTGTGTTTAAAAATTCACTCGTAATATTACAGGCATTTTAATCTAAAAAAAAATAAACAAAGAAAAGAAAAGAAAAGGAAAAAAAAAAAAAAAAAAAAAAACGGATAAAAGTGGAATATTGTATAGGAAAAGAGGGGGAGGTGTCGGTACCGAATCTTACTCACCTCTCCCTCAGATGGATGGACACTTTTTTTTTGTTTTTTTTTTAAATTTAAAAATTCTCTTTTTGTATTGATGAAATTCATAATATGAGGATTATTGAGAAAAGCAGGAAAGAAATTGTTAGGTGGTTAGATGGTATTGGGATCATATTTTATTTAACTTATATAACAAATAAAACTTTATTTTAAATAATATGTTTTCCGAATAAAGAAAAAAACAAAAACAAGAAAAGAGAAGTAGAAGATAGAGATTAAAGCAATAGAAAATGACACCTGGACATAGACCAACTATTAATATTAGTGCCAATGTTGACAGATTTTTTTCCATGTGTGTTTTGCGCTTTATAGAAAGACTCCAAAAAATAGATCATCAAGATTTAAAGGGAAAAGAAAAAATGATAATAGCATGTTAGAGAAACGTTGCACAAAATATTTTCATATATATATACTCTTCACGAGAAAAATGTTCAAGCCTTTAAATTTTTTTTTTTTAGTAAAGGGTATTGGTATTTGGAGACTTCAATAAATAAATGTGAAGAAATAGATTAAAAATTGGAATTGACTGGAAATTGGATGAATGGGTAAATTGATGAAGACAACTGACAATTATCCAATAAGACATAATAAATTCATGTCGTTTCATGTGGTTCACATGAATATATATATTATATATATTTTTTTTAAAACAAGAGAATATCATAGAATATACCATTTGGATCTTTCAGATATTATTTCTTGAAGCAATATTCAATTCCAAGTAAATGTTAACGTTGGAGAAAAAAAGTTTACCATCCAGCATTTTTCTAAAGCCCCCCCCCCCCCCCTTCTTCCTTAAAATTTGTTCGAGTGAATGTTCTTGCCTGTCGGCACCTTACAAGGGTCCGCGCAAACCAAGTCACTTCACTGAAAAGTCAAACTCTATAATTAGTCTTTACCAAGTATACCCACCAATTGGTTAGAAAATGGCTGTTTAAAGAAAAAATAAAAAAATAAAAAATAAAAAACAAAAACAAAACAAAAGTAAAATAAATAAAACAACAACAAGCAAAAAAACAAACAAAATCAGCAGAAAAAAAAACACACACACAAAAAAAAAACAATCCCTCCCAAACAAAAAAGTAAAGAAAAAACAAAAACAACAACAAAGCAAAAAAAAAAAACAAAACAAAAAAACAAAAAAACAATACAAAAACAGAACCAAATTAAAAGCTCGTTTGTAACTCGTTCTGATCATGGATTGATCAAGCAAGGCAGATTTCATTTCAGTGATCTTTAAGCCTCTCACCATTTGAACATTTCAATTATATATATATATATATATATATATATATATATATATATATATATATATATATATATATATATATATATATATATATATATATATATATATATATATATATATATATATAATTGCAAATTTATAGATTAAAGGATTACTATCATCCTTGCCGAAAGGAATTTGACAGGGATTTTGTCACCAAGTACACACAAAGGCGTCAAGAAAACAGTCCCAACACTTACAGCAGCAAAATAAAAAAAAAAAAAAACAAAAAAAAAAAAAAAACCCCACTGGGACCTAAATCCCATTGGATAAAACCAAGCCGACAGAGGTACCTACATATCAAGGGATTGACTTTAGACGGGTTGTGCGGACAGCCGTGAAGGAAGGACAATACTCGAATATTAATGCCTATAATATTTATATTTTATTACCAGCTTATTGGTTGATTTGGTTCCCTCACAAACATTCGCCTTCTTACCACTATCAATTTCACAAAATTATCTGATAAGGAATATTATATAGTGTTCTTATCCTTTACAAATTAACACTAATATCGCTTAACATGTTTTTTTTTTTTTTAAACTTTAATCAACTTTAACACACCTCTAGGCGGCAAAATGTGTTGATGCATCCACTATATTGGGACTGGGGACACAATGTCTGGCTTTATTCTTTTTCCTTTCAAAATATAGTAGACACAGTATTAGTGCAATCACATAGTTATAGTAGCGAAAAGAAAATCTGACGTCTTAACATCAAACAGCATAGCAAGTCTGTAAAAGAATATAAATCTGGTTTAGGGCGAAGAGAATGTCACATTCCATTCCTCATTGCGTGATATGTCTTTGTTACCATAATATTAATATGGGGTCATGAGAGATCAACAGCCAATGGTTAAAGCAACGAAAAATACTATTTTATCCTAAGAAGCTATCTTTCTTCCATTTTATCTCCCAAAAATAATTCTTCTTATGATCTTGAAGGTTAATGTTTCTTTTGTAAAATAGCAAAAATATTGAACTCGAGATTGATTTAACAACAACAGATGCTCATACAGTGTTAGATAACCCTTGTCAAAGAAACTTCCCTGCATGTGTCAGGAGTGAAGTCCAAGGAAATATATTTTTTCTTTCTTGCGTTATTTTTTTCTTCTTCTCATCAACAGCTAGTTCTTGCTTACATCTTCTTATTACTTTTTAGAAAACTGTTTTGTAGAAATATAATATGGTCTGTATGTTGCAGTTTTTTCTTTCCTTCTCTTATTGTCATGACCAGACGATATAATTGATATCTTAGACCTATTATTTCTGTGTTTAAATATGATGACATCCGTCCTCCAATCACATCAATAACCGATTCAGATTACACCGAGGAGGAAGATAATGAAGGAGAAGAAGGAGAAGGTACTAGTTCCCCGAGTACCAGTGAGAAGAAAGATGAAGGTGCTGGGAAAGATGCTTCTTCTTCTGCTGATAGGAGTAGCTCAGGTATTTCTTTCACTTTAGCTCCTTTGTCCAAAGACATGGTATGGTTGTCATTTATCCGTGCTGCTGCAGCCGTGCAATCGATGGTACGATATTATTATATATTATTATAAGAATATCATTTATATATTTTTGTTTCTACTGCGATGTCTGCTGAGCTGTGAGCTGCATCGTCCTTAAGTCTCCACGTCTGCTTTCGTTCATTTGATTGACGGGCTCGCATTCATTTAAGCCCCACGTCGCCGATTAGCTTCTTGCCATTTGTTTGAATTTTGTATATTTTTTTTATTTATTTGATTTTGAAAAAAAAATCTATAAATTCAGGTTGCTTATTATTATTATTATTATTATTATTATTATTATTATTATTATTATTATTATTATTATTATTATTATTATTATTATTATTATTATATTTTTGTTTGTTTGTTTTGTTTTGAATTTATCCAGCCTCTTGTCTTTTCATTTGATATTTTATTTTTTGGTATTTGCAGGTCATTGCTATTTTGTTTGGGATATCAATGCTCTCCTTTTGGTTCTCCTTCAGACCTTGTTTTTTATATTTTATAAGATATAATTCCTTTTCTGTAGTATGATTTATATGCTTTCACTGGAACGCTTTGTCATTGAGACTGATCATAATTTTGCAGTCACAAGATTTTGTATTTTGAGTTCGTAGAATTTAATGCCCACAACATGTGACCACTCTATTCGGGTTTACTTACTACAGTTCTGGAGCGCATGCAGCCAGCTTTGAGCACCGTAAGATGTATATTATGAATTCCACTGGTATCGTGTCGCCCGTTGGACGCTTTGACAGCACAAAGCTACTTGAAGTAAAATATTTGTGTGTGTGTGTGTGTGTGTGTGAGAGAGAGAGAAAGAGAGAGAGAGAGAGAGAGAGAGAGAGAGAGAGAGAGAGAGAGAGAGAGAGAGCATGCACAATGCTGGAATCTCGCAAAATATCTGCATCTCCACTGCTTAGTTATCTTGTATTATACAGTAAGTGAATACGTCACTTCACCTACTTAAAATGACACCTAAAATTCCATTTTGGTTTAATTGAATCATCTGCTAAGTCACTGGTTTCCCTAAGTAAGAAGTAGGGTTAAAAATTCAGAGGGAATGATGCGGCCAGGGAGACTTGTCATTTCCAAAATTTTCTTTTCATTCGGGTAAATGTTTGACTGATGGTAATATGTATGATATAGCATATTTTATTGACCTGTCGTAAGGCGTAGCCATCGTTAACTTATAGCTTGACACTGACCAAAAAATTACGCCAAAAGACAAGTCTTTGGCCACAAAAGAAAACGAATCGTGAGTTGTTTTCATTAATTCAACCAATGGGATCACTTGTTTCCTTGAGTTCTACTAAAGAGAACTCACTAGACGCTGCACAAACCTAAAAATGACGTCAAATTATAAGTCTTTGTAGGCTCGTCAGGCTATAAGTTAACGATGGCCACGCGTAGAGACTGCCTCTTTCCGATGAATAATTCCGCGTCAACAAAGTTCACACCACCTACCTGGTTTATATTTTCGTCGATGGCACTTGTCATGGGGAATGAAAACAGAATTGTGTTTTCCGTTCGAAGGAAGTGGTTGAGAGAAGAGGAAATTCCTGTCAATATTGATGTCCCAGCGTCTGTCTCCTTTCACTGGTCGTGCCCCGCTTTCTCTAGTTCTGCCAAAAAAGTCTGCATGTTATACCATCACCCCTTCCCGTCCCTCTTCCCATCATGCAAATGATTGCAAGGTTTTTCCATTATTAAAAAAAACACAGTATATCTACCTATTAGTATTAAAAGTAATTTATTAAGTGCATAACGTGATCTACGGTGCTTAAAATATTTTTTTCTTTTTTTTTTTCTTTTTTTTTATTTTTATTCTGAGCCTTTAAGAATGTTTTTCATATTTGCTATCAATCTATATCACTACAAATACATACTCTACTATTTTTTATGTGCCCGAGTTATTGATCACATTAATGGTTTTTATCATGATGGCTAGAATTCAAGAGCAAGATACGTATATCTATATATATGACGCTATGTCAAAATATCGACTTTGTGACGTTCGCCGTAAAGAACCTCCAATACTAGAAAAGTTATTTGGAAAAAAATACGGATTAGTGATTGTTCGCGGAAATGATCCAGATTAAAAAACAAAACAAAAAAAGATTCTTGCGCAATTGAAACAGCAAAACAATGGTTACTTTAGCCCGTCTAGCAAACAATAGGCTTTTCTTGTCATCAAGTCAGTGTCTGACAAAGAGCTTTCCACCTTCTCTGGAAGCGTTTTTAAAACCAAAAAAATACGAAGTGATATAATATTTATGAAACAATCTGACTTCTTACTCGTCCATAATCGAGCGATTGGTATCTTCCATGCATAATTCATGTTCCGATATTCATCTTTTAGCATTATTTGCCATTACCGATAGAGATAAAAATATACATATTCATGCAATTATATAATATGTAAACAAAGCGATCGGAAGTTAGTGTACTCGACACAAGGGAAGCAACCGAGTATGATATATTCGTGACGTCATCGGTATTTGGTCTATACTCCGTGGTTTCACCTTGCCATGAATGATCCCCAATATTTTGTAAGATTTCTTTTATTCCCCAGTTGGGTTTTAATGCGTTTTACCCAGCGACATCTATAGAGATTATTATGAAGTCCTAGGTTTTACCCTGTTAAAAGCATTCTTATCGTAAAGTTTGGGCGTTGTATAAGACGTCCTAACTTTAGCGTGTGTGCTTTATCCGAATATGGAAGAGTGTATGCATATGTGTGGTTATAAGGTTTTTGCGTGTGTGTTTGTTTGTGTGTGTGTTTGTGCGCACGCAGTATTTTAGTCTTTATTTGACTGTATGTTATAGTATTTATGATGTTTGTTGTGACCAGTCTAGAGATGGTTTTAAGAAAACGGAACTTAGTTTTTATTGGGTTAGATCAAGCTGCAATTTATTTATCATTTTAAAATAATTTTTGTGACCGGTTGTAGTGTACCCATTGCCTTGTTTTTTTTCTTTTTTAAAAAAAATATTTATTTCAACATTATAGATGTGTTCAATCATGCTATTTCTTACAAATAATTGTATTTTGTACCACCATTATACGATTTTTACATTGACCGTCATCGTGATTTATTTAGACCCAATATCCGAATGACCTGAGTCTACTACAGGATATTTCCTCGATGCCAATAAGGCACCTATTTCGGTTGAAATTGTAAAACCTTAATCTCATTGTTTAGACAATTTAAGAATATAAAGTAATAAAATTAAATGGAGTATAATAATAACACCATAAAGTATTTCTTGGCGTACCACATCATCAATCGGTTTGGTATATTTATTTGACTGACTCGTAGTTTAATCGAGGAACGGGGTGTAAGAATATTTTTAGGCGACTCACTCACTGTTATGTCAATAGGCTTCAACAGTCGTGACGGCACTTCCCTCGTAATGACGGATAGTATCTTAGTAACTGGTTCTAAACTTTCGGAACAATGGCGGACGCTTTTATGAAATACTTCTCTGACGAGCATAAAAGTGTATCCATTATAGATGGATTATAAATCTGATCATGTTTTGACTTTTATACATTCTGATCACATGACATGTGAAAAAGTTCTAGCCAGCATGAAGAATAAAAAGTACCGATTTTCTTTGTTTAGAACCAAGGTGCTCGTTGCTGGGCGGATGTGACATCAGACTTTTGAATCCTATTAGCACATACTCTCCCAATGCGTATCGTAAGGCTGCAATCTCCTGCCTAAATAGCCTAGATTAGTTGATGTCTATCGCTAGAAGTGATATATCATTTTAAAAATCATATCCTTTTCTCTATTTTTACATTGATATGTCGTTTGGACTGTTATGGATGTGTGTTGTTCATAGACATTAAAACATTCAAAGACTATCATTATTTATTTTATCCAATGTTTCAGCTAGAGCATGTCCTCTCATTCCCCATTAGATGCACCATTTAACCCTTTTCTTCCAGGGACGCCACTTTAGTTTTGGTTTTTGACTTTTTGGAAATGACTTTAGATATTTTACCAAGTCTTTCAGAAATTTTCTTTTTTTGTTTTGTTTGTTTTGTTTTATACGTTCTAAGTGGCATCTCTTTTCCCTGTTATTCTGTAGTTTTTAATTCTTACAGTCTAGGAATCATATTCAAGTGTATATAGAGTGTTTGGACAACATGGATGATATCAGACATCTTGTTTGATGGATTATCTATAATATACCTTCATTGAATGCCAAGCGACGGTATCTAATGATGCCATGGCGGAAGGGCTTGTTAAAAATACATTATTTGCGTTAAGGACTAAACTTGCGAAACTTTTCATGTCATAGCAGCGGGCACTAGACGTATAGTTGCATTGTCTTTTTAAGCTTGGTATCTTTTAATAGGTATACAGTCGTTGATTATGTGGACGAGACAGTTAACGAATACATTTTTTTAATGCGCCTTTGATAATTTCGTATATAATTTTTGAATTTTTGTTACATTACCTAGCGTGTCTCGAGGATGTTGCACAAACTTTCTAACAATACAAAAAAAAAAAAAAAAGATTCAGATTTATTGTATGTTAAGCCCCGACTGGGTTTTACTTCCGTATTTTCTGTTTCATAGAAATTGTTAGCAATAAACAATCTGTCCTGTTTATAATTTCCCACTACCTACTTGAATTGAGTTTTGCTGCCAATGGGACTGTTAAAGAGAGAGAGAGAGAGAGAGTGCCGTTTGCGAAATGATTGCAAGTTCATAGAACTCTTATGATAGAACGCAAATGACGAGCTCATTGTTATGAGAAGTATTAATCATTACCCTGAGTGTTAATCACAACCATGAGAGCAATCTAAGTCAAAAAGGACGTATTTAAACAGTCTTCGTATGAGAAGACGAGGAAGTACGCGACATTCTTAACCCTGAAGATTTTAAAGTCTTTAGAGATGTTGAAAGTCTTGATGTCGACATGCCACAGATGTCAAATACCCATCAAGGAAGGAAAGAAAATCAGCAAAACGACAGCGACGATAACAGCAAAGACAACAATAGATGGAGCACCAGCAAAAATAAATTATAAATAACTTGTAATATTAGTTTACAAATTGCTTACCAATTATTATCCATAATCAATTTTTTTTTGTTTAAAAAAAAAATAATTCCCAAGTATTTGTTCACATTTTGTTTCGATCAATACAAGGGAAAAAACGAGAAGATTTACACCGTGGTAAGGGTTGCCTTTAACATTCAATCGGCCTTCACCTCCGTTTTTATGTGGATAAAGTACAGTGACATTGAAATCTTTTCTAATTGAGTTGAAAATCTAGAATATTTTGTAAGACCAATTTAATAATTACCTATTGATCGAAAGATTATTGATGGATTTGTTTTCCTTTTAACATAATTATTGAGCCGAGTTTCTTTTAGCAACCTCTACGACGGCAGTTACATTCAAGAAGAACTTAGGCCTATATATCTGTTTTGTTCATGTTAGTTGTTTCCCCTGTTTTGACGTTTTTGTCGTCACAATGCACTTTATTTGTACACCGTGCCGTGTGTTTTGCTGTATTGTGTACAACTCTGCATATCTTTTTGTCATTTGTGTCTCTTTCCATAAAAAATAAGTTCATAAATAAATAGATTTTACATGTCTCGGAAATAGTATATGTTATACGTCTTCACACAAATAGAACTTATTTAGAAATGTATTATAGTATATTGCATAATGTATCTCTTTTTATTTAGGGCTTGTTTACCTTTCTAATTTGCACGCTGATTCAAACTCAGACGAATATTTTATAGTTTTTTAGCTTAAATTTTGATTTTTTTTGGTAATTAGTGGACAAGCCTCATTTAGAAAATATATATCAGCAAAATGGAAAATGCAAAAAAGTTTGTTTTGTTTTTTAGCCCCTTGCCTTTTTTTTCTTCTTTTTCTTTTCTTCATCTTATGTTTTTATTAGTGATTATTTTTTTCTTTTTATATGAATTTTTTTAATTTGTGTGTTTGTCATTAGTCAGTGATTGGGCTAATGTGTGTGATCTTAATCAGCAGCAACATCATCAACATCAATTGAAACAACACTAACAATCAGCCTTTACATATACATAGTTTTTTTTTTATTGACATTGGTAGGACACTGTACACCACAACGACATTTTATCAACCGCTTCTGAACACAAACACAACATTTTCTGATCATGTTTTCATTCTCTTTTCTGATTAAATATATATCTCAAGAAATATTCTATCATGTTATCTAAATCATTCGATTCCATCCCTTAACCATGCATGTCACTTCTAATGAATACGTTATCTTTCCTCACTACATTTATCCTCATCATCAATCTTGTCATCTTTCACTTCTCTTCCACCAACCATCCCAACTGCATACTATCTACCCCTGTTCTCCCCTTCAACTGTTTGAAAATCTCAAATATTTTTCAATGATGTTTTTTTTAAAAATCATGTTTGTTTAGTTATCGTATTTGTCTATTTCTTTCTTTTCTTCTCTTTTTTTTTCTAGTTATAAAATACATTTGCAGGATAGTTGCCAGTGACTTCTTTAGACCAAGCATGCTGTTGCCTTCATCGCGACTCTACTATATACTGTCTCTACATCTTCTATAATAATTATATTTACTATGTCAATCAGTCAGTCAGATTAGCTGTTTTCTCACCAATTAATTATTCGTAGATGGGAATTTGCGGGGGGGGGGGGGGGGGGGGGAGCTAGGTGCCCTATTGAGAGGGTTCACACTTAAGTGGAATCAGAAAGATTATAAAACAATTCGATTTTGTTGTTGTTGTCGTCAGGATGATATGCTGTTGAGATAATGATATAGAATTGAAACTAAGTAGAAAATTGCATGATAAATGCATCAGATTTCGACCATCTATTTAGATTCTCCAAATCGGGTTTTCAAGCTTGTTAACCGTTATTTTCTAAATCCAGCCTATGGATTTTGTGGGAAACTTTTTAGTATCAATTGTTCACTGTAAATAACATAGTGTATTTTATATCCAGATCTTTAGCATATTGTTGATTGCTTATCATAAAGTTTGATAATATAATATGTTAAGTTTGTTCAAAATTGATCATAATTTATGCATCAACGACGTGGGGATTAAAAAAAAAGTATACGGCATTTTTTTTCAAAGTTGTTCAGTTGTAATTGATTTTCAAGATAAATATTAAAAGGAAAAGATCTCTCTATGTTCAAGTCATTTACGACACAAAGAATCATATACATTGTCATCATAGAAGTTGTCATTATCTGAACGGGTAAAATAAAACCCAAACAAACTTGGAAATGATTCTTTATATCCAGCTTTATTTCTGACTGACTGAAAGGCTAGCTTGTCATTATTTATTTATTTATTTATTGAATTATTTAGATTATCAATGCAATTTATCAACTCCAGGTAACCTTCTGCACATTGCATTTTCTTAACGCACGAAATTGGTTCAAAACCTTAATACCCAACTGAACTTCCACACTAATCAAGTAATGATTTCGTAAATATTAGAATCCCCCCCCCCCACCCCACTATTATAATAGTACTAGTACTAACATTGATTACAACTTGTACTCTTTATTAAAGTATTTTAAAGGGCATTAACAATTCATAGCTTTCTTTGATTTTTGAAAAGTAGGTTCAATAATTACAAATTTGGTCCAGAGTACCTTGATTTTAGCTATTATGAACCAAATTAAATTTTTGTGAGAAAATATGTTTCAAGAAATATCTACTGTAAATATTTATTTTACCAAAGTTACTGGAAATAGGAATATAATGATAATTACTTAAAGCAAACAGGAGTTTTCAAATAATAATAATAATAATAATAATAATAATAATAATAATAATAATAATAATAATAATAATAATAATAAATAGAGCGGTATCATCAATCATGAGGAGAATCTTGCGCTTATCTCTTCTATAAAATCCGAGAGCTATTTTGTGTAGTTGCTTTTAGATTTCCTATTTAACGATATCACATAGTAATTATACCGTCAATTTTCCCTCATATCATGGTCCAATAAGGGTTGCGGCATAATGTGTCCTTAAGAGACCTTCTATACTACTCATTGATAGGTTTGCGAATTATCAATAAAATGACAAATAAACAATAAATCAAACAAGAACAGTAGCACCACCAACATTAACAACAACAACAAGAACAACAACAACAACAACAAAAAGAACAAGAAGAGGAAGAACAACAAAAACAACAATAAACAAAACAGTAATAATAATAATAATAATAATAATAATAATAATAATAATAATAATAATAATAATAATAATAATAATAATAACAATAACAATAATAATAAATAATAATAATAATAATAATAATAATAATAATAATAATAATAATAATAATAATAATGATGATGATGATGATGACGATGATGACAAAAATAAAAAGAATGATAATAATTATGATAATGATAATGATTATAATACGATGATGTTGATGAAGAAGAAGAAGATGATGATGATGGTGATAGCGATGATAAGAATAATAATATCACCTAAACGAGCAGGTCCTGTCAAACTAATATCAATGCATACAATTATTGTCGGTATAAAAACAATCTAAAAATAGTTTAAACATTGATTTTTGCACATCTTTTTTGTTTTAAATACTCCTTTTGTATTTGTTAAGAGATCAAAATCCAGTCTTCTTTACGTTAAATGAGATAGTGTGCGCTTGGTGATGAAACTCACAACATCCGGAAATATAACGGACCAACACACAAAACTGTGTGAAATCTTGGTCATTTATAGTCTGGTTATATCGTTTAGTGAGAATTACTCATAAACGTGAATGTCAACAATCAATAACAAAAACATGAGTGACGTCAACTTCATTCTATCTATAGCGTGCGCACACTAACACAGACACACTCTCACACAAAGAAAAAAAATCAAAACATGCATACACACACACACACCATAAACTATCTGGCAAAGGAAAGTGACTTCAAAATACAATGTGTTGAAGAACGCAACTCTCGACGACCTTCATCGTTGATCGATGACAAAGGGGTAACAGGCAATATGAAAGATGTTTTAATACAACCATCCGCCCTATGTTGTTCCACGTTTAATTATACTATATCCCAGCATTCCTGTTTTGAGAAGTTCTCTAACCCCTCATGGTGTATATTGTCAACACTGCTCTACAATGACAATTTAAAAAAAAACATTTTGGCCAGCAAACTTTTTCGCCCCCAAATAAATATCGACCATTTAAAATGAATCTCAAACTTGTTTTTAAAAAAAATCTTCAACATCAAAAAAAAAATGTCGGGTTTGAGATTTTTTTGGGGGCAGTTTAGAGCCCAGTTTAATTGGTTGATATTTTAAGATATTATTTTCTGGCCAAAATAAATAAATAAATAAAAAAAAAAACAGAAAAAAAAATAAATAACGACTAATTGTCAGAGTAAGGCAGCCCATTCCTCCCCTCTCTGTCACAACGCAATTTATTACTCACAATAGAAAATAAACCTCAAAGAATACATACAGACTGTCACTATAATCTTGGAACTACTTTGAGGAGCAGGAAGGGGTTCATAAGGACGGCATATTATACTACCAGCTCTTGAGGGAGCCAGTGCACGAACATTAATAAATCGTCATGCTAACTTCACACAGGCATCCAGCAGCATTTTTTGGAGGAGTCCTCAATTAAAAAAACCCAAAATGTTTAAATAATATATTATAACGTACGTATTCGTAAAGATTGATTGGACAAGAGACAATAGTTGATGTATTTCCAATTTTATTGGGTGCATAATAATTGCATGTTTATTCCTAGTGTTGGAAAGGCGTTTGTTTTATTAACTGTTGGTTGTTAAAAAAATGTTTTTTGATATGTTTTTGTTCTTTATTTATTATGTTTGTGTTTTAACGAGTCTTCATACTTTATTTTTAGTTTCAGTGAAGGGGGGGGGGGGGGGTGGATGGGTTGCGAGGGAGGGATAAACCTAACCAAAAAAAAAACAACAACAACAAAGAACAACGTGGCTCTAATAGTGTTTTCTGCTCGGGGTACTTATGGATTGTCATTTTTTTTCTCTTTAATTAATTATTTGTTTTTTTTTTTTCGTTTTCTACTTTATTTTTTGCTATACAATCTCTCTTGTCAATGACATTTTCAAAGTGTGAGGAAGACAAATTTTCTCTTCTTCTTCTTTTTCTTCTGATCAGTATTAGCACATTCAAGGTGAAAGCATGAAACGTAACTGCATGGTTTGATCTTGTCATTTGTCGTGATGGTAATGTTTCGTGTCTTCCTTCCCAGTCCGTGCGTGTCTTTCTGTCTGTCTGTCTGCGTTTTATTAATCAATATTGTTTGTTTCCTTATTGTAAGATGTGTGAGTTACACGAGTGATGAGATTAATAAATCGAGAATGGGTTACTGAAGTCGTCAGCGTGGATGTGTATTTCTGTGCGCGCGCATGTGTGTCAATAAACGAGGAACCAGTACAAAACATGACGCATTTTCTACTCGTGTTTTGGTCTTTTAGGAATTTGAGAATGTAATATTAAAAAAGAAGAAGAAAGAAACAAAACAAACAGTCAGAAAACAAGTAATGGGGCTTGCCGTATTTCAACTTACGTCATTTCTTCTTATCTGCATGCTATTGCTATGTGCAGGTTAAAGTTCAGTTAAATTTGCTATAGCTTAGTTGGTGAAATGAAAGCAGTGGTGATGCAGCATTTCCTTTTCGGTGTCAGCGATTGGTGAACATTATAAATATTGGGTATGGATGGAGGTTTTAACTCCAAGCGTGGTCTGAATTAAAATATGGGATGAAAAAAGAGCAGGCGCTGAAATCGTAAGATAATAATATAGATAGTATGCGCTTGGCTAAGAAGCTCTCAACATTGCCATCCGGAAGTAGAAAAGGACCAACACACAAAATTCTGTGTAACCATGAAGTTTTATAGTCTGGATAATACAGTTAAGTGAGAATTACTCACAAACCTGGATAGCAAAAAAACAATTAATAACAAAGACCTCAGTGACGTCAACTTCTTTCTATCTAAACTCATTTAATGTATAAAGTAAAAGAGTATGAACATCAATAGGAAGTGTTTTTTCTATGTGAAAAGTATCTTGGCTTGGATACCCCATTTCCAGCGGTAAAATAGTATATAGCATTCATGTCATTGGTATCAAAGGTCAATTAACTAACTTGTAAAACCTACTTATCTAACAACCAATCCTCTCTCTCCCCCCCCCCCCCCCTAGGTTACCGAATGAGGACAGATTCATTTAAAGTCCGAATGGCTTAAATCTTCTCATATTTGAAAAGTTTAGTCTTAGTCGCATAAAGTGCCAAAACAATGTTAGTAATAATAATAATAATAATAATAATAATAATAATAATAATAATAATAATAATAATAATAATAATAATAATAATAATAATGATAATAATAATAGTAATAATGATAATAATAAAAATAATAATAATAATAATAATAATAATAATAATAATAATAATAATAATAATAATAATAATAATAATAATAATAATGATATTGATGATATTGATGATGATGATGATGATGATAGTAGTAGTAGTAGTAGTAGTAGTAGTAGTAGTAGTAGTAGTAGTAGTAGTAGTAGTAGTAGTAGTAGTAGTAGTAGTATTTGTAGAATAATAATAAATGATACTAACGTCTTATTTATCATCACCACCTCCCCCACACACAATTATAACAACAGCAAATACCCCCCCCCCCCCCCCGGGCCGCCCACAAAAAAAACAAAAACAAAAACAAAAAAAACAACTGAAAGCAAACAATCAACAAACAAAAACAACAACAACAACAAGGACAACAACAACAAAAATTAAAAATTTCTGCGCAGTAAAACTTTCAACACCACACAAATCATGATTATATCAACCAATATCTTACTAATTAAGGAAATCGTCAGTTTGGAGTAAATTCGTCATTCACTTCGATTTTATAAATATAAATTTAGATTTAAATAGAGGCATGGGCATGCTATATAAAATAGAATAAATATCCAAAGATGACAACCAGGAAATACTCTTTGAGTCTTTTTCATTCATAGATAGTGTAGTGTATTGTATTAAATTTCAACCAAAACATTGTTGTCTGAAGTGTGTTACACCCTTTGATTGCAAAGACCCGCTTCAATATTCAAAAGTGATTTATATTATGTCATTTTGTCATTTATGGTCAATTTCCAAAACCATATTATTATGCTGTCTCCAAATTACATACCTAGAGTTCTATCTGAAAATGCATAGACTAATTATAATTTGTGAACTTTGAAAAGTATTTTTAGTTGGGCCATGTGCCCTTTATTTGTAAAGTTGGAACATTCAAACTCTCCTTTTAAAATCACTTCAGAGAGATTTTAGGAATTGTATCTTCTCTACCCTACTCTGAAAAGGAGGGAAAAAAAAAAACAAAAACAAAACTCGTTTTTGAAATTTTGGTCAGAAAACTCGTCCTTCACATAACGATAGAATAGTCTCAGGTTGAGTTGTTTTTTGTTTTCTTAAATATCTAAACGTGCTCAAATCGCTTTATAAAGGATCCCTGACCAACAGCAACACGTAGCGTGTAGAACTAGATATGGCGCCTGTTAGGCGATATTACAATTTTTTTCCCCACAGATACAACGCCGTTAACGACCAGGTACTCATTTTACACCTGAGTACGGTGAGGGAATTTGAGTATAGAGCCTTTTCCAAGGAAAAAAGCGAGGTTCGAACCCAGGACCTTCCGATCTGAAAGCGATTGTCATACCACAAGACCACATAGCTGCACTTTTTCTTATCTTCTCTCTCTCTCTCTCTCTCTCTCTCTCTCTCTCTCTCTCTCTCTCTCTCTCTCTCTTTCTCACCTCTCTCTCTCTCTCTCTCTCTCTCTCTCTCTTTCTCTCTCTCTTTCTCTCTCTCTCTCTCTCTCTCTCTCTCTCTCTCTCTCTGTGGACAAGATAAGGGTCATTATAAGCGATTAATCTTTGAAGGGCGAGTTTTCTGACCAAAAGTTTTAAAAACTTGTTTTTTAAAAAAAAGAGTTTGACAAGACTATGTCGTATTCTAAAGGTTTTGGAAATTGCTTGCAGTTCATTCAGTGATGCAATCCTATCCATTATGTAAGAATTATTTGCTTCTAATGAGTAGTGGATTCCTATTTTCTTTCAGGAACCGCATGACTATGCTTCCAGCATCCACCCCTGCATTATTATTATTATTATTATTATTATCATCATCATCATCATCATCATCATCATCATCATCATCATCATCATCATCATCATCATCATCATCATCATCATTATTATTATTATTATTATTATTGTTAGTATTAGTATTCTTATTATTTGCATCTACTACCTACATCAACCTCTTCCCGCACACATTTATTGCCATTTTTTCAGATGAACACCCAGGAATGTTCAAGTGTGATTACGTATTTCCCACGTACGATGCATCTGCATAAAAGATAAACATACTATCTTATTACTACTTATAAACATCCACCACTTTATTACTGATGATTGACAGGAACGCCAGAATTATAAAGATAGCTATAAAACTTCCAATTCTAAGAAAAAAAAGTATCATTTAGAGTCGAACCCAAGCCGTCCGGATATAAAAGCGGACGATTGGCCAAAATTGACATAAAAGCTGCCTCGATAACGTTGATTCTTGAATGGCTATTTAAAATCCACAGATTTTGTTTTTTGTTTGTTTTTGTTTTATGTTTACAAATCTGGAATGGGGAATGAATTTCAAAAATTTCCCCATCCTCTATTTTTCTAGTCTGAAATGTTCACCCTGCTCGACTCACAGAGTGACAAGGAAACCATTCTTGATTACCAAGCTTGAAGCAAATAAATAGACATTTCTTTTACTTCTAATCTACTCTAGCACCCCCCCCCCCCCCCTTCCACCTTTAATAAACCATATAATATTTTCTTTTACAGCTGTCACGCGACAATTTTTCTTTCTCATGTTATGATGATGAGCATTAATTGCATATGATAACTGCATATAACTCATTCTATAGCATGTTTTACTCCTCTTCTTCACATTGAAATTTTGATTGCACAGAATCTAAATTTATTTCACAATCAATCTCTCTCTCTCTCTCTCTCTCTCTCTCTCTCTCTCTCTCTCTCTCTCTCTCTCTCTCTCTCTCTCTCTCTCTCTCTCTCCTCTTCTCTCTACTTCCTTTCTCCCCCCCCTCTCTCTCTTGCCCTCCTTCCTTTCTGTCCTATATCTCTGTCTCGCAGTGTTATTTCAATTATTATTTTCCTGTCACAATTTCTGCATCTTCCAAAATAAGCATTGGACTAATGGCGGCCTTTTCTTTTGCCTTTCAGCATCGGGAAGTATGGGAGATGGGGCCTGCGTACTGGGCACCAGCGTATTCACTGTGTTCCTGATGTCGCTCGCAGCATGTCTCTCTCGTCTGTGATGCTCCTCACTCGTTACGATCCTACTGCCTCATGATGCTAATGCTCCTATTCACATTTTATTTCCATCATCACCGTCACTATTATTATCATCATCATTCATCATTTTCATCATGATTGTTGTATCTACTACTACTATATTTTAATTTCTAACTTTGCTTCTACCGCTACCACTCACTACCTACCACCACTGTCTCCACAACTACACACTTCTACTACACACGTCATTCAAGCAACTTATCCATTCAGCTTCTTTCTAACCACAGCAATGACACACAATTGATATCTCTTTCCACTTCAAGCATCATGCTGTTATGAATTATAAGATCACAACTGATTTTTATTTGGAGTTATGGTGAAGGCTAGAGTATGTGGCCGACATTTTTTTTGAATGAAAAGTTCCTTTAAGTTCAAATGTCAAATTAGATATTCTTTCTTTGCTTTCCAATCCCCGTGCTTCAAACCTGTCAATCAGATTTATTTTCCCCTCCCCAAATTCCCTTATTTTGAGATTGTGGTTATTATTTGGTTTTCGATTAAAAAAAAATAAATTATCGATTTTAAGGTTTGGTTTATTTTCTGACTTCTTTTGTTTTTCTTATGCTTCTATTAAAAAAAAAAAACAAAAAAAAAAAAAAAAAAAAAAACAACAGTTTTGATTTTTAGCTTCGTTATTTTAGCTTCATTTATTTGTCAGATTTTTTCCCCTCCTATTTCCACTTTAAAAAAAAAATACGGTCTCCTCCAAGACATGGCAGGTCTGAAATATCTATGAATTTTTTTTATTTTATTATTTTTTTTTCTTGCTTGTTGCTATCATTTTTTCTCCCCCCATCTTTTTCTTTTATTCCTATACGATTTATGTAACGGGCTTTTGTTCATGATTATGATTTACAACTGTGACTTGACTATGCCGATGTATAGTTTTATAGTGATTGTAATTCTATGATTGTAATCGATTCTATGATTGTATTCTGATTACCTCTGTCTGGCCCATTTATTTTAAGTTTTCGTCTCTCACTCAAATTCAAATTAATTTCGATTTGCCATTTTAAATAACAATTTAATTAAAAACAAAGTTGTGTAACTTTTCATGTTATGATGATTCTCCACAATTGTGTACTACCTACATTAGATATCTTGTATGCTTGATATTCATATCTCTGCTAATACATTGGTACTTATCTATCTGTCTGTCTGTCTTTCTGCCTGTCTTTCTGTCTGTTTGCCTGTTTGACTGCCTTTCTGTACTGTCTGTCCGACTGGCTGTCTGCGTTTGTGTATTAAAATATTTCTGTCTGTGATCATCTGTCTATTTGTCTGTCTGACTATCTGTCTCTCCTCTGTCTGTCTTGTCTATCTTCTGAATGTTTTGTTCTTCCTTTTCTTGTGCGGCTATGTGGTCTAGTGGTGTGACACTCACTTTCAGATCGGAAGGTCCTGGGTTCGAGCTTAGCTCGGCGCATAGTTGAGTCCTTGGAAAAGGCTCTTTACTCACATTCTCTCACCGTACTCAGGTGTAAAATGAGTACCTGGCCGTTGACAGCTTTGTCTCTGTCGGAAATTTTTTTTGTATTATCGCCTATCAGGCTTCATGTCTTGTTCTATATGTTACGTGTTGCTGTCAGTCAGGGACCCTTTGTAAAGCGCTTTGAGCACGTTTTGTGATATTGCGCTATTTAAAAGCTAAAGTTTTGTTTTTTTTTCATTTCTTTTTCTTTATTAAGGTTTGCCACCAGAAATTTGACAGATAAAATATTCAATTTTAGTCCAATTTTTGCATAAAGATTTTTAAGAAATAAAAAAAATTCCTCATGACGTCCTAAATATTATGAAGTATGGTCGTTCAAATTTTTATTTCATCAAAAGAAAAAAAAATTATTTAATTTTTTATTTCACGCTGTACATTTGTTGTTGTTATTGTTGTTGTTGTTGTTGCTGTTGTTGTTCCTTTTCTTCTTCTTCTTCTTCTTCTTCTTCTTCTTCTTCTTCTTCTTCTTCTTCTTCTTCTTCTTCTTCTTCTTCTTCTTCTTCTTCTTCTTCTTCTTCTTCTTCTTCTTTCTTCTTCTTCTTCTTCTTCTTCTTCTTCTTCTTCTTCTTCTTTTTCTCATTATTATTATTATTATTATTATTATTATTATTATTATTATTATTATTATTATTATTATTATTATTATTATTATTATTATTATTATTGTTATTGTTATTTTTATTGTTTATTATTATTATTATTATTATTATTATTATTATTATTATTATTATTATTATTATTATTATTATTATTATTATTATTATTATTATTATTATTATTATTATTATTATTATTATTATTATTATTATTATTATTAATATTAATCATTCATCTTGCCATGGTTGAATAACAAACACCGCTCTGCACTGTCTCCATATCATTCATTGTTTTTGTTTTCTCATTGCCATAGAAACGAGTATAGACTTTCATAATATTAGAATGTCAATAAAAATAGGAGTGACTGACTTTTGGAGCATTGTTCAACGCTTTTTTTTTTTAGTATATCTCATCATTATATCTAGATACATATTCTTCTTCTTCTTCTTCTTCTTCTTCTTCTTCTTCTTCTTCTTCTTCTTCTTCTTCTTCTTCTTCTTCTTCTTCTTCTTCTTCTTCTTCTTCTTCTTCTTCTTCTTCTTCTTCTCTTCTTCTTCTTCTTCTTCTTCTTCTTATTATTATTATTATTATTATTATTATTATTATTATTATTATTATTATTATTATTATTATTATTATTATTATCATCATCATCATCATCATCATCATCATCATCATCATCATCACCATTATCCAAAAATATATGGATTGCTCGATACATATTTTTTTCACTCTTGAAATGTCGACATTAATATGTTCGATTAATTCCCTTGTATGTCAATAATAGGTCTTTAATATATTGAACTTTAAATCATCTGAAAAAAAAACTCATGAAATTTGCATAGATGTCATGCTTATTTGCTTGTATTTTTATGAAGACTTCGAAATTAGCCCAAAATATACGTCATTTGGCACCATGTTAATTTTTATACATATTTTAAATATTCGAATTAAGTAAGCATGTTATGAATTGATTTTTTTCATAATTACCCAATGGAACTACATTTGATAGTTGATGCAGTTGACTTTCAAATCCTGCTTTTTGAACAAAAATCGGCTCACGTACTACTTAAGATATGGATGTGAAAAATATGTTCATTCGTTTTAAAAGTTTATTATGTGTCTCTAATATGAAACTATATTTTAGTTGTCACACATACATAATTAATTCCTAGCAAAGGATAAAAAGTACACGAACGTTTAATTACCATGAAATGACTAGACTTTTAGCTTGATAGATAAAACGTTACTTTACCATATCATTTCCATCTTAAATCCTCCGTCTTCTCCTTTTGTCTTGCAACCTTTCCAAATAAAGTTTTAAATATTTCGCTTTTGTCAAATGTGTAAATGGATTTTCATGATATTAATATCTATGTTTTATTTTTTTTATTTTATTATTATTTTTTTTTTATTTGTTTTTTTTTCGATTGGAATTCACAATTATAATTACTCAACATCTCAGGTGGCAATTGATTGCTTTGTATGTCGTATGTTTTTTTAATTTTTAAATTAAAATTATAACATGTCATATCTCAGGAAAGATATCTATTTAAAAAAATAGATTTAATATTCTGAGACGGATAAACCCAAGTCGTGGTCAAAAAGGGGGTGAATCTGAATTTCACTTTAAAGTCTTAGTCAATTTCTTCGTCTTCTTCAATTACCAAGTCTGTGCCAGACATCGGTGATCATGGTACGCCATTTATCTCTCTGATCAGATAACCTCAGAAAACTAAATAGTCAGTTAACTTTTAAAAAAATTAATTTTGTTTTCGGTTAGTTTTTCTTTTATTATTTTTTTTTTTTGTGGGTCTAGATACCTACTTGCACTTATTTGCATTAATTTGCATATATTATGTATCTATACTTTGGTGATAATCTATTTGTTAGTTTGCGACATTTTGTTTCTGTTCCTTGTTTTTTTTTAAATTTGTTCTTTGGAGAATTTAGTGTCATAATCACATCCACATATCTAAACGTATTTTGATACCCTTTTACGAAAAATATATATGAATAATCAAACCCGTCTTCGAAAAATTGCGAGACTACCGGTATTTTATAAACGTTTATTTATAATTTGTATTTTTGAAACGTGTTTAATAATGTGTTACCAGTTTAATTTATTTTTGATATCAAATAATTAATTTTGCGAAAAGATAAAAAAAAAAATAATTAAAAGTTGGTTCTTTATTATATTGACTTAATTCTGGTTTTAAAATGCTTGGTGCTGTTGTGAACTCTAGACTTTAAAAAAAAGTAGTTCTGTTTTCTCTGTTTGTTTTGTTTGTTTGTTTGTTTGTTTGTTTTTTTAAAAGATATTGTCAGGTTTCTTTTCACATCTTGAATTTCGATAATTGTTAGATAAAACTGTGGCATAACATTTGTTTTTACAGTGCTTGTTATAGTTTTGCCAAACAAAAAACAAAAAAACAAAACAAAAAAAAAAACATTTACAACAAATCTATTATTATAATGATCATACGAGAAAATGTGACGACTTGATTTTATCCCTTAGAATAAACAATTGAACGGTTCCATTCCAAAACTGGACACACTCTCTGGTAGACCAGCCCGGGCAGTCATTGAAATATTTTATGTTTTATAACTTTTATATTATTATTATTGTCCTTTCTAAAAGGATAGAGATTCGTCTGTTCTCTTCCAAAAGATGGCCCATAAATATATAAGTCATGAAGTAAATAAATGAATTAAAAAAAAACCCTAACGAAATAATAAAATTGGAGCTATTTAGTTTGGTCTGGAACTGTTCAGTTGATGAAATGTTCAAATTCCCCGTATTGTATCAGATCAATGTAACATTCAATACGAATGAGATTTTTTTTTTTTTTGGTCATGCTTTTAGTTGTGAATGTCATTGTTTTGTCATACCAATGATGGTAATAAATCATGAAATCATAACGGTGTGTAAGTGTAATGATATACCATAATATACAATATCATGTATTTTCAATGCTTTTTCCTTTTTTTATTCTTTCTTTCTCATCATCGTCATGCTCATCCTTATCAGCGTCACTACAATTACCATTCTCCCTCCCCCTACCCACCACCCTCATTCATCATCATCACCATCATCATTATGATTTGTGCAATTAATTTTATCAACGGTTCAAACAAACAAACAAACAAAAAAAATAATATTGGTGTGCTTTTATTTCGTGTAAATGTCATAATGATAATGATAATAGAAATTGCCGATTTGTTCGTGATTGGAGTGAGTGACTGTGTTGAATTGATTTGGAACCTGTAGGTATGAAGAAGACAGAATGAGGCTTAAATTAAAAGTATGAATGTACTCTATTCCGCCGCGTATATGGTTTGCTTGTACAGTACTCGCTGGATTGTAGCACGCTCTCGCTCTCGGGAGAAGTTAAAAAGTGTGCTAGTTATTCAAGTATTATTTCCCGCTTTAACTCCCCTATCAGCGGTACTGCTTCATTAGGAGACTGGTTTTTATGACTTATGGGCTCGATTTGACATTTATTTATTTATTTGTTTTTTTTTTTGTGTATTTGATGTTGTTTCTTTTTGTATTTTTACTTTCTTATGTTTAAAGATTAAAATTTTTTTTTTTTTAAAACATAATTTTTTTTAGATACAGGGAAGAAAAAGACAATAAGCCAAAGTAATGGGAAAATTAGGACCAGTTCGTTCTTAATTATTTTTGACGAAAAAGTCCTTTATCGAGGATTGCTTTTGCGCGGCCGTGATTCGTTGTAAGTTAGGAAGGCAAGGAAACACATTAATTAATGCTTTGACGGACGATCATGAGACGTCTTGGGAAGGAAACACATTAATTAATGCTTTGACGGACGATCATGAGACGTCTTGGGAAGGAAACACATTAATTAATGCTTTGACGGACGATCATGAGACGTCTTGTGATCGAATCGGAAGGTGAACATTTTTTGGATTTGCATTTTTTGAAAGAATATGCTCACCAGAGCATTTTGATCTTTATTTGAAGTAAATCGGGTGATTTTTCATGAAGTTGTGGTCAGATGTATGCGAAAGGTATTCAGCAACATTTCTCAAATTTCATACTTTTTCAACTTGACTTGCTGTAAAAAAAAAAAAAGAAATAAATAATAATGTGAAATTGAATGTAAGCTTCAATTTAATTACAAAAACAGATCAAATGAACGTTTCGGGTTTCCCCTTTATCTTCGAGCTTCGAGCAGCAACATTTACATATATTTGTGAGAAAAAAAAGTGAAATTAAGCTTTGATATTTCCCGAATATGTAAAATAAAAACAAAGGGATGATTTAATCATTTATGTCAAGAACTCATTTTTGATAAAAATTGACCTTCTAACTAAACTTGGCAATATCTCAATTCAAACCTTTTCACCATCCGACTGATTATGTCATTCACCGTGACCTATTAAAAAATCTGTCATTTATTTCGAGCGTGCCGCCGTATAACAGATTGTAGTGTAATTCGGCGTGCTGGAGTCCAGCGAGTACTGTTTTACATTTATTATTACTACTATTGTTATTCACACGTGACCAATGGTTATACTTGATTTTTAATCAATGGAGAGTTGGACCTTGGACTGTGACCTTGTGTGTCCGTACCAATTATTCCATTCGCTCATTGATAAAGACTTTGTCATCGATGTATTTATTATTTTCATGTTATTATCATTAATATTATCATTGTTATGATGCTTGCTTCCCCTCTCTACCCCTTTCATGGAAACTAAACATTTCTCTGCGTTTAGAGTTGTTTTCACTTTGGTATTAAAAACTCTTTATTGTTGATGTTACGAAAGGTAAACTGGAAGAATTATGAGGCAGATTGAATTAAAAATGTTCCGAGTTATTGTGAAAGTTAGTCCAGTTTAATTAACAATAAATTGGTTGGTTTTTTTTTTTTTTTTTTTTTTGTTTTTTTTTAAATACATATTTTAATGTTAAATCTGCATCAACTTTATGTAGATCTATATGAATTGAGCAAATTCCTTAGTTTTTAAGGCCAGCTCTCAAATTTTTATATAAAGGAGTGTTGTGAAAATGTCTCTTTCTCATTTAATATCTGATTGAATATACGATGGCATTTGACAGTTGAGGTAGTCGGTGCCGAGTGAATATACGGTGGCATTTGACAGTTAAGGTAGTCTGTGCTGATTGAATATGCGATGGCATTTGACAGTTAAGATAGTCTGTGCTGATTGAATATACGGTGGCATTTGACAGTTAAGGTAGTCTGTGCTGATTGAATATACGATGGCATTTGACAGTTGAGGTAGTCTGTGCTGCTTGAATATACGGTGGCATTTGTCAGTTGAGGTAGTCGGTGCTGACTGAATATACGGTGGCATTTGACAGTTAAGGCAGTATGTGCTGATTGAATATACGATGGCATTTGACAGTTGAGGTAGTCGGTGTTGATTGAATATACGGTGGCATTTGACAGTTAAGGTAGTCTTTGCCGATTGAATATACGGTGGCATTTGACAATTAAGGTAGTCTGTGCTGATTGAATATACGGTGGCATTTGACAATTAAGGTAGTCTGTGCTGATTGAATATACGGTGGCATTTGACAGTTAAGGTAGTCTGTGCTGATTGAATATACGGTGGCATTTGACAGTTAAGGTAGTCTGTGCTGAGTGAATATACGATGGCATTTGACAATTAAGGTAGTCTGTGCTGTTTGGTGCTGAGTGAATATACGGTGGCATTTGACAGTTAAGGTAGTCTGTGCTGATTGAATATACGGTGGCATTTGACAGTTAAGTTAGTCTGTGCTGAGTGAATATACGATGGCATTTGACAATTAAGGTAGTCTGTGCTGTTTGGTGCTGAGTGAATATACGGTGGCATTTGACAGTTAAGGTAGTCTGTGCTGATTGAATATACGGTGGCATTTGACAATTAAGGTAGTCTGTGCTGATTGGTGCTGATTGAATATACGATGGCATTTGACAGTGAAGGTTGTCGTTTATTCTTTACCACTTAGATCAACTGTCGAGAAATGTCTCAATTGTTGGATTGTCGAAATTGTTTATCTTGCTTGTTGGAATGCTCAAATTTTTTGATTTATTTGTATGAAATGTCAAAATTCTTATTTTTGTTAGTGGAAATTTCACATTTGTAAAAGTCTTTAGTCCCCCCCCCCTCTCGGTAGTTAAACTGTTGAAATGGTTCTTCTAGTTCACTTTTCCCCCACATCTCACAGCCAGTCATAAATCAAATCAAGTTTTTATTTCATTAAAATTTATAACTTGTGAGATATTTTCATTAATCAATCCTTTTTATCTGTATTAATTTGTCAATCGTCTTTTTTTTAAAATCTGTCAGAATAGAAGCAATGATCTCTCAAGTTGAATATAGAAAGACAAGATGAATAAAGAAATTGATTTTTTCAAAAATATACCCCGAGTTTTAATGGAGAAAAGGATTATTAGCTCGTCAGTTGATTTGGTTTTCCTTACTTCATATCGTTTTGTTATAATTTATATGAGATAATGGTTCTGTCTGTAATTAGTTTCGGAAAGTTTTGGCTTTTTTTTTCTTTTTTTTTTTTAAACTTCGCAACCGCCCCACTCCCACCCCGTCTTCTATATTGTTAGGTTTAGTAATAATTCCATTTTTTGTTATGGTCAAATATTGTGTATATTGAAGCCATTGTAATCATTGCGTACTCACTCCATTCGTGACGTAGCCGAATCGTCCCATTGCTCCAGTTTAGTTTGATCGTTGTTCTATAGACATGCATTCATTCCATTTTACAGACTCGTGCGTTCTGCTTCTCGTTTTTTCTTGTGTTTATTTTTGTTGATACGTTGATTATTTGATTTTTTTTTTTTCATGACATTGTCAAACATGCAATGCTGACAATTATCCAATGGTTTTTATTATTTATAGGGAGAAGAGCAAGGTTCTAGACATCTAGGTCATATTTTCCCATCCAACACCGCGAACTTATGAAAGGTTCTTTCTCTCGCCCGACTCCCCCTATTCTAACGATGATCTTCCCTCTCTTGTTGTTCTGATGTTCCGTATCTCGTGGGTCTCAGTACTCTGTCTCGTCATGGAATTGATGATTTGGTTTTGCTTAACTGTATCCTAGAAGGGTTCTTCGTTTGAAGGAGGAGGGGTAAGATCAAAGACATACGGATCCTCCTCAGAATTCATTTCTCTTAACCATTGGCGATTGTATGACATATTCAGATCTGTTAGAATAGGTGTCTGCTATAACATCCATTAAAAAAAATATTCTGTTTGGTCAAAGATTGGATATTTTCCCCCTTATTTTCTAAATCTGGATGTATGCTTCTATGAGGCAGAGCAAAGTTGACGAAAATGTCTTTGGCACTAGTTGTGTCTTGATGAGACATTTAGGGAATATCAAACTAAGTACACTGATAGTTTGACTATTCCAGTGTCTTCCTTTTTACTGGCGCTGATATGACCTAAATGTGTTGCAAACGCCGTAAAACACTTAAAAACCTAAACTTCAAAAATCTTGACCTACTATGTTCCTTTTATCCGGGCACTGATATTGATATGACCTCAAAGTGTCGAAAGTTTCATGAGAAAACGCCCTAACATCAAACAAATCTAATTTTGATATAACAGTAGTGACTGCTCACGCTTCCATTGTTTTGTTTTTTTAGTTATTATATTATCTTCCCCACGTATTTTCACTCATTTGTTTTAGTACTATACCAGTGACACGTTATGTAATGACATCACCAATGATCTTTTGTCATGTTTGCAAGGGGGATATCGTAGAATTCCACTCATGTTGTTTTAGTAACCGTGCTGCCATTTTGTGATTTGGCGGTTTTCTTGTCCCTAATACCCACAAAGTTCATGAAATGGCGCGCAATTCCCGCGTTGACTCTCTTTATTCACAATTTTCATTTGTGTATGTTTGGTAATGGTAACGTCATCCAGAATCCAGAATTTGATTATATTTTATTTTGTCGTTTTCTATCTTCTAAAAAGAATTGTTAAGTTCATCGCAAAGTCCCTGTATTTCTTCTGGTTTTTGAGTAATTTAGAATGTTCTATCGGTTTATTTTGCAGCAAAACGAAATCCATAATAAGTTTTGTTTTAATGAAAATCCCAAAATAGATGTCGTTATGACGTAAACATGTGCTAATTTTATTTCTTCTTTTTTCTTCTTTATATATATTTTGTTAATTGAAGACGAATGCATTTATATAATTTATAAGATCGAGTCAGAATAAAACAAATTAATGTGAACTTTTTTCTTCTTTAATTCCCGCGACTCAACAAGGATGTGTTCAGATTTGTCTCTCCCCCCCCCCCCCCCCACCTCCTCTTAAAACTATAATAAAGATTGGTCTATTATTGTTATCATTATCATCATCATTATAACAATTATCTCTATCATTCACAGTAAACCGTTACTGGGCCATTATTTTTCTCTGAACCGCGTACAAATCAAATTATAGTGTATTCGTTTTATCTCGTCATTTTGTGAAGTTGGTAGTTTTGTCACTCATCGACCTCACGTGTGTTCAGACATCCGTCAATAATATTGCCTATCGTGTCATACACACTACAATGTGTTGTTTCGCTAACCCCGCCCCTGATCCATCTTCACACGTTATAAGGAAGCTAAACTAATTATGATGGTCCGACAGCAACAGACTCGCTCAATATTTTTAAAAGGGATAACTAAGCTGCGGATTGTAAAAGGTAAAGATCAAAAATGAATAAATAACAGCTTCGAAAAAGAACAAAACACCGAACATGGAACGTTTCGAGCTCAAGACCCTTCTTCTGCCAATATATATATATATATATATATATATATATATATATATATATATATATATATATATATATATATATATATATATATATATATATATATATTGAAACGAACGTTTCCACGTCTTTCATTTCATCAGTCGGCATTTATCCTCAGAATAATATTTGACATGGGTCTCCGCAAGCAAAAAGATCTATTTCAAGATACCAAGTAGATTGAGATCTTCTTTGACACGGTGGTGGTACTGACATGATCTAAAATTAATAGTCTCAAATCTTAGAAAAAAAGAGAAACGAAATAATGGATTCATGTTTTGAACAACGCAGCTAGATACTCATTTTGTTAACTACTTCCACATACTTCTATATACTTCCATTATATTTTGAAAAAACTCAAATTTCACCAAAACAAACATAAAGAATTTGACGAGTCTGTTGGGCCAGCCTAATTAGTAATACGAATTGATTTATGATTTACAATTTTGGACATGCCCTCTACTTAACAACACTCTTCGATTTATCTGATATGCTTTGGATGTACCGTGTATTGTTGTTTCACGCACATGTCATGGCAAGGGGAGATAATCAGAACCTATAACATGTTTCGCGTAGTTTTACCAATATTATGCTGACCATGCACCAAGGATTTCATTTCTTTTTATATAAAAGAAAAAAAATATGTTGGGAGTATAAGACATTGAATTCCCCGAAGGTTCGGGAAATAAATGAGAAGGATCAGAAATATTAAATTAATTTCTTTCTTTTTTTTATTATTTACTTTGATCAAAGTACTGATACTAATCGTTTCAAGAACTCTACAGGAGGAAAAAATAAAAATATATATCAAGCCCAAAATTTGTGAACCACGAATTGGTATCAGGATATCTATGATTATTAATGATCTAAAATTTGATACTCATTTATAGGCGAACCCGAATATCCTTCCCCCAATTCCCCCCACCCCTCACTCACTCCCTCACTTCCCACCCCTTACCTATCCCGGTCAAAAAGAGAGTAACAACAAAAACATAAACATAATGAAAGGTTGCACGCACACTATGTATGTAACCCACATCTCTATTATTCCTCGCGCCCCACCCGCGCCCCCTCCCCCCTTGCAATCCCTCAATCTTTTTTTTAATTTTTTTTTTTTAATCACAGCTTTTTAGTTGAAGTAGAATACTTTAGATATTGATTCGTATTAATTCAATTAATTGATTGCTGTTATTCTTTTTTTTTTTCAATGTCAATTAATCATAATTAGTGGCAGCACTTTTGATCTACTTAATTCATATTAATTTTTCTTGTCCTCTCTGTCTGTCTCTTCTTATTAATGAATACACCACAATGCGGCGACCTTATTACACTCATTATTATGATTAAGATTATTATTCTATTATTACTTGTTCCAAAAATGTTATATCCCTTAATGATTGGTCTTGTTTGTTTATCAGTAGTTGATTCATTAAAAAGAAAAATTGTTTCGTTTGGTTTTTTTTTTAATGTTTTGGTTACGTTTTTTTTTTCTACTTTTTTTTTTAAAAGTCATGGCATGTACATATATTATTATTATCATTATTATTATTGCTTTTTTTACAGAATGTTTCTGGTCAATGTGAGAAAGTTATAAAAAAATTGAAAAAAAAATATCCCCAAAACGTTGGTTCTTTTGTTAAGTGATTTTTCTTTTCTCTATTTAGTCTTGATTTTTTAATATTTGTTTTTGGTAGGCACTCGTGTTGCAGACACTTAACTCACTCAACCCTAACACCGACTATATCCGTAGTATACCCAGGGTTACTTTTAGCCCATGCCTATTTAGTACATTTTTCTGAGACAAATTATAGGCGTAGTATCAAACCTAATGGTCTTAATTTTTACATGTTAATGGTAGTTGAATAAAACTATCGATCTACATGCTCATTTTTAATACATTTTTTTCTAATAATTTTGAAAAGTATCAAAAATCTCTAGGATTGAGCGAGTTAACTCTAAATCTATCCTTACTGTCTTGAACGATGTGGCAACGATCTTTCCTTTACCATACTGTTAGGGATCATTTCTAGAGTATGCATTGTGGAAACATCGTGCTAAGTTGACCGACCAGACCTTTTCATGAGACGTTGACATTTTTACAAGCGCCGTGGAGCTTTTTAAAACTAAGCTGTCAGATCAGCTGTTTTATAGGTAAACTTTTATTTCTTGTTCACTGTTATATTATCGAATTTCGTTGTTTAGAAAAAATGCAAGTGACGCAAAATACCGTAAAACCTCTCAATAGTATTCAATAAAATGAATATAACAGCTTCAACAAACAAACAAATTAAAAAATTGTACACGGAACGTTTCGGGTCCAAACCCCTCTTCAGCCTTCGTTTATTCTGTCTGGGCGTTTAGAGATCTTTACTACCCCGTCTACCTTGATTTAATTTACGGGTAGTATTTCATACCGTTTCAATTGCTTTTGTTTTAGGCTGAAGAAGATTTATTATGAGCCCGAAACAGTCTGCGTTATGTTCTTTTATGCAGCGGTTATACTCAATTTTGTTCCAATCCTTTTGACAGTTGATTGTTCACTTTTTTTTAAAAACCGATAGGGACAATAAGAAATAGAAAAACGAGGAACTTAAGGGTCGTGGTGATTTTGTTGTCTCTGGTGGAGATCCCGTGTGTGCGTCTGGATTAACACTTTAGTATGTATGGCTGATCTCAGACAAGACATTCCGATCAATTGTTCTTGGAATCTACCTCTCTTTCCTACTTCAATAGGGAATGAGATTAGCGGAAAAGTAGCGTCCCTTGATTGGACGTCACCCATAGTCTGTGACGTCACCGGCGGAAAAGTTATTAGAGAGAGAACGTCATGTTGGTTGTGCGCATGCGTCTCTCGTCCTCGCTTCTGGTGAAAGCGGCTTGAGACACTTCAAAACCAAATTGACGTTCTCTCTGTAAGGTGACGTCCAATCAAGGGACGCTACTCTTCCTCTAATCTCATTCCCTATTATGTTCGATTCCTTCGTCCTACTTTTTTTGTTGTTTTATTTTTTGTTTGTGTTTTTGTTTGAGCGCTTGCAAGCGCAGTAAGCGCATATAAGCTCTTGTCCTGATCGTCTTCTTGTCTAGCGTGCGGCTATGTGGTCTTGTGATATGACACTCGATTTCGGATCAGAAGGTCTTGGGTTCGAGCCTCGCTCGGCGCATAGTTGAGTCCTTGGAAAAGACTCTTTACTCACATTCTCTCACCGTACTCAAGTGTAAAATGAGTATCTGGCCGTCAACAGCGTTGTCTTTGTCGGAAAAATTGTAATATCGCCAGCAGGCGTCCTGTATCGTTCTGTATGTTACGTGTTGCTGTTGGCCAGGAACCCCTTGTTCAGCGCTTTGAGCACATTTCGTGGATATTGCGCTATATAAAAAGCTCCATTTTTTTTTCGTTTGAGCGCTTCTAGTCTTTTTAATACGACATTGAAAACAAGCGCAGAATAATTCCTAGATACGATGTTCAGTTTTATACTATATTTTTGTGCAATGAAATTTATAGGAAGACTTTAAAGTAAAGTGCGCCCCTATGCTGTAAAGTTATGACGCAGCTTGTGACCTGTACGCCCCTGGTTTCGACTGGGTGGGGTTCCTGACCTCCCATAGTGGGCAGGGAGGCACCTACTACTGTGTCTTCTATCCTCCTATATGTGTTTTCCAACATGCTTTCTGTCTTTGCCTTGGAATGAGATTACTTTGTTTTGTCCTGGTCGTGGCCAGATACCATGGCTGGGAGTGATACAGTCAAACGTGTACTCTCGGAATCTAGACCTGTTCCTTATTTGAACTAATTCCCCATTGTCTTCCCATTTGTTGGGCGCTTTAATTGTAATTTTAGAACTATTTAATATCCCATTTTCTTCCTTTATTACTGGCGCTTATATGACCTAAATGTGTTGCAAGCGCCGTAAAACCCTTAAAAACAAACAAAACATTCCTGGTTCGCGTCCTTGGAAAAGACTCTATAGACATATTTTCTCAACATACCCGGTTGATTGGATGCATAATTTTATTTCTTATTTACAATATCCCGACCAATCTCTTGCTTTGAATGTGAAGAACGCCCGAAACAATAATCGTGTCAACACAGAGATTACTAAGCTGCTTAAAGCTGTGGATTATAAAAAAGTTATATACAAAACTGATTACATATATCAGTTTTAAAAAAAACACACACAAAAAACAAGCAATACGATATTTAACACTTTCCAGGCTTAATTCTCTCCTTACCATCCATTTTCAAGATTTTCCCCAAAATGTCACACCCGACTAACACAAAGATATATTATTTTATTACTCAAACACAATAGCAGTAAGTTCTTGCGAAAAATAATTTCTTAAGCAAAACATGCTCTATAACACACTCTTCATTTTCTTTACATTTTATGAAGTACAAGAGGAATTTGAATAAGAAAAATGTTGGTTGTATCGTAACGAATGTGACGATTTTCCTATAGTTGGTAAGGAGAGGGTTAAAACCCTTCTTCAGCCAATGGTAAAAACGTTAATACACGGCGTAAGGTTCCTGGCATGTCCAGTTGGTAAGGGTATTTACCCAGAAAGACGGTGGAACGGTTTTCAGTCTTGTCAGGGACGTAAAATTATGTACTGAGCAGACCTCGTAAAGATTCTCCCACGCCCGGTTTGGGAAATATCCAGAAGGAAGCGGAAAAGGACGTCCAGTCCGGGAAATGTCCAGAAAGACACCGAAAAGATTAGCAGCACGTCCAGTCGGGGAAATAGAAAACGCCGAAAACGCTCGTGGCATGTCCAGTCAAGGAAAATACGCAGAAAGACGGCAAAAAGGTTCACGGCACGTCCTGTCGGGGAATCACCCCAGAAGGACGGCGAAACGGTTCGCGGCATTTCCAATTTGTGAAAATTTTCGAAAGACTTTGAAACTGTTCGCGGTACTTCCATTTGGGGAAATACCCGAAAGACGGAGTAAAGGTAAGCGGCACTTCCAGTTGGAGAAATACCCGAAAGACGGTGAAAAGGGTCGCGGTACTTCCAGCTGGGAAAATACCCATAAAGACGACGGAAATGTTCTCGTTACATCTAATCGGGGAAATGCCCAGAATAGTGACTGAAAGGATTACTTAACGTCCAGTCAAGAGTGATACCCAGGAAGACGGCGATAAGGTGCTCGGTACGTTTAGTCGAGGGGAAATACCCAGAAAGACGGCGATAAGGTTCTCGGTACGTCTAGTCGGGGGAAATACCCAGAAAGACGGTGATAAGGTTCTCGGTACATCTAGTCGGGGGAAATACCCAGAAAGACGGTGATAAGGTTCTCGGTACATCTAGTCGGGGGAAATACCCAGAAAGACGGCGATAAGGTTCTCGGTACGTCTAGTCGGGGGAAATACCCAGAAAGACGGCGATAAGGTTCTCGGTACATCTAGTCGGGGGAAATACCCAGAAAGACGGCGATAAGGTTCTCGGTACGTCTATTCGGGGGAAATACCCAGAAAGACCGCAAAAAGATTCACGGCAGGTGTAGTCGTGGAAATGTCCAAATAAAGGCGGCAGAACGGTTCTCGACACGTCTAATAGGAGACATAATATACCCAGAAAGACGGCGGACAGTTTCTTGCTAGTTCCCGACTAGACTCGCCGCAAACCTTTCCGCCATCCCTATGGATTTATCGTGATATAACAACATTATAGATAGTATGCGCTTGGCTAAGAAGCTCATGACATTGCCATCCGGAAGTATAACGGACCAACACACAAATTTCTGTGTAACCATGAACGTTTATAGTCTGGTTAATACCGTTTTAGTGAGAAGTACTCATAAACGCGGATGGCAAAAACAATAACAAAGACCAGATTGACGTCATCTTCGAACTATCCATAGCTACAATTGATATTGGCTTGAGAAGCGGTCTGAATCCGAAAAATTGTGTGTTTAGTATTGTGTCTTACTGCTTAAAGCCTGGTGCTCATTCACAACTGAGTCGATTGGAGTAATGTGCATATAAAGTGTCTTACCCTAGGCCACGACGTCGAGATCAGAATTTTACACGATGCCTTAACTTATCCATGCCACTCACCGCGTTTAACTTTGCTTGACATTTGCGACAAGCCAAGCCACAGAGCCAAACAGGACATACATAAAGAAAAAAAAAATCGGTGCCTTTATATTAATGGTCATCCTTGAGATACATTATGTTTTTAGCCCTTTACAGTTAAAAAAAAAAAAGAAGTAATGATGGTGGAGCACCGTACATATAACTCATAGGACTGAACATGCAGCCTGTTGAGCTCTAGAACAATATGTTTGCCAAAGCCCCCCCCTCCCCCCCCCCCCCGCTAGTTTACAGCTGTGTGTGGCGGGGGGGGGGGGGGGGAGAGAAGGGGGCTCCGAATTTCAGACCTTTAGTACAAGGAAAACGTGTGCCATGCGCTTACGATCGACATGCTTATTCTCGGGTTAAAACCATCCGATTTTATATGCCCATATTTGGGCGTCGCAAAGACGTGTCCTTGGACTCTTTACTCATATCGATACCATGGTTTCCATTGAAAAAACAACACGGTCAGCAAGAACCAGGCAGAGGGCGTACTTATAGCCGGACTGTCAAACAATGAAAGTGAAAGTAGTGAGTGCGGTCTATAATGCAGTGTAACACCGATATATCGGACTAGTCGAGGCTATGAATGTGGAATTCTTCAAACTGTCCGTGAATTGATGTTGTGATTATTTAGAAAATAAGATAGGAGTCAATGACATCATTGTCTAATTATAGAAAGAAATTTTGGCGAAAGATATCATAATGCACAATTGGAATGTCGTATGTGGATGTTTTAAGAGCTGTTCCGCAGGTGGGCGAAACACAGGCGCTTTATCGCTACATATTTATAATCGATTATCATATACATCTCGTCTTATTTCAGCTCCTGTATTTAAAGCTTTAGCCATTTCTGTGTGATCTTCTCTTCTTCTGCTTCTTCTTCTTCTTCTTCTTCTTCTTCTTTTTCTTCTTCTTCTTCTCCCTTCTTCTTCTTCTTCTTCTTCTTCTTCTTCTTCTTCTTCTTCTTCTTCTTCTTCTTCTTCTTCTTCTTCTTCTTCTTCTTCTTCTTCTTCTTCTTCTTCTTCTTCTTCTTCTTCTTCTTTCTTAATAAGCGTGATAAATGAGCGAAATGGTATTGTGGATACATTTTTGCGATCGAACCTGTTGCTGGGGATCCTATGTCCAGGCCCCCACATCATTGGACATCGTTCCCTGGGGAAAAAAAAACAAACAAACAAACAACCCAGAAACAGACATATTTAAAATTTTGCCCAAAAATCTCGTTCTTCAAAATTAATATCGATCGATTAAAATAACCCCTCATCTTGGCAAAAAAAAACAAACCTGCGAAGTCCCAGGTTTGAGAGTATGTTTTTTGGGGTTTTTTTTTCTCCCCGAGATGAGGGTCATTTTAACCGAACAATATTTAAAGGACGGGGTTTCCACACTAGCTACGTCAGAATATGGGTGGTATTAGTATCAGCTGTTCATATTTGGCATTTGCTTGATGGATTCTTTATGATATAGATAGTGTGCTCTTGGTAAAGAATCGCACGACATTACCATTCGGGAGTATAACGGACCTACACACAAAACTATGTGTAACGTTGAATGTTTATAGTCTGGTTAATACAGTTTTGTGAGAATTACTCTTAACCGCGGATGACAAAAAACAATAATAAAGGCCTGAATGATGTCATCTTTGTTCTATCTATAGTCTGGTTAATACAGTTTTATGAAAAGTACTCATAAACACGGATGGCATAAAACAATAACAAAGGCCTGAGTGATGTCATCTTCTTTCTATCTATACGTCCTTAACAAATATCGTGCGCAAAGTGCTCATTTTTTATAAGTAGTATATGTTTCATTTTGATGTTAAATCATCATTTTGAAACAAAGATGTTTGCCGACGTGTACATATTTGCAGGTCTGACATCCGAACCAATTTGTGGGCCCAGTTTAATATTGTTGTAATGGACAATATTTTGCGTCTCTTTGTTTTGGAGATTTCCATAACAACCAATGAGTCCATAAGGAACTGGGTTATCAGACCTGCAGATAAGAGCTCGTAGATGTTCGCCTTTCAGTTCTTGATGCTTCTTCGTTTTTCGATTTTTAAAAACAAATCGAATTGTCTTGCGTTTTGAGCTTAAATTTATGTCTTTGTTTTACCCCCCCCCCCCCCCCCCCAAAAAAAAAAAAAAAAAAAAAAGAGCAGACATTGCCTTTGTATTGCTTTAAAAAAATGATTTGCGTGATATTATTGGCTTGTCGTTCGATGGGTCTGTGTCTTACCTAAATTGATTGTTTATGCTCAACAAATGGTAGAAAGCAGAATACCGTCGACATGCATTGACAAAACGTTTTTTTTTAAAAAACGTTTCAGACGAAAACTTATATTTCATTATAGATATATCGATTAAAATAACTTGTCAAAAAAAAATAAAATAACGAAGACAAAAAAAATAAAAAAATAAAAAAATTAAAAGCCATAAGTGCAAAAGTGAATATATAGGGCTCTTTCCCATAATCCACGTTTATTTCAGGTTATAAGAAATGTCGTGAAACTTGAACAATCCATTGGGAGATTTTTGTTTTGCAGTTAGATAGATACGTGATTTTTTTTAAAAACTCGACTTTTACGTTATTTATTCATTGTACAGGCAGTTTTTTGTAGACTTTCACGTCGGATTCCCATTGTATAGTCGGGAGAGAAAGTTTCAAAGTTTATTCAATCTTAGGCTTTCGCCATTAATTCATACAAAATTAATGACAACATAAATTAATGTGAGATAAAAAAAAGGAAAAAAGGAAAGTGAGAAAACTGTTCGGAACAATTGCAGTGAGGATTAGAGGGGTGGGGAAGGGGGGGGGGGGGGGAGGAAGAGGAGGAGGAGAAGGAGGAAAAGAAGAAGATGACGACGACGAAATGGATGAATGACATGGATTTTACAGGATCACAAAAACAAAAACAAAAAAAAAACTCTCGACCAGAAAGCAAAGTTCGGAACAAGAGGTCATAATATTAATATGCACATGATTGTCCTCTCATTACACAGCATAAAATGACACATGAATACTAGAATGATATCTACACTTACACAGATGTGCATCAACAATTTTTGCCTTTTCTTTATTCATTTATCAATATCTCTATATGCATCGAAGACTTGCTTATCTCCCTTTTTCTTTTTTTGTTTTTACATAATATCATTTTGTATTCTCATTTATCCATTATATTGTTTGTGTGTGTTGTCTTCTGCTGCGGATACTTATTTACAAGTCTGGGCACTGATTACACACCATTGCTGTGATGAGCAATTTGTTGCATTGGTCTAAGTCACTCAACCCTAATACCGACTATATCCGTAGTATATAGCCAGGTTACTTTTACCGCGTAGTATCAAAGCTAGTGTTCTTAATTTTTTTTTCATGTTAATGCTAATTGAATAAAACTATCTATGCACATGCTCATTCTTAATACATTTTTTTCCAATTTTGAAAAGTAGCAAAAATCTCTAGGATTGAGTGAGTTAAATTGCGTTTTTATTTGTCTTAGACATTACATACCGGAGACTTTAGTAAAGTTTCTTTCCAGACTGGTAAATAAGTTACTCGCAGTTCCTATCTAACCACCCTGCATGTTGTACGCTTTTGTTTTATAGTTTATAATTACGATTCCTTTATTGGTTGCAGATTAACGTCGCTTTATATATTAATCATATATATATATATATATAATATATATATATATATATATATATATATATATATATATATATATGTGTATGTGTGTGTGTGTGTGTGTATTTGGGCTCGAAACTTTCCTTTTACTTATTTAACTCTCCATAACATCGTTTTAAATGAGTATTTTATTTGTGTTTTTTTTTTTTTTTTAGAAAAACAAATCTTTTTTCTCCTCAAACTCCAAACATTGTTTAACCATTTTACAAACCATATTTAAAAAATATTCTCCCCCTATAACTATAACCTCTTCATAACTTTCCCAATCTGTCGACTTTTCAATTTAATTATCCACTCTAATGATTTGGCACCACCATTCTTTCTTACATTTCGCACCAAATCCGTCCCTTCTCGTTAAAATAACCATTAACCATATTAATAATATTATTAAATAATGATATTAATGATAATAATAATAATAATAATAATAATAATAATAATAATAATAATAATAATAATAATAATAATAATAATAATAATATAACGTTTGTATAGCGCATGACCATTACTAGGTCATGCTCTATGCGCTCTAGCTATTAAAATATTAATTTCAATGTGTCTTTTATTGTTATGTTTGTTAATGTTTATCCTATCACTACAAATGACCTTTCGCTACAAACGCCCTACGCCGTATCACGTAAACACCACATAATCAGCTAATTTGAATATGTATGGGGAAATTCTTTATGATGGGAACACAACTTTTGAAAAAACAAAAAAAAAAAAAAACAAAAAAACAACAAAAAAAACAACAAAAAAACAACAGAACCCCCCCCCCCCCCTCCCCTGCCTTCTTCAAAAATATTATTTTGTAAATTCCAACAAAAAACCTATTACTTCACTAGGTAACACGTAGCGTTGGTTTGTGGTTTGATTAAGTAATTAATCAATTAATTAATTTAAAAAAAATTAAATGCGTTTATGTCATAAAGGGTATACTTGTTACAGTTGTAGCTGAATTTAATTTGTATGGTCGTTTTTAGGGGTTTTTTTGTTGCGAAAGGTTTGTTGTGATAGTTCTTCATATTGTATTTGGTGTCTGTTTTTTGTTGTTGTTTGTTTGTTCATTTTTTACTTTGCTTTTGCCATTAAGCCGGTGGTAAGTATGATTGGGTGTGGTTACTCGACTGACTGAATAACCACTGAAGCTGTTGAAGAATATAGATGAGAATGGTAGTTATTGATAATATTTTTAAGTCTGATATTTATTGATGATGATGATGATGATGGTGATGATGATGATGGTGATGATGATGATAATGATGATTATGATGGTGATGATGATGATGATGATGATGGTGATGATGATGATGATGATGGTGATGATGATGATGGTAGTA
>NC_088373.1:13526073-13528573 GCF_034508935.2 Berghia stephanieae
CCCATTGTCGCTTGTTGCTACATGTGGCAATATTCACTAAGCTAAGTTTTATTTATTTATTTATTTTTAAAATTTTGGAAACGATGTATATTTTCAACAGGGAATGTTGTGGATATCGGATCAATTTGAATGGCTTGTGTAATTATTATTATTATTATTATTATGATGATGATTATTATTATTATTATTATTATTATTATTATTATTATTATTATTATTATTATTATTATTATTATTATTATTATTATTATTAATATTATTATTATTATTATTATTGATTTGTCACAAGACTTTGTTGAGTTGGTGGTTTTTTTTTGTTTTTGTTTGTTTTTTTGTTTTTCTCCGAGTTTGAGTTCGTGAATAAGTGGATGAATAAGAATGAGCGGAGTTTTAAAGATGTTAATAATATGTTCATTCATTATTTGCTATATATTTTGTTTTGTTGTTTTGTTTGTGTGAATTCTTTTTCAACTTTTAAGATAAATTTTTTTATCATTCAGGATATAAACTGGAAATGATATCTTCTGACTATTCCAATATGATAGATATAGCAGCACTGATCGGTATCACAAAGCTTTTCATGTTATTATTACTGTTGTTGTTGTTATTATTATTGTTATTATTATTATTATTATTATTATTATTATTATTATTATTATTATTATTATTATTATTATTATTATTATTATTATTATTATTATTATTATTATTATTATTACCATCAACACCATCATCGTCATCATCATCATCAACATCATCATCATAGTTATTATTATTAATCACTTTTATTACAATCATTCTAATTCACTAAAGTTTTGCACCCAAACCACTACAAACACAATGTAAACATTGCCGTCAGCTTTTGTCTGCTTTCATTTTTTTTTTTTTCATCTTTATTTTTTTCACCTTTTTTTCTATAATGGAAACTTTCTTTTCTGTGTTTTAAAAAAAATAGTATCTACGATTGTTTATGTCATCATGTATCAAATGATACGAATATATTGTGGTGAATTTGAATACAGGCACTGATTGGTGAGTCAAGTCTACAATGTTATTGACAATTGATAATAGGTGAAGGATTCTGGGGTTGCAAACATACCAGTCAGGGATATGGAAAGAAAATGAAAATAAGGACTGCCGTCAATTGTTTTTATCGTTTATACTATTACATGGCCTAAATGGATGATGTCAGTTTATGTCAGAATGTGGCTATTTGTTGCATACAAGAGGAAGAGCAAGAAGGGATAGGTTTTAAAATGCACCATGCAGTTGATAAGGATAATACAGAAAATTATATTTTCTCTGCTTTTAAAGAATTTTCTCTCTCCAACTATTTGTACAAAATAATTTTACCATTTTACTCTTCATATTTATATAGAATTATTTTTTTTATCTGGTCTAAATTTTGTAAAAACTACCAGCAATTTTTACTCTCACTCTTACACATCCTTAATATTACAATTTCGTTTTATAATAATATTAATATGTATGTGTATTGTTTTTTTTTTTTCTGCAAGACCTTATAATCAAGGATATTTATAGTTATCATTAGAGTGCAGATCTATTTATTGCCCGTGTCAAAGAAGTAAAGCGGTGTATAAATGCTATGGAGATAAAGATAAAGGGAGTAAATCTGACTCATGAATGAACAAATTTTGTTTTGTTTTGTGTTGTTCATTCATGAGTCAGATTAACTCCCTTTATCTTTATCTCCATTTTATTGACTCATTTAGGCACCTCTATTTGTTAGTATAAATGCTACTTTAGAGAGGATTTGTAGAAAGTTTGAGAATATTAAAAATGTCAACCATATTTTAAATTAACACATTTAGTGACAATTTGAATAGATGGAGAAACAAAGGTGCTCTATTTGTATGGAATTGAAGAATAGAATAGAAGTGTGTATAGGTGTATCTGTTTTCGTATATTAAATTGAAGCTTACATTCAATTTCACATTGTTATTTATTTATTATTATTATTATTATTATTATTATTATTATTATTATTATTATTATTATTATTATTATTATTATTTATTATTATTATTATTATTATTATTATATATTATTATTATATTATTATTATTATTATTATTATCATTATTATTATCATTATTTATTATTATTATTATTATTATTATTATTATTATTATTATTATTATTATTATTATTATTATTATTATTATTATTATTATTATTATTATTATTATGAGTGTAAGGAAGTTGAAGGGAACTGTAATATAACAATTAAAAAAAGACTGCGGATTTTCAATTTGTTGTAGTAAATATTACAACTTTTGCCTGTATAACTTTTACTTTTGTTTGTATTCTTGCTTTAGTCATTAATTTTAGAATATATTAAGTGACATATTGACAAACAGGTTAGCTATTACCAGATAATTCAATGTCCTGCTGGTGTTGTTGACTGCAGGAAGTAGTACACCGCTGAGTCTAACGAGCAATGCTATTAGTATTAGTATTAGGTTGAATTGTGTTAGTT
>NC_088373.1:13533573-13551073 GCF_034508935.2 Berghia stephanieae
AAACAAAAGCAAACGAAAAGCTTGAGCCTTTATATAGCGCAATATCCATTAACGTGCTCAAAGCGCTTTACAAATGGTCCTTGATCTACTGTAACACGTAACATGTAGAACGGGACATGTTTTAGAGGCGATACCACATTTTTTTCTACTGAGACAACGCTTTTAACAGCCAGGTTGCGCATTTTACACCTGAGTAAGGTGAGAGAATGTGAGTGAAGAGCCTTTTTTTTAAGGATTCAACTATGCGTCGAGCGAGGCTCGAACCCAGGACCTTCCGATCTGAAAGCGAGTGTCATACTACACGACCACATAGCCGCACGAAGAAGAAAGTGGGCAGGGAGGCACTTGCTGTGTCTCCTATCCCCATATAATAATAATAATAATAATAATAATAATAATAATAATAATAATAATAATAATAATAATAATAATAATAATAATAATAATAATAATAATAATAATAATAATAATAATAGATCTTTATTGTCCATAAATATGGCAATTTGTCATTTAGTTACACTTGTCATAACGTTATATGATAACTATAACATTGAACAGACACCTCACTCCTACCCATTCTCTCTCTCTCTCTCTCTCTCTCTCTCTCTCTCTCTCTCTCTCTCTCTCTCTCTCTCCCCCCCCCCCCCCTCTCTCTCTTCCTCTCTTTCTTTCACGCATGCGACATACACAACATTAACATTTTCATTTCATTTTCAATTCGTTACATTCTTGGCAATTCAACATTTTACACCTGAATATATCTGTTTTCCAACTTGCTCTCTGTCTTTGTCTTGGAATGAGATCACTTGGTTTTGTCCTGGCCCTGGTCGGATGCCCTTGCTGAGCAGGAAACAGTCAGATTTATAGTTAGTTGTGGGAGATGATATTTTTTCCTCTGTTATGTTATGCACTGCATAATGTTTCTTTATATTATATATGATTTGTAAAATATTTGAGTGTATTCCTCTTTGTGGGGACCTGTGCTTGTGTCTGGATGGGACTTTTAGTGATCTCAAACTAAGTACTTTGATGGTGTGCTCTTGAATCTACATCTGTTTCTTATTCGAACCAATTCCCTTTTGTCTTACCTTTTCTTGGGTGCTTTAGTTGCAATTCTAGAACTTTTTACTATCGCATTTTCTTCCTTTTTACTGGTGCTGATATGACCTTAATGTGTTGCAAGCGCCGTAAAACCCTTAAAAACAAACAAACAAAACACGAAGAAGAAGAAAAACAAAAACAATTAAAAGCACATCGGAAAAAGTGAGACAAAGGTGAATGCTCATTAATAGGGAAGACAAGTAGATTCCAAGAGCACACTATCAGTGTGCTTAGTTTGAGATCAAATGAAAGTATTATCCAGACACAAGCACAGGATTCCACCAAGAGGAACAGACTCAAACGCTTACAAATTATGATATTAAAATATAAATAAATTTTAAAAATATACTTAACAGAGAGATGATTTACAAACATATTATAGCCCCAAAATAATACTGTACATTTGACTGTTTCTCTCTTAGCCTTTTACACTGGCCAGGGCCAGGACAAAACCCAAGTAATCTCATTCCAAGACAAAGACTTCTTCATAAAGCAACATGGGAAAGGAAATATAGGGGGATAGAAGACACAGTAACAGTGACCTCCTCACCCTCTATTATTGGTCATAAAACCTCACCCATGAAGAAGATAAGGATGTGGAGGAGGAGAATTCAAATCATTATTGCTTTTTCAGATATGGCCCAAATCTCAACCGACTGAATACCTATTTATAGCAAACACCATTTCCGATTCAAATTTAACCATGAAGAAGATAAGGATGTGGTAGAATTCAAATCATTATTGCTTTTTCGGATATGGCCCAAATCTCAACCGACTAAATACCTATTTATAGCAAACACCATTTCCGATTCAAATTTAACCCTCTTCGTACCACCTATTGGAAATCGTCACATTTGTTATGATGCAACCGTCACTTTTCGCATCCAGATTTCATATATATTTGCTATAGCTATAAAAACTTGACATTCTGTAATAGGGTTCATATTGTCGAACAATATTATGTATATAAAGTGCTTGTTGCTTTTCTGTTTGAGTAAGATATGTCTGGGGTTTTTTTTGTGTTGGGTAGGTGTGAAGTTTTGGGGAAAATTCCGAAAATGGATGGTAAGGAGAGGGTGAACGGAATGCCATTCGTTTTTTTATAATTTGCAACGAAGAGAGAGACGACAAATTCATAATAATATTATTGGGGCAAACGCGTGACCGGGCAGTGCCTTCGTCTCGACCTATCAAACGCTAATGATATAACAAAGATTTCAAATTAAACATTTAAAAGTTTGTACCAATTAGGCTGTTGCTCTTTGGTTATTGAACACAACGGAGAACATTTTCTTCTTGACTTGGAACGTGCCTTCATGCGGAAGTCCTGACCGGGTGTTTGGCTGCGCGAAGATCTTTGCCAAGGACACCGGGCCAGAAAGTGTACAATGTATGGAATATACTAGTCGGAAGTTTTAGTCACATTGTCATGGTCTAATGAGTGCTCAAGAGCTAACTCGACTACATTCATAAAATAAAGATGTGACAAATAAGGCCTCAGAATTTACTCGTTACTTTTAAAATAAAGAACAAATGTGACCCTTCGCCTAAAAACGGTATTAAGTCGGGATAGTTAAGATATTGAAAATTTAATTTATAGCTAGAAATATAGACTTGTGTTGACTTTGTATGTTTTATTGAGGAGAATGGATACCATATTTTAGGGCGCTAATGCCAACAATTTATATTTTTGACCAGTTTAACATTTAATTCGGCTTTTAAGCATTTGGTTCGTTCCGACATAATACCGTTTTGAGACGATAGGTCACAAATGACGAGCTGATTTAAGATGATGGGAATATAGAGAAGGATAAAATTTAATGAGATGAACATTCTTATAAATAAATAGCGATCACAGTTACAAATGATAACATGACAATATTATGTAACTTCTGTGATCTTGAGGATAAAGTTGTATGGACTTGTGAGGTCCTACTCCCAGGCAGAGGACATATTCATCAACATCCGGACACGACAATCCTGACAGTGGCTGACAAAGATGAACAATGAAGTCCCGGCGTCTTGATAGTGGAGTCAAATAATGTAGTTTTCCACCAAGTCCCGAAAGTAAGATATAAATCTTGAAAATAGAAGTGATATGAGGAGTGGAGTGGTCTGGCCGTCAGGGCATAGGTTATTCAGCGAAGTGAGCGAGGAAGATTTAATCAATCAGCTTATATTATAAGTGGCTACGTGACAGAAAGTAGAAAGAAAAATATTCACTAATTTGAAATGAATTCAAAAGAGAAGGCTATTAAAGGAATGCTAATCTAATATTAGAAGGTAAAGTTTTTCCAAGTCTTTCGAAATATAACTGGAGTAAGATGAATTCCGTTCTTACTAAAATAAAACTTTAATAAAATAAATGTGAATTATCGTTATGTGACACACAACATTGTGCTAGATTTAAAAAAAAAAAACAAACAGAAAAAAACAAGAAAAAGCAAAACAAACTAAAACAAAAACAAAAAAACAAACAAAAAAACTGGCTCTTACCATTCAAACTTCTGAGCAATGATTGTTTTAAAACTGTTGAAAAATAGACACTTCTAGTAATGACCCCAGAAAGAAAAATCTACAAAGATATTGCCAATGCCTTTAAACTTTGGCCATTAGAACATATGAATATAGAGTTCACTCTATTTTTTTGAAAAGTAAAACGGACAGAAAAACCGACTTCAAAAGTCTATGTGAGTTTTTGCAGTACGAATCAATGACTTATCACTCTAATATATTAAAAAAAAAAAAAATTTTAAAGTGTCGAAGGTCAAAATCGTTCCGTGCAGCCCATGTTAAAGTTTTGCCAACGAGCACAGAATTTCTAGCAAATCTAAAAATTAGAAAATCGGGTTTTTTTACGGATTCACATACGGGAAACCTTCAAACCTTTCTTAAAATAAGGGTAATTATATTGCCCTTTGGCTCAAACAATTACTTATAAAATTTTCTAGGGCATAATAATCGGTCATTTGGTTTTGGGGGAATCGCCATGTTGCCAGATTCATTTGCACGCATCTACAGAGTCTATTACCGGACCGATTTTGATCGTTGATGGCTGAAAAACTTAAAATGAATCTCGATCTGTGTTAATTTCTACAATACAATAGTACAATACCACTTGTGCGGCTATGTGGTCTAGTGGTACTCGCTTTCGGATCGGAACGTCCTGGGTTCGAGCTTCGCGCTCGGCGCATAGTTGAGTTCTTGGAAAAGGCTCTTTACTCACATTCTGTCACCGTACTCAGGTGTAAAATGAGTACCTGGCCGTTAACAGCGGCGTCTTTGTCAGAAAAATTGTAATATCGCCTAACAGGCCTCATGACCCGTCCTACAAGTTAAATGTTGCTGTTGACCAGGGACCCCTTGTAAAGCGCTTTGAGAACATTTAGTGGATATTGCACTATATAAAGCTCAATTAAAAAAAAATAATATAGATGAGTGCGTGTTCGTAATGGCCTTCATTTCGCCGCAAATATTGCGGATTATTCATTAATTTATAAAAGGTGGCATGTACTGCATGGCTCAGCGGTACGGTCTTTGCTTCCTACCCGAAAGGTACCGAGTTCGATCACCCACCGCTGCGCTGTGTGGCTTTGAGCAAGTCACCTCGCCCTAGCTCAATTTGAGGCGCTGCATTGCGGCCGATGCCCGGGTTATTCCATTCTTCCCTTGGAATAGACCCTAGAGATAAATTTCCCCTATGGGATGAATAAAGGGAATTATTATTATTATTATTATTATTATTATTATTATTATTATTATTATTATTATTATTATTATTATTATTATTATTATGTACACACACTAACACACATACACATAAGCACGGACACGTACACATACCTACAAACACACCATTCCCTCTTATTGCTATTTAATTTATAATATACCAGCTGGTTTGTAATAATTATCAACTCTAACAAGGCGAGTTGTTTTTCCCTGAAAAGAAATTCACTGGTCACGCATCCTGCTCTGTGCCATAAATATTTCAGTCCGGGCAACAATGAAACAGGGGGAATGACTCGCCGTTAAAACACGACTTGACACTTAAACCCCCAATGGTCGCTAGCTAGTTATCGATACTCCGCGGATTAGGGCTACACCACACCGGAGACTGACTCCGACGACCCGGAAAAGCTCGAGAAAAAACGGCAGAGGACGTCGGGTTATTTGGTATGGGCCGTAGGTCTAGCGGCTCTTCTATTTATTCTTAGTATTTTGTCCGTGCCCGACGTCTTTTATCAGGAAGACGGCAGAGTAGGACGGCAGTGCCGGTTCGTCGGAGTCAGTCTCCAGTGTGGGTTAGCCCTTAGTCAAATAAATGGTCACTGGATCTGCTTGGTGAAACAAAAACAAATTGATAATAGCAACCGATATTGATGCTATGCCTTTAGGTAAACTACTCCCAACATCAGCGAGCCGGATATAATGGACGAACACACAAAATGATGCGCCACCTAAAAGTTTTATAGTGTCATTGATTTAATTTCGTGAGAACTAATCATTAAAATGGCTGTTTAAAAACAATAACAGAGCTGAGTGACGTTAATTTCGTTCCTTCTATACAGAAAAGTGAGTGGAGCAGGCACTTACGTTGATATAACAAGAAATGAAGTGAGTAGGAAAGTGCCGGAGAATAAAAACTTGACCTCAAGAAGTCGGGGAGAGAAGGCTCTTATAAGACTAAGGTTTGAAGAGACTTTTTTGGGATCGTGGATAGCTTCATACTGTATCTCCCCGGCCAGGTGGAGTTGCCGTACCAGTAAGGTCGCGGGTTCGAGCCCCCATCGTCGCCGCGAAGTTTTTATTTTCTTTGTCTTCTGGCACTTTCCTACTCACTTCATTTCTTGTTTTTTCCTTCTATACAAAAGGATAGAGTCTAAGTTATGTGACCCATCGTCTCAAAATGATATTATAGATAGAACGAAGTTGACGTCACTCAGATTTTTGTTGGGTTTTGTCATCCACGTTTATGAGTAATTCTCACTTAACCGTATTAGCCAGACTATAAAAGTTCATGGTTACATAGAGTTTTGTTTGTTAGTCAGTTATACTTCCGGATGGGAGTGTTGTGAGCTTCTAAGCCAAGCGCATACTATCTTTCAATTTTGTTCTTTCAACAGATAGTATGCGCGTGGCTAAGAAGCTCACAACATTGCCATACTGAAGAATAACGGATCAACACACAAAACTGTGTGTAACCATGAACGTTTAGTCTGATTAATACGGTTTAGTGAGGATTACTCATAAACGTGCATGGCAAAAAACAATAACAAAGACATGAGTGGCGTCAACTTCGTTCCATCAATAAACAATAACAAAGAGCTGAGTGACGTCAACTTCATTCCCTCTATAATATTTATAACCGAGTTCCATCGTATCGCCTTTGATTCCACTCTCACAACAAAGGAATGGTCAATCGTGAGGCGTGAATTGGCTGTTTACAATTACAAAGGCAGAGAGCAGCATAGAGCACAGGGAGAGGGGCGGTACATTCTGAAACTCGCCTCTTTTGCTTCATTGGAGTCTCTTTCGATTATTGGTTTGAGGACATTCGCAACGTGTGTTGTTTTGTTTTCAACCATTGACAGAGAATCAAGTTGTCGTGATTTCATGGACGTTTATTAAGGAGCGAGTGTTTAATTAATTCCATCTCTTCAACATTTTACAATGATAAACTGATGGAAAGAAATAAGTAGATTGCAGGGAATAGATATTGAACTTTTTGTCTAATGTGGATGATTTATATCGCCTTTCCTGGGTGGGGTTCCTTGCCTCCCATAGTAGCCAGGAGGCACTTACTGTGTATCTATCCGTTGACATCGTTAACTTTTATAGCCTGACACTGACCAAAAAAATGACGTCAAAATGCCAGTTTTTGGTCACAAAAGAAAACAAATCGTGAGTTGTATTCAATAGTTCAACCAATGGGACCACTTGTTTCCATGAGCACTACTAACGACAACTCACTAGGCGGTGCAAAAACCAAATAATGACGTCAAAATGCCAGTCTTTTTGGGTTTCAGTGTCAGGCTATAACTTAACGATGGCCCTATATTTGTTGTCCAACTTGCTTTCTGTCTTTGTCTTAGAATGAGATTACTTGGTGTTGTCCCGACCCTTGTCGGATACCCTGGCTGGGAGGGAAAAAGTCAAATGCATAGTTAGGGATTTGGGAGATGATATTTTTTGTCTTGTAAATCATCTCTCTGTTATGCACTGTATTATGTTTAGTTTACATATTATATATGCTTTGTAAACATTTGAGTGTCTCCATCTTAGTTGGGACCTGTGATTGTGTCTGGGTGAGACTTTTAGGTGATCTCAAACCTAATACTTTGATAGTGTGCTCTTGGAATCTACATCCCTATTTGTTCCCAGTTCCCCTTTGTCTTCCTTTCTCTTGGGTGCTTTAATTGTAATTCTATAACTTTTAACTATCCCATTTTCTTCCTTTTTACTGGCGCTGATATGACCTAAATGTGTTGCAAGCGCCGTAAAACCCTTGAAAACCTAAACTCAAATATTACCTTTCCAATGCTCTTGGTGTGGCTTTGTGGTCTAGTGGTATGACACTCGCTTTCGGATCGGAAGGTCTTGGGTTCGAGCCTCGCGCGTCCTTGGAAAAGGCTCTTTACTCACTTTCTCTCACCGTACACAAGTGTAAAATTGTAATATCGCCTAACAGGCGTCATGTCCCGTCCTACATGTTAAATGTTGCTGTTGACCAGGGGCCCCTTGTAAAACGCTTTGAGCATATTTAGTGGATACTGCGCTATATTAAGCTCAATTATTAATTATTGGTCACTTTGCAAAATGTGCTCAACGTGACTTACATAGTGAAAAGTGTTCATAGTTTTCGAAACATCCGACGTCACAATAGATGCTGTCCGCTTGGCAAAGGAACTCACAACATTGCCATCCGGAAGTATAACGGACTAACACACAAAACTATGTGTAACCTTGAACCTTTATAGATAGAAGGAAGTTGACGTCACTCCGGTCTTTGTTATTGTTTATTGCCATCCATGTTTGTGAGTAATTCTCACTAAACTGTATTAAACAGAATATAAACGTTCATGGTTACACATAGTTTTGTCTGTTGGTCCGTTATACTTCCGGATGGCAATGGTCTGAGTGTCTTAGCCAAGCGCACACTATCTAGGCGATTGGCTAAGACACTCACAACATTGCCATCCGGAAGTATAACGGATCAACACACACAACTGTGTGTAACCTTAAACGTTTATAGTCTGGTTAATACAGTTTAGTGAGAATTACTCACAAACCTGGATGTCAAAACTCAATAACAAAGGCCTTAGTGACGTCATCTTTGTTGAATTTATCGACACTCTTTTGACGTCACTTTTTGGTCAGTGTCAGGCTATGAGTTAACGATGGCTGAGGTCTGATTGATATTAATATAGATAGTATGCGCTTGTTTAAGAAGCTCATAACATTGCCTTCCGGAAGTATAACGGACCAACACACAAACTCTGTGTAACCATGAACTTTTATAGTCTGGTTAATACAGTTTAGTGAGAACAACTCATAAACGCGGATGGCAAAAAACAAGAACAAAGACCTGAGTGACGTCATCTTCGAACTATAGTTTTAGTGAGAAGTACTCATAAAAATGGCTGACTTATAATAAAGAGCTGAGTGACGTCAATTTCGTTCTATATCTAAAAAAATGAATGAAATCGTCATACTGCTCTTTGTGATTGTTTATAGTAATACGTTCTCACTAAATTCTCTCAATCAGACTATAAGCCTTTAAGGTCACATACAAACTTGTGTGTTGGGCGATTTGATCAGGCAGCGGTCAGAACTGGTGAATATTTACCGAAACACATAATACCGAAGCATACTCAATGTCTCAGTTGTTTCTATGTTATATGTTTGTGTTGAGAATATTGGCTATTAAGCTTAAATGCTGGCCAGGTAACTTCGCGATGGTTGTGTGTTGGACCCGCGGTCTCCAGTCGTCGGTAAGAGAGAGCTCGAGGAATGACCTGAGTTTGAAACGAATATTTTTGTGTTCGTGGATAGCTCATACGGTAGAGTCACGCTCTCACCGGCCAGGCGGAGTTATCGTACCAATAATGTCGCAGGTTCAAACCCCACCACCGCCGCGAAAACATTTTTTATTCTCTATTGTCTTCTGGCACTTTTCTACTCACTTCATCACTTTTCTGAATATCAATACCCATTTTGCGTAGAATAATGGCAGCTAGGAACAAAAATTTAAAAAAAGGCAGCGCCACGAACAAAGAACAGCGACCATTTCATTCCCAGATTAATATTGAAAAATACTTAAGCTTATCAGGAGAGTAACTGGAAAATTGGCTTGTAAAGAGATGAAGTCACCGAAGTAATTAATCTCTCCTTTGTGAAATATTGATGATAACATGGCGGCTGTTCATTGAAAATCGCTCACATTTTATGGGTGGCTTATCAAAGAATTATAAAACAATCAATGTGACCCACCGCCTCATATCAGTACTATGAACTGGTAATCTCGATGCTGTCGGTAGATACTGAGTATGAACATTTCGTCAAGTACAACGTGCACTTTATTTGCAGGTCTGATAACCCAAATCGTTATGGGCTCATCGTTGTAATAAAATCCTCAAAAAAATATAATTCAACAACCCCCCCCCCCAAACAAAAAACAAAACAAACAAAAACAAACCAAAACAAACAAAAAACAAAAAAAATAAATAAATAAAAAAACCCCACAAAAAACAACAACAAACCCCGCAAAATGTTGATTCAAGCCCATATTTATGATCGGCTATCAGACCTGCTTATACGTATACGTAGGTCAAACACGTATTTCTAAAAAAAATCTAAATCATCTGCTTTTCATCTAAATTATATAAAGTGCTTTGACTGTAAAACAAAATAATAATTAAAATGTCATATGATATCTTATACCTTTTTTTTAAATTTGGTTTTTGCTAAAAACCATTTCATCCCAGCATAATACCGGTTTTAGGCGACGGGTTACAAATATATATAATCGACGTGTACATATATGCAGGTCTGACATCCTAACCCACTAATGGGCCTAGTTTAACATTGAATATTGTCCATTACAACAATTTATAATTAGACTCTATTATAAATTGTTGTAATGGACAATATATTTTGTGTCATTTTTTTTTTTTTAGATTTCCATTTACAACAACGAGCCCATGCATAAGGAATTGGGTTATCGGACCTGCAAATAAGTGGACGTCGGATATAATGGACAGCCTTATTCATTTAGTCGATTCTAGCGTCCAGTGACAAAAAACGATTTATTATTATTATTATTATTATTATTATTATTATTATTATTATTATTATTATTATTATTATTATTATTATTATTATTATTCTTATTATTATTATTATTATTATTATTATTATTATTATTAATTTTTTTTTTTTAATTTTTTTTTTTTTTACAATTTGGACAAAACTAAAACTTCCTTTTAAAAAGCAAAATGCAAAAAAAAAAAAATAAATAAATAAATAAATAAATTAAAAAATAAAAAAATAAAGAATTTAATGGCTTCAAGAAAAGAACAAAATACCAAACCCGGAACATTTCGGGCTCAAAACCCTTCTTCAGCCAACAAGAAAATCAGATTAATCGTAATTACATTGTGTTAAACACAGGTGGAGGGCAGTCAAGTCTTGACGTATTATACTAAATTGAGATTTTTTAAAATTGAGCTTTTATAGAGCCCAATATCCACTAAACGTGCTCAAAGCGCTTTACAAGGGGTCCCTGGTCAAAGCAAAATTTAACATGTAGGACGGGACATGACGCCTATTAGGCGATATTTTATTTTTTTTTCGGACAGAGACAGCGCTGTTAACGGCCAGGTACTCATTTTACACCTGAGTACGGTGAGAGAAGAAAGTGAGTAAAGAGCTTTTTTCCAAGGACTCAACTTTGCGCCGAGCGAGCGAGGCTCGAACCCCGGACCTTCCGATCCGAAAGCGAGTGTCATACCACTAGACCACATAACCGCAAATATTATTCTAACATATTTTTCCCCGATTGGACGTGTCGGGAATTGGATTCAATAGTCTGATGTCACGTCGCCCAGCAACGGCGGCCATCATGGATCTAAACAAAGAAAATCGGTACTTTTTATTCTTCATGCTGGCTAGAACTTTTCATATGTTTTGTGATCAGAATGTGTAAAAGTCAAAACATGATCAGATTTATAATGATTTTTTTCCCTCTGGATACGCTTTTATGCTCGTCGGAGAAATATTTCATAAGGGCGTCCGCCATTGTTCCGATAGTTTAGCGCCAGTTACTAAGTTACCATGCGTCATTACGAGGGAAGTGACGTTACAACTGTTGAAGCGTATTGATCACCTGTCTGTTTGGATTTAACGTGAAATACTGCCGTTTCAACCATTTCTATTATTCGCCGATAAGAGTTTTGAACCCAAAACGCTCCGTATTTACCATTTCTTTTTCTTTTTGTAAAGGGGATCTCGATATCTCAGTTGGTAGAGCACTCGCTTCACTATCAAAGGGACCGAGATCGATCCAGTTGAGATTTGTTGGGTTTTTTTTTGCCTGACCCTCCTGTCCACCCAGCAGTGATTGGTTAGCTGGGTCCGTTTTTGATCTGGCGGAAAGTACTTTGCAATAGATTGGCGTTCTATCAAAAGGTAGCAAGCAATTGCAATTGTCCGTTTCACGTTATAGAAACAGGGATAGACTTTGGCATCGTGGGCTTTTATGTCTATGAAGGACTACTATTTTTGCTTTCTTTATTTTATATATCTTATATCTACTTCTGTACATTGTTTTATAGGGAATGAGATTAACGGAAGAGTAGCGTCCCTTGATTGGACGTCACAGGCGGAGAGAACGTCATGCTGGTTGTGCGCATGCGTCTCTCGTCCTCGCTTCCGGTGAAAGCGGCATGAGACACTTCACCGAAAGCGAGGACGAGAGAGACGCATGCGCAAAACCATTTTGACGTTCTCTCTGTATGGTGACGTCCAATCAAGGGACGCTACTCTTCCGCTAATCTCATTCCCTATAGATAGAATGCGCTTGGCCAAGGAGTTCACAACATTGCCATCCGGAAGTATAACGGACCAACACACAAACTCTGTGTAACCATGAACTTTTATAGTCTGGTTAATACAGTTTAGTGAGAACAACTCACAAACGCGGATGGCAAAAACAATAACAAAGGCCTGATTGACGTCATCTGCATACTATCTAGACAGGCTACAGCTTCTTACTTCAAGACCTTTCAGACAGACCTTTCAGACCTTCAGGAGCGTAGGCCATCAACGACACCTCTCCAGCATCGGACAGGATTATGGGCTGCCTTCTCCACTTAGTTCCGTGTTGTTCCTTTCTTCTGCAGTTCAACTAACCTCTGTGTTGCTCTTCCAGCCAACTACTACTTTGGCCTTCCCCTCTTTCGTTTCCCCTGATGTTTCCGCAGGAGTGCCTGGCGTATGATGCTGGATACTGGCCTTCAAAGGGTTTTAGCGGCTTAGACTTCATTTAAATATTATTACATTTGGGAGGTCCCCATAGCTCAGTTGGTAGAGCACTCGCTTCACAATCAAAGTGAACGAGATCGATACCGGGTGCAGTTGAGATTTTTTTTTGGTCTCTCCACCCAGATTGGGTAGCTGGGTCTGTTAGATCTGTCGGAAAGTACTTTGCGATATACTAGCGTCCTATCCAAAGGATAGCAAGCAATTGCTATTGTCCGTTTCACGCTATAGAAACCGGGATAAACTCCCGCTCCATATGCCTAATGGCTCTGAAGGACTACTTTTTAAAAAATCTTTTACATTAGTAAAAGTTATAGATAGTATGCAGATGACGTCACTCAGGCCTTTGTTATTGTTTTTGCCATCCGCGTTTGTGAGTTGTTCTCACTAAACTGTATTAACCTGACTACAAACGTTCATGGTTACACAGAGTTTGTGTGTTGGTCCGTTATACTTCCGGATGGCAATGTTGTGAACTCCTTGGCCAAGCGCATTCTATCTATATGTGATTGACTCGTAGCTAAGTGTTGTGATATAAGAATGGAAGAGAACTAATCACAATGCATTTGAATCGTGATTGTTTAAGATACTATTCATTTGTGTCTGATGAATAATTTGAAGTGGATGATAATGTGGAGATAGAAAATGCCAGCATGGATATTCATGGGATAAGACAACATCCATCTGGGGATAATTTGGTCTCCAGTTTTCTGATTCTGCTGTATGTTTGCACTCGAGGTGTTACTGGGTAAGTTGGCTTTTTGGGGTATATTTTTGTTTATAATACTTGTTAGCATGTTATGTTTGGTTTTATTTTTAACTCACTCAATCCTAGAGATTTTTGCTACTTTTCGAAATTGGAAAAAATGTATTGAAAATGAGCATGTACATAGATAGGTTTATTCAACTATCATTAACTATTAGCTTTGATACTACGCCTATAATTTGTCTCATAAAAAGTTAATAAATAGGCATGGGGTAAAAGTAACCCGGGTAAACTACGGAAATAGTCGGTGTTAGGATTGAGTGAGTTAAAAAAATATTTCATCTATTTTTAAATTATTTTTTTTCGTTCAATAACTATTAATCTAAATAAAATAAATAAAATAAAAATAAAATTCCCTTTATTCATCCCAGAGGGGAAATTTGTCTCTATGGTCTACTCCAAGAGAATACTGGAATTACCCAGGCGTCAGCCGCAGTGCAAATTAAGCTCGGACGAGGTGTCTTGCTCAAGGCCACACAGCGCAGCGACGGGTGATCGAACTCGGTACCTTCCGGGTACGAAGCAAAGACCGTACCGCTGAGCCAAGCTGCCCCCTAAAAATATGCAGAAACGATTATTTGTTATTTATTTCGATGGTTTAGTGTAAGACTTTATCATGGAATGTCAAATGAGTTGCTGCAGGGCATGCATGCCATTTTTGGTTGTTGTTGTTGTGGCTGTGGTGATGATGATTCTATGGACATGGAGAAATGTACGACTTGAATGGACATCCTAATCAAATACATTGAATTCAACAAATGACCATCATTTCGAATTCTATTGGCTAGTTTTGAGTTACATTATTTGAACTACTCAGATGATGATGATGATGATGATGAATGATGATGATGATGATGATGATGATGATGGTGGTGATGATGATGATGATGATGATGATATGATGATGAATGATGATGATGATGATGATGATGATGATGATGATGATGATGATGATGATGATGATGAATGATGATGATGATGATGATGATGATGATGATGATGATGATGATGATGATAATGAGGATGATGATAACGATGACTTCAAACAATGTGCAATTCACAGAATCACGATATCTATCAGCTACTGGACCTTACAAATCAACCAGTACAGCGTTTTTGTCTTAGACCAAACCAACCCCACAGGCGCGTGAGTATATTTATTTTGGAGCACCCAACCCCCCCCCCCCCCCCTCTCTTTCTATCTGTCTCTCTCTCTCTCGCTCTCTCTATCTCTCTCTTTCTCTCTCTTTCTCTCTCTCTTTATCTCTCTCTCTCCCTCTTTCTCTGTCTTTCTGTCTCTCTCTACTCTCTCTCTCTCTCTCTCTCTCTCCCCTCCCCCTCTCTCTCTCTCCAGCCCTGGCTTTGCTACAAGCTTGTATATTTATCTATTTGGATACTTTTTCTACTCCTTTCCGACCCGGTGAGAAGCTGCTCATGCAATTCTTTTAATGCAACCCCTTGTCTGTTTACTATTTGTAGTACATCCTAAATAATCTAACGGAAACACGCCAAAAGGGCAGTCAGTGATCGAGGAGTTTCACCTCTGTTCATGTCAGGTATCTTTAAAAAGAGTTCCAAGTCTCTTTGCCTCCTAGTTGATAGGGACCTTTCTCTCAGCTCATCATGCCCATTCTAAGGTCCAATGCTTTTTCCTATTGATTTCTATAGGGCTGAAAGTGCACTTCCGGTTCTGAGCCAATGCCCTCAGTTGAGGCAACTATAGTTCTGCTGCTCTCACTACTTTTTTTTCCACCGATTTTCATCGTTTTCCTTTTATTTGTAAAAAAAACAAAACAATAATAAACAAAATTAATTATAACAGTTTCAAAAAAAAAAAAAAAAAGAACAAAATACTAAACACGTAACGTTTCGGACTCAAAACCCTTCTTCAGCCAACAACAACAAAAAAAAACAAAACAATAAATACATAAAGGCATTATTAAATTCCAGATAGACGACAGAGATATCTGTCGATAGATGTTAAATATTTCTTTCCCACATCAATTGATAGCTGGTGCCATACTCTTTGACACCACAGGAGTCAGTAATTGGATTCAGTAGTCTGATGTCACGTCCGCCCAGCAACGAGCAGCTTGCTTCTAAACAAAGAAAATCGGTACTTTTTATTCTTTATGCTGGCTAGAAATTTTTCACATGTTATGTGATCAGAATGTACAAAAGTCAAAACATGATCAAATTTATAATGTTTTTTCTCCTCTGGATGCACTTTTATGTTCGTCGGAGAAGTATTTCATAAGGGCGTCCGCCATTGTTCCGATAGTTTTGAATCAGTTACTACTAAGTTACAATGCGTCATTACGAAGGAAGTGACGTCACGACTGTTGAATCCTATTGTGATAATCGTGTTCATTATGTGACAAGCACCATTGGCTCAGCAGACATTTACCTTTACCTTTACCGATGTTCCATGTCGGACACGACGTTGGAGATCATGGTTCGCCAGCTCTCTCTCTCATCCGCGAGTTTCGCACATTGATTTATGGGGCTTCCTACGTACGCTACGACATTTCCAAGCCAGCTTGTCCTTCTTCGTCCTCGACCACGCTTGCCTTCTATCTTTCCCTTTGCAATGGTCTTCTGTAGTGAGTCGTGCCTTCTGATGTGGCCGAAATATCGGGTTATCCTCTTTCTAATAGTTGAAATGATCGTTGTTGATGTTATTCCTAAAGTTTGGAGTACTTGATGATTTGTTTTCTTTTCCTTCCAGGATACCCTTGCAATTCTTCTATAGGTCCACATCTCAAATGCTCTGAGTTTCTTTTCTAGTGTCTTTGTCAGAGACCATGTTTCACATCCATAAAGTAGTGTTGACCAAATGTAGCATTTTGCCAGACGTGTTTTTGTGGTAAGTGATAGGTCGTGGGATGTGATTAGGGAATGCATTTTTGAAAATTTACTCTTGGCCAATGCAATTCGTCTGATGATTTCTGCATCGCATTTTCCATCTTCTGACAATAATGCTCCTAGATATTGGAATGACTTTACTTGCTCTATGATCTTTCCATCTATTTCAGCAGACATTATCTATGTCGTAATGCAGATAGAGAGACCATATTATCGGTGTAGGAGCTGTAGTAAAACATTAATGGATCGGGAGATCTATTGACTATCGAATTGATTATTGATAAATACAATGAACATTTAATATTCTACCAAATTGCTCACCGCGGATAAGAAAAACTTGATGATATTTCATTTAATTCTTGATGTTAGATATCATGTTTTTATTTATAAGTTAGGGAATAAAGGAAAATATAAAATAATATTTTTATTAGAGCGAAAGTTAGTATGACTTTGTGTTATAAACTTCCTTTGGTAGTAATTTTATTTTGATATTCTATTAATATCTAATTATATTTTTAAAAAGCTTGATAATTGTACCATAATTTAATAATTATTTTTTTAATGAGCTTTATATAGCGCAATATCCACTAAATGTGCTCAAAGCGCTTTACAAGGGGTCCCTGGTCAACAGCAACATTTAACGTATAGGACGGGACATGACGCCTGTTGGGCGATATTACAATGTTTCGGACAAAGACAACGCTGTTAACGGCCACGTACTCATTTTACACCCGAGTACGGTGAGAGAATGTGAGTAAAGAGTCTTTTCCAAGGACTCAACTATGCGCCGAGCGCGAGGCTCGAACCCAGGACCTTCCGGTCCGAAAGCGAGTGTCATACCACTAGACCACATAGCCGCACGATACCAAGTGTATTTTAATTCTGCGGTTTGCTGTCTTGTTGTATGGCACTCGCCTTCGGACTAGTGGGTTAAACGGCGCAGAGTTGAGTCCTTGGAAAAGACTCTTTACTCACAATCTCTAACTGCACTCAGGTGTTAGATGAGTACCTGGGTGGTAACGGCGTCGTCTCTGTCGAAAAAAAAAGTAAAAGGACCTTTAAAGGCGTCATGTGTCTTTCTACAAGGTGAATGTTGCTGTTTGCTGGCTTGGGGACCCTTTGTAAATCGCTTTGAACACATTAAGTGGACATTGCACCTCACAAAAGCTCATGGTATTCCGTTTGACTTGGAAAGATGGGAATATGTGACCCTTCCCCTCAAAACGGTAT
>NC_088373.1:13563573-13568573 GCF_034508935.2 Berghia stephanieae
CAAACAGCAGAACTATCTACAACGGAACGTCTCACAACGGAACTATCGAAAACAGAACCGCCAACAAAACCACAGACAATAACACAACTTTCAATCACAACAGCCCAACAAACAAAAGACCTTTCAGAAACGAAGCAACCAAAATATGTACAAACCACGAACAGTTCCCCATCTTCCAAAGCAACATCCTCAACTTCCAACCTTCCAGTCATCGTCTGCCCCTGTAAATGTCCCCCAAACAATACATCCCACAACAACGTATCCGAGGAGATTCTCAGAGAAATGATCAACGACTTACAACGAACGTTGAAGGTTGACACAGGATCTCTCTCATCAACCGTTCGGAGGAAAACATCAGCCAATGACAATAGATCATCGTCACTCGTTTCTGGGGTCACAGGGGTCACATTGTTGGCATTGACCTTTGGAACTATTTTTATCCTTGACATTGTTCATTTGGCTCTCTATGTATTTAGTAAAATAGTTAAACTTAGGAAAAGAACAATGGAGGAACCGATAAAAAATGAACACAAATCATCACAAATTATGACGTAATGGGTTGCACGGATGACTAACCAGGCGATTAAAAAATCCAGAATACAAAAGATATTTGAATACTAAGAAACGCAAGAATCTTTTTGTCCTGTAAAAATATTTTTTAAACCTCAAGAATGAGAGACATCCAATGTTTGTCGTCACTTTGCCAGTTTAGTTATATCGTCATCTTATACATACAACAATAAACATAGGCATAGGGATATTGACCTTTATAAAATTACAAAAAATGTAAAAGTAAAATTTAGTTAACTCTCATGCTGCGTCTTCTATCCTCCACAACTGTTTTCCCTTTTTATATTGCTGTCGTTGTTCTGTGTTGAGATTGCTTTGCTATTTTCCTGGTCCTACCAGGGATCCTTAGTTGAGGGGAGGGTGGAGATGGAGGGGGCGGGGGGCAGCCAATACACAGTCCATGTCCTCAATACATTGCACAGAGGGCTCGTGTAATTTTTACTCAAGCACTGATCAAAGGATTAAAGCATTCTCTCAATGGGCCGTATCTTTATTCAGGTTTTCGTCCAACCGAGTCAGACGGAAAGCATCAATTACATTGTTGCTGTGCGCGCTTATGCAATTTACTCACAGCACTCTGCCAATCGGATATTACGTACCAACAAAAAAAATTGTTTTCGCCTTGACCGTTTATAGATGCTGTACGCTTGGATAAGAAACTCACAACATTGTCATCTGGAGATATCACGGATCAACACACAAACTGTGTGTTACCTTGAACGTTAATAGTCTGGCTAATACAGTTTGGTGAGAATTACCCGTAAATGCGGATGTCAAAAAAAAAAAAAAAAAAAACAAAAAAAAACAAACCAATAACAAAAGCCTGAGAGACGTCAAAATCGTTCTATCTATAGATAGTATGCAGATGACGTCACTCAGGTCTTTGTTATTGTTTTTGCCATCCGCGTTTGTGAGTTGTTCTCACTAAACTGTATTAACCAGACTATAAAAGTTCATGGTTACACAGAGTTTGTGTGTTGGTCCGTTATACTTCCGGATGGCAATGTTGTGAACTCCTGGGCCAAGCGCATACTATCTATAGTCTGGTTATTACAGTTAATTTAGAATTACTCATAAACGTGGATGTCAAAAAACACCAATAACAAAGACCTGAGTGGCTTAAACTTCATTCTATCAATAGACTGGTTACTACAGTTATGTTAAGGGAGAATAACTCATAAACGTGGATGGTTAAAAACAATAACAAAGAGTTGAGTGACGTCAACTTTGCTCCTTATAATAGAGTAGTGGATCGTAGTGTAGCCGTCGTAAAGTCATCACCTGATACTAACCAAAAAATGACGTCAAAATGCCAGTCTTTTGCCACAAAAGAAAACAAATCGTGAGTTGAATTCAATAGACAGTATGCGCTTGGCCAAGGAGTTCACAACATTGCCATCCGGAAGTATAACGGACCAACACACAAACTCTGTGTAACCATGAACTTTTATAGTCTGGTTAATACAGTTCAGTGAGAACAACTCACAAACGCGGATGGCAAACACAATAACAAAGGCCTGAGTGACGTCATCTGCATACTATCTATAGTTCAACCCATGAAATGCTCTACTAACGACAACTCACTAGGCGGTGCATAAACCAAATAATGACGTAAAACTGCCAGTCCTTTTGGATTTCAGTATCATAATATAACGATGGCTACGATCATAGTGTAGCCATCGTTAACTTATACCCTGACACTGACCAAAAGATGGAGTCAAAAGACCAGTCTTTGGCCACATAAGAAAACAAATCGTGAGTTATATTCAATAGTTCAACAATTGGGACCACAAGTTTCCATGACACTCTAACTACAACTCACCAGACGGTGCAAAAACCTAATAATGACGTCAAAGGGCCAGTCCTTTTGGATTTCAGTGTCAGGCTAAAACGAAACGATGGCTACGCCAGAATCCACTATGACATAGGTTTGTGCAGCGTCTAGTCAGTTGTCGTTAGTAGAGCTCAAGAAACAAGTGATCCCATTGGTTGAATTGTTGAATACAACACACGATTTGTTTTCTTTTGTGGCCAAAGACTTGCCTTTTGACGTCATGTTTTGGTCAGTGTCAGGCTATAAGTTAACGATGGCTACGAGTGGATAGATTAGAGAAGATTGTATGACGACTTCCAACTACTTATCATTGATTTTACTGACACAATTGATGAGTCTTTTACTGGAACATTTTGTTCCACAGTTGTTCTGTCTCGTCCGACATTTTAAGCGTTGCTGTTGTCAAGAGTCCCATTATAAAGCGCTTTGGGCACATAATTTAGTGGACATAGTGCTATATAAAAGCTTAAGTTTTATTATTATCATTATCATTATCATCATCATTATTATTATTATTATTATTATTATTATTATTATTATTATTATTATTATTTTCTTTTACTGGACTATCCATCGTGTTCTTCTCTCATAATAGTCATTTATCTCCACTGTCTTATAATTTTATTTCATTCTGATAATTTCTATTCAATGGACCTTGCCGGCAAGATATGACCTATTAAACTCCTCAATAATTAACATTAATTTAAATAAAATCTCTTCATTAAACAATTAAAAGAATTAATAATCTCTGTTTCACCAACATCGAATAATGCGAAACAACAGAACCACTTTTCACAACAAACTTATGTACGAACGATAACACTGATCAGTTATGCAGGCGGAGGAGGTGGCAGTATGTGCGTTGATCTTTAACATTAGGGTTATGAAAAACACCATTCTTGTACTGCACTTTTGCTGAAAACATTACTGTGAAATAATTGTAAAGCTTAACTTGAACTTGAGCCTTTTTTTTGTGTTATGTGCTAAACTGGAGAGCTGACGAGGCATAAATGGCATCACGGGATAATAGGGAGGAATAGCGAATCGGGATAGCACAATGTGTCAAAGACACGGGAGGAATTAAGGTCTAACGTCTAAAGGTTCACCAAAATCCTGAAAATAATTGTTGTATGGGTTTCATTAAGAATTAAAAGGCTTCAAAAAACACCAGCAAACCGTCAAGGAACTTTTTTGAATGAAAGCATTTTGTCAGCTTCTTCAAAATCATTAAGAACAGGAATACATTATTTTTGTTGGATTTTTAATAAAAATGAAGAAAGATAATACATCGGAAGTGTGGTTTAACTAGAAAGAAGTAAATAACAATTTGAAATTGAATGTAAGCTTCAATTTAATTACGAAAAATAGATAAAATTGACATTTCGGGTTTCCCCTTTATCAACTAACAGGATGAATGAAACACTACAGATGAATGAGATAATGTGGTAGTGGCGTTGTTAAGATGAATAAACAAAACATTGATGGGCAGGAAATAGTACGCTCCTTTGTAAGGAGACACGAATTAAAATAGAACAGTGGGTATTTCTAAAAGGTGCGAAATGAATTATTAAGTGAAAAGAGGGGAGGCGGAGAGGAACTGTGTAATGCAGATTAGAAAGAAGCAATGAAATATGACTAGTTCTAGTTTTTATCGAGTTCACTTTCGACTGGCATTTTCTAATGATCCATTTGGTCTATGAATTCCGATTGTTGACGACACTGATGGTTCCAGTTATTTTCCTGGTGCTTCGTCGGCGACGTTCTTCAGTGTCCACTTTCTTGGATTCATCACAACCCTGAAAATAATTTTGTTGTATGAAAAAAATGAATACAATGGCTATTTTTAATGGAAAGAAATACATTAGACTTAACAAGGAATGTTTCGGGATCACAACGCTTTGTCAGCTTATGACAAAAACAATAAAAAGGATAATACAATGTGGGACTCGGATATCTGGATGAAGCAAATACCAAAATGTGGACTTAACGATATAATTAGAAAAATGGAATATTTATTTCTTGTCCTTATAACCATTGTCCACAATAAAACACATAGACATGACCCAACTTCTTATTTTTGACGATATATTCAAGTTATGCCATCTAAATGGCCACGACAACACGTCTGATAACTCAAATTGTTATGGGCTTATAGTCATAGTTGTCGTGGAAGTACTTCCAAATCGGCAGACATATTGTCCATTGCAACAATGTTGAATAAAGCCCATATTTTATTGCATGGTGGCGTTATCAGACGGGCTGTGAGACGGTTGGTCAAATCTGTAGAAGCAGGATAGACATGTCGTCGAGATAAACGCTGGAGAATTATTATCCACCGCAATCCTAATGAAGCTGTAAACCTTGGCCACACTAATAAAAGGTATGGTACAATTTAAAAGTTTTCATGTAAAGTGCTTTCTTGGGAAGGGAGAGCAGATAGAAGCCTAAGAGAAAGCAGACTCACGACATAGCAGATTATCTGGGGAGAGAACAAACACGGATTGGGACGAACCGCTCAGTTTAACAAATAGAAAGGAGTTCGGGCTATTTGATTTGGAAAACTACGTCCAACTTCTTCTTCTTCTTCCATTAAAGC
>NC_088373.1:13578573-13608573 GCF_034508935.2 Berghia stephanieae
TAACTACTACTACTACAAACTATACTACTAACAAAACTACTATCTTATAATACTCTACTACAACTACTTTCTTACTCTACTACCTACTAACAATACTACTCTACTAACACCTTACAACTACTACTACTACTAACCCACTACTAAATACACTACTCCTACACTATACTACTACTCTACTACTACAACTAATACTACACTATACTACTACATACTAATACTACTACTACTACAATACTTACTACCTACTACTACTACTATACTACTACTACACTACATACAACTACTACTTACTACTTATACTAAACTACTATAACCTACTACTACACTACATACTACTACTAACTACTACTACTACTACTATACACTACTATACTATATACTAACTACTACTTACTACACTACTACTATACAAACTACTAACACTACTACTATACTATACTACTAATACTCTACTATCATACTACTACTCACTACTACCACTACTACTATTTAAAATACTACTAACTACTACTACAAACTACTACTCACTAACTAACTCTATACTAAACTACTACTACTACTACTACCTTACTACTACTACTACTACTATATTACTACTATACTACTACTACTATACTACTTACTACTACTACTACTACTACTAACTACTATACACTACTACTAATCTACATACCCCAAATACTACTACTACATACTACTATACATACTCACTACTACTACTACTACTACTATACTACTACTACTACTATACTTTACAATACTATACTACTACTTACTACTACTACTTACTACACTACTATAACTACTACTACTATACTACTACTATCTAACTACTACTACTACTACTAATACTATACATACTACTACTACTACTAACTACTCCTACTATACTACTACTTACTACTACATACTAACTACTTACTACTACTATTCTAGACTCCTCTCACCCATTCTGGGCCGCCTTGCTACACAACCTCCAATAACTGACACATTAAACTTAATAGCCATATTCTACACAACAAAAACTAGAAAAGATTAAGACATAAAACTCTATGGGAATAAATTAGAAAAGTAGTGGAGGGCTATGGTAACAACTAAATGATTTATAGAAATCCGAAACTAGATAAAAATTTCGCTGCGTGGTGGCTTTGAACTACACTATACACAACTCCCCCTGGCATAGAGCTCTCTACTACTATCACGATACAAAATTCGTACAACTCAGGTCAATTCTAAGCTTCCCCATCCACTTCTAACCCCTTCCGACCAACTAACCTCCGATACTTGACCCCTTAATATAGCATATTCTAAAACAACACTTACTGAAACGATTTAACCATTGATATGCTCCTATATGGGGGAAATTTTCAAAATACTCACTATTTTCACAATGTGAGTAAGGCAGGACTAAAAAAAAAACTGTTAAAATATATTTAAAACTACCATGGGCGGTCCTTGACTACCACAAATACCATAACAAACAATACTCTACAAATTACATCCCATAACCTGATTACTCAACTTTAATTTAATAGCAAACTAAAACACTAGCTAAACAGAGAATATACGAATGTAATTTAAAAATTCCCATTGGACGCACTTAGGGTTTAACCAATGATTCACATCGAACAATAAATAAATATTTTTACCTACTACTAATGCCATCCCCTTTGGACACTACTCTACTAACTTCCAATACTACAATAAACTATCAACTACCAACTAACTAACTTAACTGAACCTTTTGAAACTCAAACTATACACATTAACTATACTATTACACTACATACAACTACTAACATACTAATACTCTCGTATAGTAATTATTATTCTACAACACTAGTATACTATCTAAACGACTATTCAGTATAATATACACTATATACATAATACATATTTCTATTCTGAACCGACTTACTACACTAATTACGCTATACTACTACTTCACTACTAAAACTATCGACTGAGCAATTACTAGCTCAACTACTACTTCTACCGTACATACGACTACTACTAGTTATACATAAAAGCTAACAATTGACACAAATAACTAACATTACTTTACTATTCTGCGTACTATAGTATTACGACACTACTACACACTATTCTTACACTACTACTATTAGTAATACAACTATATTTTACTTACTGATTACTCACACTATACCAGCTACTCTACTGCCACGATTTACTACAATAAGTGCGTTAAACAAGCCACAAAATATTCATATTGGGGGGGGGGGGGGACCTCTGGCTACTTTCTACTCACTATCTATTTACACACTAAGCCTCTCACTCACTTTCTACTAAAAATCTACACCCCATACCGAGCTAATATTCTCATCGTCTATCTAATTTTCTACTACTATGCTACTACTAACTGCTTCATACACTTCGATTTTCACAACCCTACTCAACTAATGGGTGAGAAGCTACTAACTATGCTGATTACTACAAATTGTATCGGACTACTCACTACATGAGCAGCTACTCATGGCGGAGTTGTGTACAATAGATCGATACTTCAAACCACCTACCGCGGAATTTATTCTCTATGTCTCGCAAACTTTACTACTCACTATCTCTCTTTTACCAACTACATCTACTCACTACTTTTACTACTAATTCACTACATACTACGACTACAATTACTCATCGTCTATTAATGTTATGTCATATAGCTATATTAATCTGTCATAACTATGTGGCGTACTACCGTGTCTCATAAGTGGTAGAGGAGCTACTAACTTGACCTAGTTGATACGAATATTTTGTATCGTGATAGCTACTATTAGAGCCACGCTCTCACCTGCAGCGGTTGTCGTACAATAGGTCGCAGGTTCAAACCCACCTACCGCCGCAAAATTTTATTCTACTATGTCTTCTGGCACTTTTACTACTCACTTACTACTTAGTACCACTATCTCACTCACTACTGATAAATTCACCTACTACACTATTCATGTCTACGTTTCTAGTTAAATTGTTTAAATATGGCTATAACTTACTTGCAATAACTTCCATGTGTGCTAGCGACCGGTACTCAATGTGGGAAGCTACTAATTGACTACTGATCTACTACACAATATTTTGTACTAATAGCTACTACGTAACTACACCATACCTATCACTAGCTTCGAACCATATCCGTTAACCACACCCACAAATTATCACTATTCTCTGCACTTTCTACTCACTATCTCTTGTTTACTAACTATGCTACTACACTACTTCTAATACTACATTCTACTCAATATACCGGACATATCAATATGATATACTACAATACTCTATTTATAGTATGATATCTATTAAGCTACTACTGAGCAACTACTTCCATCACAGGCGTCTCAAGCTGAAACTCTACTGACTGATTCTACTACATACTTACGTACTATACTACGTACACTACTACCTGAATTGCTCCAATACTGATATCACTACTAAGCATATCTACTATTGCTACTACTTCTACTACAACATTTTCTACACGTAAGTGCTACTCTACTACACTTCTGATACAATTACTATACGAGCTCAGTACACACTACTATGATAGTACTATATTCTAAACTACATCTACAATAACTTTCCATCTTCACTACTACTGCTATTAAACTCTACTACTATCTATACATACTACTACTATACTACTACTACTAGCCACTACTACTACATACTACTACTATATAACTACTACTACAATACTACTATCTACTACTACGTACTACTCATACACTACAACTACATGCTACCAACTATTTCTAATTAAATCACTACCAATACTACCACAGATATTACTAAGTCTATTTTATGTAAATACTTGACTATAACTATTAACTCTGACAGTAACTGCGATGTTGTGTGACAACCTACTCAAATGGTGGAGTAGCTAATTGACCTATTATACGATATCTTGCTATTCTGACTACTACACGTAAGCACTACTACTTGACCAGCGATTACGACCAATATAGGTACGCAGGTTCTAACCACACGCTAAACTTTATTCTAATACTTCTGGACTTCTACTCACTTCACTACTACGTGTTACACATAAGTGCTCTCACTCACTTTCTAATAAAATACTACTACTACTACTACCCACTAACTAATACGACTACTACTACTTTCTACTACTACTACTACTACTACTTACTACTACTACTACTACTACTACTACTACTACTACTACTAGTAGTAGTAGTAGTAGTACAGTCCACTCCGGAAAATCGCAACTCGATTAATCGCAACTTTCGGTTAATCGCAACATTTCCAAAGGAAACCGAATACATTCTATATAAAAGTCACTGGTTAATTCCAAGATATTTTCGCCCTTAAAAAGTGATAAATTCAAGAAATCCATCCAGCAAAATATCATGATTAAATTTCATCTATATGATATCGTGACAGGTTGAAGAATCGGTATTTAATGCTACAATTGAGTGTTATCACTCTATTAGAATCAAAAGAGGGCGGGACTTTGCAGTATGGGTTTGTGGTGTAATAGGTGGCCATTAAATAGGAGGGGAGGGGCTGGGCATAGTCTTCATAGGTAGACAATGACAGTTGTAAAGAAAGACTGAGCCATATCCTTTGTTTTAGGATTGACAACTGTGCATTGTGAGTTTGGTGAGAGCTTGATGTCTATCATCACGGCTAATCTCTTTGACTCTTAGAAATTTTGAGAACAAAAGAATGAAAGTTAATTCAATCTGAATAAAATGTCGGCCTGCATCAAAGCTGCTTTTAGTTGACACATCTTTACAGGGCTGTCACGTGGTTTTTTTTGAATCATATTGTTCAGTCTGTGGTGGACAAGGGCATTGTTTACAACTGGTTTGAGCTACTATATATGTGTAAAATGTTGCAATAGTGGATAGGAACGTCAAATTCGGTTAATTGCAACTTCGGTTAATCGCAACATTTTCGTTGATCCCAAGGTGTTGCTATTTTATCCGGAGTGGACTGTAGTTGTTTATTATTATATTATTATTATTATTATTATTATTATATTATTATTATTATTATATTATTATTATTATTATTATTATTATTATTATTTAGTTATAGTAGTAGTAGTAGTAGTAGTAGTAGTAGTAGTAGTAGTAGTAGTAGTAGTAAGTAGTAGTAGTAGTAGTAGTAGTAGTAGTAGTAGTAGTAGTAGTAGTAGTAGTAGTAGTAGTAGTAGTAGTAGTTAGTAGTAGTAGTAGTAGTGTAGTAGTAGTAGTAGTAGTAGTTAGTAGTAGTAGATAGTAGTAGTATATAGTAGTAGTAGTAGTAGCAGTAGTAGTAGTAGTAGTAGTAGTAGTAGTAGTAGTAGTAGTAGTAGTAGTAGTAGTAGTAGTAGTAGTATAGTAGTAGTAGTAGTAGTATAGTATAGTAGTATAGTAGTAGTACTAGTAGTAGTAGTAGTATACTGAGTAGTAGTAGTAGTAGTAGTAGTAGTAGTGAGTTAGTAGTAGTAGTAGAAGTAGTACTACTAGTAGTAGTAGTAGTAGTAGTAGTAGTAGTAGTAGTAGTAGTAGTAGAAGTAGTAGTAGTAGCAGTAGTAGTAGCAGTAGTAATAGTGGTACTAGTAGTAGTAGTAGTAGTAGTAGTAGTAGTAGTAGTAGTAGTAGTAGTAGTAGTAGTAGTAGTAGTAGTAGTAGCAGTAGTAGTAGTACTAGTAGTAGTAGTAGTAGTAGTAGTAGTAGTAGTAGTAGTAGTAGTAGTAGTAGTAGTAGTAGTAGTAGTAGTAGTAGTAGTGGTAGTAGTAGAAGCAGTAGTAGTATCAGTAGTAGTAGTAGTAGTAGTAGTAGTAGTAGTAGTAGTAGTAGTAGTAGTAGTAGTAGTAGTAGTAGTAGCAGTAGTAGTGGTGGTAGTAGAAGCAGTAGTAGTAATGTTGGCGATACTTGTGGCGATTGTTCATAGCAAACAACTTACTCATAATTAGTTCCCTTGGTGTCAATCCTGACATGAGCATATTTTCCTCGTTCCTGCGAGTTGACACAAAAGTAGCTCACTTCGGCTATCTCTTTACCTGGTTTCAATTGTCAGTTTGTATGTAGGAATAAACGTGAAAGTAAAAAAAAAAAAACAAAAAACATTTTGCTCTTGGGGTGGGGAAAACCGTAGTCTTAGGTAACCAAAAGCCTGATACTGTTATGCCCTGGCACTGGTTGCTGGGACATAACCCGAACGAGTCCGGAGTTGACCCAACCCTCCTTGGGTTGCTAGGTTTTCTGAACACCTCAACCACCCAACCAGGGGGTTCGAATCATAGCTATGTCAATGACGCACAATGAGTAAGAGATATACGAGTAGTTCTTTAAGTTTTTTTGAGCTGGACACAATACCGCCATTTCAGCGGTCGTGTTTTATCTTATTTTATTATTTATTTGTGCGGTGGTGTTCCTGATACGTGGATGTCCGAGGGACAAGCAGGATGAATGGATTAGTGGAGCTGAGAAGTTCTATTTGTGTTGTAGATGTAACTTGTTTCTGTAATAATGTTAATCTTAATTGTCCTTATTTTACCATTGTTATTTCGCTGTCATTGTCTGCAAGTGCGCTACATCGGTGGGGTCTTACTACCTGTCCAATATGTCCACGCTGTGGGCAAGAATCCCAGACGGCAGAGCATCTAGTCTGAAGGTGTGTTGTGATGATGCTACCCGGCGGGTTCGCGACGGTGCACGAATGCGGACTGGACTTTGCTGATTGGGTCGATCGTCATAACACAGTAGTGTGAACCATAAGAGGCTGCCGCTGTCATTGTCTAGCCGTGAAATATAGGCTTCTTCTTCTTCTTTCCTCTGTTCAGGCTAGGCTCAGTGCATTTGCCTGATCTCCCATGGAACTTATTAACGAGTTCCCTCTGTTTATCTTTCTCCTAGTTTTTCCTTTATATTGACAAATCGGACTAACCTGTTCTACCGTCTATCCGGGAGCTGCCGGATTAATAACAATACTAACCAAAAAATATAGATAGTATGCAGATGACGTCACTCAGGCCTTTGTTATTGTTTTTGCCATCCGCGTTTGTGAGTTGTTCTCACTAAACTGTATTAACCAGACTATAAAAGTTCATGGTTACACAGAGTTTGTGTGTTGGTCCGTTATACTTCCGGATGGCAATGTTGTGAACTCCTTGGCCAAGCGCATTCTATCTATAGTCATAAAAGACGGAGATCACATTATAAGAATCGTGAGTTGTAGTTAGTAACTCAACCAATGGAATCAGGGGACAGCGTGGCTCAGTGCTTATTAAGGGGGTCACCAACCACACCAACACATTTGCCAGTTTTGAGAGTTTTTCCCAAGATATGGGTCATTTTAATCGATTGATATTTGAAGGACAAGTTTTTGGGCCAAATTTTTGAATATATGTTATTTTATTCCGAACACGTCAGAATAAGAGAGGGAGGCTAAGTTTATCTTATGTTTTATTGAGAGAGAGAGAGAGAGCGAGAGAGAGAGAGAGAGAGAGAGAGAGAGAGAGAGAGAGAGAGAGAGAGAGAGAGAAAGAAAGAGCGAGGGAGAGAATATGTGAGAGAGAAATAGAGAGAGAGGGAGAGAAAGAAAGAAAGAAAGAGAGAGAGAGAGAGAGAGAGAGAGAGAGAGAGAGAGAGAGAGAGAGAGAGAGAGAGAGAGTATGGATTTAGTTTGTTTAACGTGTGAAAAGTTAAAGCTTTATGTTGGTGGTCGGGGAATCAAAACTCTGAAGTCCCGATTTTCACGATCGGCGGATCAAAACTCTTAAGTCTACATACGAGCTTTGCGCAACATGATGACATCGTCATTAGAGGCCTGATCCGCCCAAAATCAAATAAAACATGATGCGCAAGGCTCGTATGAAGACTTCAGAGTTTTGATCCTCCGATCGTGAAAATCGGGACTTCAGAGTTTTGATCCGACGACCATCGTTATTCGAATCCAAAATCCTTGGACGTTGGTATGCAAAAAGCCTTTCATAGGACAAATAATGAGTGGGTTACGCTTTGAATCATACGGTGGTATAACTATTTTAGTAGCAGGATGTATAGGCAGATTATTAAGACAACCGGCGGGACGTAAAAGAGCGAGGATTGGTGATCTTTAATGACGATCAGCATACATTTAGACTAGAAAATAAGATGCCACCATTCTGAAACCAGAAGATCAAATACCAAAGTACTCCGAAAGAGCAATTTTCCATTTTCAATGAGATTGGAACAAGTTATTTGACATTACACTTCTGTTGCCTTTTACGTCTTAGGAATCTGCCTTAACAGCCTGCTTCTAAAATAGTCTTGCCACCTTTTGATTCAATTTGTAACCTATTTATTATTAGTCCTCCGAAGAACTGGTTACATACATCCTTCCAAGGAGTAAGGAACCGGAAGAGTAGAGGATGTGGTGTCACTACTTCTCATCCCAATTCGACTTACGGTGAAGGCAATCTTTGCCGGTCCATCCTATCTGGCAACCGTAATCACATGTCACTTCCTCTGCGTAAGGCGTACACTCCTGGCCATGACAATGGCACTGTTGATCGCATCTAGGTCCATGCAAACCTGGTTCGCACTCTGTGATAATAGATATAGAAATAGTGAAATTGATGTCATTCGGCTCTTTGATAATCTCTATAGACCACTTATTAGGTGATTAGTTCTCCTACATGTTTCAGGCATACCACCGATACCAAAACGTGTGCTTAGTTTCGTAATCAACGCCCTTTTTTTTACTGAATAATGGCTGTCCGAAATGTCCTGTCCTTATCATTGCTTGTTATTTAATGAGTTAAAGGTCAAAGGGTGAGATTAAGTACCCTTCCACTACATGAATTACGTTTTAAATACTTGAGCATCTATATAGAACAATGCCCTTTATAAGAGGTTTCCATCCAACAGTTACATTGAAATGAAAGACGAGACATGGTACATTCAGGACGATTTTGGATTACTCAAAATTACATCGGGTATTGGAAGAGATCACTTCTAAATATTTTTACAGCTAGTCAAGTTGAAAAAGTATGAAATTTGAGAAAAGTTGCTGGATACCTTTCCTTTACATCTGACCATAACTTCATGAAAAATCACCCGATTTACTTCAAATAAAGATTAAAATGCTTTGGTGAACATATTATGCTTTCAGAAAATTCCAATCCAAAATTTTCACATTCCGAAGGATTATGTCATACACTGTTTTTTTTTTTTTTTTGTTTTTAAGGGTTTTACGACGCTTGCAACACATTAAGGTCATATCAGCGCCAGTAAAAAGGAAGAAAATGGGATAGTAAAAAGTTCTAGAATTACAATTAAAGCACAAAAGAAAAGGTAAGACAAAGGGGAATTGGTTCAAATAGGGAACAGATGTAGATTCCAAGAGCACACCGACAAAGTACTTAGTTTGAGATCACTAAAAATCTCATCCAGAAACAAGCACAGGTCCCCACTAAGAGGAATACACTCAAATGTTTACCAATCATATAATATAATATGTAAACTAAACATAATACAATGCATAACAGAGAGATGATTTACAAGGAAAAAAATATCATCTCCCAAAACTATAACTATTAGTACTATACACTGACACATTGTCGTTGAAAATGTGTGTGCATGGGATATTTGGGTGAGTTGTTTTTATCATGACTAGGTAAACAATAATTCGATTCAGTAGTCTGATGTCACGCGCCCGGCAACGGCGGCCATCTTGGTTCTAAACAAAGAAAATCATTACTTTTTATTCTTCATGCTGGCTAGAACTTTTCATTCCCTTTTCGTATGCCTTGTGATCAGAATGTGTAAAAGTCGATACATGATCAAATTTATGGGGGTTTTTTTCCTCTGAAAACGCTTTTATGCTCGCCGGAGAAATATTTCATACGGGCGTCCGCCATTGTTCCGATAGTTTAGAGCCATTGTTACTAAGTTACCATGCGTCATTAGGAAGGAAGTGACGTTACGACTACTGAATCCTATTTGGGTAATATCATTCGAATGTCACGTGGCTCCGTTTTTAATGTGTAGTCTCGTTAAATAGCAGCTAAAAAGCATACATACCAAACACAGTGTTCGGTCTCCTGTGTTATATTTGGTTTATTCTGAACCGGCCTGTATAACACAGTTTCGGCCTTCTCTGTGTTATACTTTTATTGGGATATATTATAGTAACTGATTTGCCTTCTCTGTACTATGATTTGGTCACCCGTTAACGGACTTACAAAGAACAGTAGCCTGCACTATGCCTTGCTATCTTCCGACCCCGAACGTACTTCACACAACCAACCCTGCATTATGTGAAGGATAACAAGTGATGTTTTGCGGTCTGCCATGGGTTTATATAACCATGGTGAGTAGTATTCATATGGCGACAGAGGCGTTGTCATCACAAGATAGTATAGCAACAGGTTTGAAAAATAACAACGCATGGTCGCCTAAAGCTAATTTGCTATTGAGACTTAAGCTCGTTCTACAGTAACGTGACAAATGTTATTTATGTAATTCATTCAGATATAATACACGATTGACACAGTAGATCCGAAATGGAAGGAGAACACAGAGCCTATAATATAAGTGGCCAACCGTTGTCTTGATCATTGGGATGGAGGTCACAGAGCGTACACTAGGGGAGGGCATCCGGATCACCAAAAGGTCACCGATGCTTTAGGTTTTGAGAAGTCAGGTCATCGACGACTGAGAATTTCCCGACCTCCACTTAGTTCTCGATGCTTTTCTCGTCTCGAGAATCTTGGTCATCGACGCTTCTCGTATTGAGTCCCGAGTCCCGAGTCTCGAGACTATACTGCGCGAGCGACGCACGCGTTACTAACAATGTGTACTATCTGCATTGTTCACCCCTCTCTCGTCGGCGATGATTCCAGCGAAGCTCGAGACTTTTTTGCGTCTCGATGCTTTTTTGAGTCTCGAGACTCAAAAAAGTCTCGAGCATCGCTCTAGTCATCGGTGCTTTCATTCAATACCTAGTCATTGGTATTGGGTATTGACGTTATATCATATTTTAAACAGCTAACAAAACACAAACGTCGTAAATAGATCAAAATAGTTATAGGTATCAATGTTTTATTATTATACAAAGTGAATTTATTTAATGTATTTTAAGTTTTAATACAAAAGAGCCATCCAAAGCTCAGTTGAAGTGCTACTTCTCGGGAATTCCCGACTTTTCCTTGGTCATCGAGTTCGGGAAGTTTTGAGTGTTGGTGGCCGATGACTTGAGGTATCATCGAGACTTCCGCTCGACACTAGCGTACACACGATTCAATTAATTGTGCTGCTCATTGAGAAGGAAAAGACAAGAGCCTAAACATGAATCAGTTGTTCTGTCTTCAAGGGGTATTATTATATTATGTCGGAATGGTAATGATGATGAAAATTGAATAAATAGTCAATGATCTGGAACTTTTATGAACGTAATATAATTAATAAATTGAGGAGATTCGGTGATGAAAAAAGTAAAAGTACATAATATTTCTGATTATTCTAGCATAGAATTCACATTTCGTCAAATAATTCACTTCGACAAAATACCGATTTGTAGAGATGGGTGACTTGTAAATCAGTTGTGCTGAGCATTGAGGGGTAGAACACAGAGCCTTCATATGAATCAGATGTGCTGATCATTGAGATGGAGGACGCTGGGCGTACACATGATTCACTTGTGCTGCTCATTGAGAAGGAAATGACAGAGCCTACACATGAATCAGTTGTGCTGATCATTGAGATGGAGGACGCTGGGCGTACACATGATTCACTTGTGCTGCTCATTGAGAAGGAAATGACAGAGCCTACACATGAATCAGTTGTTCTGCTCATCTCATTGAGAGGCAAAACACAAAGACTGCATATGCATCAGTTGTTCTGCTCATGGAGTGTGCGTGTTTGTTTGTGTGTGTGTGTGTGTGTGTGTGTGTGAGAGATAGATAGATAGATAGATAGATAGAGAGAGAGAGAGAGAGAGAGGGAGGCGGCGATAGAGAGAGTTACATAGAGCCAGCTACTGCTCTTTAAACTTTAATACATTGTTTTAGACTTATCTCTGTGAGAAAATGAGAGTTTGCAATGTTTTGTATACTTACTGAGTGGTTTTTCACAAATATAGTAGAATCTTGAAGAATAATAGCTTCTCATAAGACTACTTTTGAATTCGCCATGTTGATAGATATATCCATGTTCATCATCATCAAATGCGAAAGTCAGACCGGTTGGCACGTAATCAACCTGAAAAATAATGCAAAAGAAAAAGAAATAAAAAAGTAAACAAAACCAAGTTAAAATCATAGATTATTGGGGAGAAAAATGATGTGAAGGTAGTGGAGGTTGCTATAGTTTTGATAACGATGTGGAGGTTGCTGTGTTAGTAGTAGTAATGATGATATGGTGGTGGCTGTAGTAGTAGAAGTAGGTAACTTTTATTATTTGCAGGAGCACTGACATATGAGTCATGAACAACGGCGTGTGTGTGTGAGTTAGAGAGAGAGAGAGAGAGAGAGAGAGAGAGAGAGAGAGAGAGAGAGATAGATTCCTGGAACTTTATAAAACATATAAAACTAACTGTAATTTTTAAAAGAAAATTTGCGACCAATTGTTTTATTATCCACGCTAAGAAAAGTTTTAAGCACCGTCAACAGAATTAGAACAACGGTAGAGGAATATCTTTCACCTTCACAAAACGGGTTTAGAAGAGATAGAAGCACTGCAGACATAGTGTGTGCCCATCGGTGGCTGAAAGCCAGAACGGAGAAATATAAGGAAGAATTTACCATACTTAGAATCGATATTAGTTCAGCTTTCGACATTATATGTAGAACCAAATTGTTATCAATCCTTGACTCATTCTTGGACAAAGATCACGTTAAGCTCATAAGATACCTATTATCAAATACTACACTACAATTTGAATCCGGCAGAGAATTAACAACAATATCAACCTCAATTGGATCCCCTAAAGGAGACAGCTTGAGTCCAATTCTATTCATGATATGCCTCGAATCGGCCATGAAAGATCTGAGACCAAAATTACCACGAATAAAGAAGATCACTCGTGAATTGATATCCGCAGATGATACAGACCTAATCTTTGAATCAGAACATCAAGCGAAAATATACTTGCCAATAATATCAACTACCATAGAAGCATGGAATCTGAAAGTGAATCAATCCAAAACAGAATATACAAAAAGCAACAGAGATTTAATTGAATGGAAAAGTGTACGTAAACTAGGCAATTTGATCAACGAAAATGAAGACATCAGAAAATGAAAGCAGCTGGCCACCAATGTATTCAACCAACTCCAAAATTTATGGAATAGAAATAACATAATCAGTGAGAATAAACCAATACAGATTTACGAGGCACTGATTATTCCGACATTGATATATAACTGTGGAACCTGGGCCCGCACAAAAAGAACTTAGGAAGTCTCGATTCGTATCACCTCAAACAATTACGTCGCGTATCGGAATCAATTGGCCAGAGACAATTACAAATATTGATCTCTATGGAAATACCAGGGTCCAACGCCTGAGTACAATGATAACAGAACAGCGATGGAGGCTATTTGGTCGCATCTTACGTCGAGATGATGACATCCCAACCCAAACTGCAATGACAGAATATTTCCTTCATGGCAAAAAATTATATGTAGGGAGACCACCAACATCAATAGTAACTAACATGATCCAGAACCTCTCTACATATCAGACATTTCTTGATTCAGATGAGGCCGAATTCATCCCTGAAGAACTAAGAAATATTGCAGTGCCCTCCGTACTAAAGTCACAACAAGAGTCACAACAAGATCCTGACAGATCAAAACTCTGGCCCAGGACCGTGGCCAATGGAAACAATTAACAACACGGATGGAGAGAGCAGCTATACTTATCAATCATGACTGAATCGCACAATTCTCAGCAAGCGTCATTCGGATCGCGAAGCTTACTACTACTACTACTACTACTACTACTACTACTACTACTACTACTACTACTACTACTACTACTACTACTACTACTACTACTACTACTACTGCTACTACTACTACTACTACTACTATTACTTAATACAATAAACGACGGGGACGGAACTATTGGGGTAACAAAAACAAAACAAAACACGATCTTGTCAAGTTTCAGACTTGAAGGAAAAATGAAACGTTCAAAATCTCAATGCTTAGTCGCACAAAAAGTTTCAATCATCCCTCCTCTTCTTTCCTTCTCAAACTAACATACTCTCATTCAACTTCAAGCCATTAGAAAACACGCCATTTTGAAAAGAAAATACAGTGTTGTGTTCATCATCATCATCATCATCATCATCATCATCATCATCATCATCATCATATATGCCAGTGAACGGCACAACAATCATGAGAGATGCGGTGGTGGCTGCTTGCAAAGAAATAAAGAAAGGAAAATCAATTGAGCTTTTGGATGCACTGGGCAATGTCGGTATAGACATACTGACAAAAGCGTTTAATATGATCTACAACAAAGGCATCTTACTAAATGAGACAGTCCGTCTTTATCTCGCTCCTGAAAAAAGCGGGTGCAGTAGATTGTAATCACACCATCAACAGATCACAAAAATCCTCCTACGCATCTTAATGAAAAGAACGAGGAATAAGATTTCATTAGAGATAGGACAGGAACAATTAGGCCTCGTGAAAGACAAAGTTCCTGTGAATGCCATCTTCACATAAAAAAAAACTATATTAGAAAACTCTATTAAGAAACAATAAAGTATGTACCTCTGCTCCGTGGACTATTCAAACGCCTTCGACTCGGTTATACATAAAGAAGTTTTTGAAGTACTCACATGGAGCTGTGTGGCTATGCCGGTTTGGGTAATGGTTATTCTTGACATTGGAGGAATACTGTTTCCATTTATAGTAGGCTTGTTTTCTTTTGTGAATGTACTGCTGTACTGTTGTGTATTAAGGATGTTTGCTTTCTCCTTGGTGTCAGTAGTTTCCGTTCCATCCGTTTTTTTGTGAAACTGCTATGCCTGATGTTTCCCTGCGTATAAATTTGATGTATTTCCAAAAGTAATTTCGGATGCTACCGTTTCGGTTTATATTAGAGTCGGTCAGCTTTAAGCATGTCAGTGACATATTTGTCATGCTCCACCTTAAGTTATGTGTTTATATCCTTACGAAGAGCTCTAAAATTGTCCCAGTCCTGAATTTTATTGGTCCGTTTTGCTAAGTTGTTGCGACGCTGCTTTAACAGATTAGACATTTGATGCTTCGTGTCATCCAAGGCAAGTGTTGTTTTCTACTTAAGGTTTTGCTCGGAATGTGTTTTATTGACTGATTCCATGATGGTTGTCTGGAAACTCTCCCGACTTTTATTTATATCTTTTAAATTTGTTCGATTTTCAAAAGTTTCAAATTTGTCTTTAAGGTCATTTATAATCCCGTTCATGTTTCCTTTTGAGTATACAAATGCAAATACAAATAACAGAATTCTGACAGAGAAATTCCGGCAACACCAAAAAGAACTATTCACAATTTCATAGACATTTGACAAGGCATTGAAAGCATTTGACAAGGCATTGAAAGCATTTGACAAGGTATGGCATGACCGTTTGTGGGATACACTACTGGTTTCGAAGAGAGTCTAATCCAAATGATTGAAGCACTCTATAGTACTGTAGGCGTCAGAAAAGGCTGCATTCTCTCCTAAATGCTCTTCAACGTCTTCCTAGAGAAAATTATGAGCTAAGTACCCGAAAATCATCAAACCTCTGTATCAATTGGCAGACAAAAATGGTGTAATTTGCGTTTTGCTGACGACATAGACCTCATGGCTGAAAGCGAACAAGCACTACAAGATATAACTAACTCACTTGCACATAAAGTAATGCAATACGCATAGATACTGTTAAACAGCAGAAATGATGGAAATGCAGAAATTTCAATCGCTATTGAAAAACTCGAGGAAGTGTCCACATTTAAATACTTGGGTGTTCTGCTAACCAAGAATGGTACCAGTACAACTGAAATTAAGGCAAGAATAGGACTTTCAACAGCATCAGTAACGAGACTGACAAAAATATGGAAAAGTCCACACAGTTTCGAAATAAAAATGAAACTGTACAAATCACTGCCACTTTTTATCTTACTATACGGCTACCAGTCATTGCCATTAACTGCGGAATTAGAACGTAGAATCTCTGCTTTTGAGATGAAAACTTATTGAAAACTCCTGTGGGTGCCGTATTCAGATTACAGAACCTATAAAGACGTACTGGAAGAAGTGCAAGATCGTGCAGGACGACAGGACCCTCTCATCACCACAGTTAGAAGGATGAAAATGTCATGGTTAGGCCACAATTACATGGACGTTTATGCAGAACGGCGATGAAGGGCACCCTTGAAGGAGGAAGAAGAAGGAGAAGAAGACAAAGAAAAGTTTAGATGGACAATATCAAGGAATGGACAAGAATGAAGATGGAAGAACATTAGAGAAGAATGGCAGAAAGAGGTGAGAGCTGCAATCCCCCGACGATCATCAGATCATGGGTTGAATGAATGAATGAAACAACCAGCTATAATTGTCTGAGCGGGCTTGAAGGTGTGTCACGAATCCCGTGCTTTGATTGGTCAAAAATCTACTGGTTAAATTAACACTTAGATAATTACACCTCTCAGACAGTCATCATAATATAAACAATGATAGTTATTGGCAAACATAGCAAACTTCACATGTTTTACTATCCATGGTATGTGTCTAAGTTTACCCACTATTCTACTGCTTGATCAATAGAACCAACACATCTTTATGTATACTTCAACGTTTATAATCTGATCGAGAAAACGTGTGATAACTAGTCAATCATTTGGTGGTATAAAAACAGTAACAATGGCCAGAGAGTGGTTGATTTCATTCACGTTATTGTTCATAAACACCCAATTATGGTTGTCTGAGCATGTGTAAAGGTGTGTCAAAAATATCATGTTTTGATTGGTCAAAAATCTACTGTTTAATTTATATCAATCAGACTATATATGTAAAAGGTTATACGTAATTTTATGTGTTGGATGTTTGATTTAGCTGGCCGATGCTGTGAGTATTTTACATCAATGCGTAAAATACTCATATCATCTGCCAGACGGATATAACACACCAACACACAAAGCTATGCGTAACATGAAATGATTATAATCTGATTGATTTAATTAAGTGAGAATTAATCACTCAATGGCTTTTTAAGGACACACAACAAAGAGCGGAGTGTCGTCAATTTCGTTCCTTCTTTAATAAGTGTCGTTGCTTACCTCTTTAACTCCATCTTTGGTCAGCCATGAAGGGATGCCATTACGTTGTTGAATAGCAAGCACGACCATTCTACTGGAACTGAGGTGTTTGCGTATAAATTCTGGTTGATTAAAACACAAAAGCCATTTATGTCACATTGCCTCAAAAATGTAGTGTCTGTATGCACCTAAATGTCAGCAAGTGGCTTTAAAATTAAAGTGGTAAGTACTGTGAATATTTACTTGTTGGGTTTTTTAAAAACCATTAACTAACTTTGTAAATTCGAGAATTCAAAGCATAAATGAAAAACCACAGAGAGGAGCTCTTATTGGATTTGGATTTTAAAAAAATTATGCCCTTCCGCCACGACACCATACGATATCATCGCCTAGGCATTCCACGAAGGAATTATATAGATAATTCATCAAGCACGATGTCTAATATCAACAGGAATCCCCCCTTTGTCCAAGTGAGCAAATTGGGGGTTAATAATCTTGCCCAAGGAAAAGATAACAAAAGTGCCGGAACCTTCCGGGTCACGGTGCAATGCTGTAACCACTCGACCACTTCACCTGCAAATATGGATAAGGAGGAGTGAAAACGAAATGAATCAACAATAATATAATGATAAAGTATTATATATAAATACACCGATAATACAATACAATACAAAACAATACCTAATAAGCGCTAGATTAGCCCAACAGTGTGGCCTTTGGTGCCCTATCACGGTGACAAAAAAACGGATACTATATGCATTAGTAAGACATGAAGTATCTTCTCTTTACGTTGTATAATTGCACTTCTCCTCTCCCTGTCATTCTCTTCATTCATGAGGTGTTCGTAATATGTTTTCCATTTTGCTCAAATCTCTTCATTTTTGCCCAATATTCTTCCATTCTCGTTTTTGATCATCTCAATATGTTGTTGATCTCTACTATTCTTGTCCCTCTGTTTCGCTATTCTGAAAATATTTTTCTGGCCTTCTTTACTATCTATCTACTTGCTCACACATAACTTTGATTGTCTCGGACTTTGCTTTTGCAACGGCTCTTTTTGCTTCTTTCTTTGCCTGTTTATATTCATCTACTTTCATAGCATCCCTGTTTGTCTCCATGTACTCCCTTGCTTCCCTCTTTTTCTTTATTGCTCTTTGAACCTCTTCATTCCACCACCATGTTTTTTTTTCAGCTTTTCCTCTTCCCGAGCTGAACCCTAGCACTTCTTTGGCCACTTCACGGTTTGTATCAGCGGTTCCACTCCTTTGGGAAATCAATTCCTAGTGATCCTTTCACCTTTGTAGCCAACATTTCTCTTGCTCTTCCTCTTTTAGTTTCCACCATCGTGTTTTTCCCTCACTTTGTTTCTCTTTTATCTTCCTCTTTCCAAATGCCACTTTCGCAATAACAATCTTATGTTGCACAAAATACCACAATCTGATACTTCCTTCAAATCTGCTAAAGAGAAGATAGCAGATGAGATAAGCAAGAACGAAGTGTGGAATGCAGTGCGCAAGATGAAAAGGCGGAAAGCAGTAGGACCAGGCGAGATACCAGCAGAGGTCTGGAAATTACTTGGAGATAAAGGGTTAAATTTCCTGGTATGGTTATTCAAAGACATCATACAGAAAGAGAAAATGCCAGAAGAATAGACAAAAAATACGCTTATTACCATATACACAAATAAAGGAGATGTTCAAGAATGTGGCAAAAATGAAGGTATGGGAAAGAATAATCGATAGGAGGATTAGAAAAGATGTGGAGATAAGTAAAGAACAGTTTGGATTCGTCGCTGGTAAAAGTACAACGGATGATATATTTACTCTAAAAGTGAAGCAAAAAAAGGATAGAGAAAAGCAAAGAGAATTACATTGTGTGTTCATTGACCTGGAGAAAACATATGATAGGGTACCAAGAGAAGAAAAGTGGTACTGTCTAAGAGCAAAGGGTAACAGATAAATATATCAAAGTTATCCAAGCTATGTACAAAGGAAACAAAACAGTATTAAGGACAGCTTTTGGCTCAACTGATCCATTTAATGTAAGAGTTGGATTACACTTGGGATCTGCTCTCAGTCCACTGATGTCTGCAATAGTAATGGATGTTCTAACAGAACCCATTCGGCGAGAGACAACATGGAACATGATGTATGCGGATGATATAGTACTTTTGAACGATACAAAAGCTGAGGCGGAAAAGGAACTGGAGGGTTGGAGACGGGTGTTGGAAAGGAGGGAATTAAGGGTAAGCAGATTGAAGACAGAGTATTTGTGCATCGGACAACAGAGAGCAGAACCACCAATGAAGATAGGAGAAGAGAATGTGCCAGAGACAAACCTATTCAAATACTTAGGAATAACTGTTCAAGGAAACGGGGACAATGAGATTGAGGTTAAGAAGAGGATACAGGCAGGCTGGAAGGGGAAAATATTTACAACAGTTGTAAGACCAGGAATGTTATATGGACTAGAGACAGCAGCTACAACAAAGAAACAAGATAATTCCTTCAAAGTTGCGAAATGTGGAGCAGTGATATTTAGCATGCAGGCTTATATTTTGAGTGACGTTATGAATTTTAAATATCCGATATTTTGGTTGTGATTTTTCGGGGGAAATTCTAAAAATGGGTGTAAAGAAGAGAGTTAAGGTTTTTTTCTCGTTGGTGGTAAATTTTCAAATATTTTTCTTTACAACAGCGTGCTGAAATAGCGTCGAACATTTTTACCGTTTCTCTCTCTCTCTCTCTCTCTCTCTCTCTCTCTCTCTCTCTCTCTCTCTCACTCATTCACTCTATCCCATGATAGGTTGGTCGCCGGGGATATATATATATATATATATATATATATATATATATATATATATATTTATATATATATATATATATATATATATATATATATATATATATATATATAAACTGAACTAATTATACTAAACTGTTAAAATAAAATAAACTTTTACGTTTAAAGAGTTCCAGCTTCTTATCCGACTGAATCATGATAAGACTTGCATTTCGTTCCAAACACACGTTTTGAGCATCGTCCAGACCCCGAGAGTTGCCATCTGAGTAAGAGATACAACTGTACGGTGGTGCTTCTGTATTAGCCGTCCATCCTTCTTGGCACAGACCATTGGGACCTGGAATCGTTAAAACAAATAAAACCAGATAACAAAATGTGAAAATGAAAAGATTTCAGATTGATAATGCCTTTCTTCGGCAAAGAAAATAGCTATTAGTCCTCAGTAGATTTTCTAAACCAGACTACAGTCTAAGACGTTCGTGCTGTGATGATTGCTCTGTCATTTAAGACTGGTGAGAATTTTACTCATATCGTGGATGGAATGTAATGTCTGTGTAGTTTGCTTAGGTTCATGACAGACTGATTTCACGGTCCATAAAACTCAACACTGGAACGTCACAGACGGTTACATATAAACTATATTTTTATCTTGATGCTATGCGTTTAGGTTCGGACCGAACGAAAGCACGACCTTGGGAGGACGCTCTCCGAGGTCACGAAATATGTTGTACGCTCAGCCAAAAAATTCCCAATATTTTGCCAGCCGGAAATAACGTAAAAACACACAAAACTGTGTGTAACCTCGAATCTGATTTATACAATTTAAATTTAGTTAAAACTACTCATAAAAGACCTGAGTGGCGTCACCTTCGTTCTATTTATGGGTCAAATCTGTATTAAAACACACCATTGTACATTTTCCTTTGTAAATAAGTAATTGTTGAAGTCAGTAAATGTTATAAGAATGTAAAAAGACTAAATCGAATTTCAACTCCCTACATCAATAATATGAGTAGAAGCTCACTGCCGAACCGGTCACTTTAAGTTTTGCTGTTGACCAAGTCACATCACAACCGTTTATTTTATGGATTGAACAAGTTTTAGTTTCTGTATGAAATAATGTTTATCATTGTCGTGGTTTTAAGTGAAATTATTGAAATAGTTTGTCAAATTCGTCTTTGCTATTTATGCTTAAGCTGACCCGATAAGCAGTTTCTCATTCATGTAGCATAATATAGATAAATAATTACACAATGTGTGTCATATCAGAAATATACAAATTTTGAAAATTATTTTATAAAGATTCTCTTATTATTATCATCATTGTTATTACCATATCTTTTCATTTTTAAGAGAGAAAGATGCATTGAAAACGGCATTCTGTGCTTTGCATTTGCATACAGGACTTTTTGAACAAAAAATTCTACGTATGTTTACTCTTTGTGTTGCTGATGGGTATAGAATTTATTCTTACTTAAGGCTTCTAATTGCATTCCTTTGTGCTCTGCGTGCCAGACATATTTAAACTACCATTTTTTCTCCTAATGTATCTGTATATTTTTTGTACATCTATACTGTTTGAGTCTCATTAAATATAGAATTGCATTCTATGCTTTCTTGGTATCAATGATTCTAAAATCACATTTTGTGTTTCTGGGTCTCAATAGTTAAAGTTGCTTCTGTCTTCTATGTGTCGATGTGTTTAGCATCGCATTTAATGCTGTACATTGCTTTATAGGCCAAAATGGACAAATTCTATCCATACAATAATAGTAGGAAGCAGTGTAGTGAATTCAAAATGACACATAAATGTGTCACAGCATCAACTACATAATTTTATAACCCTGCCTAAACTACAGGGTGAAAGAGGCACCAGGCGACTTCTGTATCTGGGAAAACTATTTTACCTCTATTTGTTTTTACTTATTCGCCACTTCTCCTAAACAGACGCGACATACCTTGGAACTCTTATGTGTATTAATATCTGTAATGATGAGCAAAGAACCAGTTGAAGAACACATTGTATTTGATTAAAATAATAAATTCACATTTCGATGCTAAATAGTCGGTTTACTCAACGACAATAATGATCCCTGATTGTATCATTGTAGTGTTGCCATATTATGGGCATACAACCAAAAACTATATGTTTGTATTCTGAGCTTTTCGCTATTTTATAATAGTTCAACACTGGTTTGCTTCACATATTTCGGAATCAATAGATTCAGAAAGGTGTCAAATTATTAAAACCAGTTCCATCTCAACTGCTGGGGGTTCTGACCACACAGAAGGCCTATCAATAACAGTAAATAAAAATATTTTAAATAAATAAATAATTATCATTAAAAAAAAAAATATTGACAACATAATGGGAACGTTATATTGAGTGAAACCTCTTCAGATCAGCTTGACGTTTTGATCCCTATCAAAAGACCTGACGAAATGTCCTAAAGATACTCATTTCTGAATTCACAACAATCTGCAATTTTGTAACCAAAGATTTGTAGATCTACAAAAAAATATGATGGCCAATAGATCTTATCTTATATCACATGACATGAAGACGTGGCTGAAAAATAACTTATTTCAACAAACAACCATCGTAACAACTCAGTATTGCTGCTACGCGTTTAGGTAAAATGCTCACAACATCCGCCAGTTCGATATAACACACCAATAGACAAAAGTATTTGTAACCTTGAACGTTTATAATATGATTCATATAATTTAATGACAACTCGTCACTAAAATAGTTGTCTAAAAAAATAACAAAGAGCTGAATGACGTTAATTTCTCTAGTTTTATATGGAAACGGACAAAACTTACAAGGAAACAAAACAGTACACATCAGTAAATGAGTGATGGTCAAATATATTTAAACATGAATAATGCATAGAAAATAGAGACATTATTGGATTATCTAAAGCAGACATAATTCAGTTAATCAGGCTGATGATTGAGGACATCTCTCATGCGATAACCGTATCCGACGAAGCAAAGCATAAGTATCAAGTTAGAGTGAACCAAAGTATTATGGATTAGGGAAGGATTCTCCATGTGATGATCTGTCAATATTTGGCTGTGCAAATTTGTTGCAAAGGAAGGAGTTCTATTCAGAAAGGAGTTTTTCCTAACAGACTATAGGTTCACTATCAAGTTCCTTCCATGGCATTGGGGGTGCTTAGTTTGGTTTTCCCCCAAGTTCCTTGATGAGTCGATTGATTTCTCTGGAGTTGCCCACGATTCTGCTGCTGCCAAATCGCCTAGAATTCTGCCAATGTAGGCCCTGTAGTCATTGCGACTGGAATTGGAGATGGCTTTGTTAGTCGCTCTCTGTTCAGCGGATGACATTTTATTAAAATGTTTAGAGCGTTCATCTAATAGTCTTTTTGTTTCAGTCCTACTTCCATCTTTCTGAGAGTTGAAGGCTCCCGATGTGGCACACATGTTTTGACGGCATTTGTTATGACATTTTGGAGGCTTGAAATTGATTATGCAGGACTGTTTTTGTTAAACACATGTTGCTGGATGTTATTTTTATATGTTGTTCATAGTCCTGCGTATATGAACGGTGTCTTTTAAGGCCTGAAAGTCATGTGGTTTTGATGATTTTGATATATCACTTTTGGTTTTTGCCTTTAATGTGCACACTATAGTCCCATGGTCGTAGTGTCTTCCCCAGCGTTGTATGGATATGCCCCAGCATACCTACTCTGTCACGCCTACAAACTGTTATCTGCTGTAATTGCAAAGCGTTTGAGCATAGAACTCCAATCAAGCCTACCTGACAGTCGGTTTTCGACATGCAAGAGGAACCAGAGATAATATCTGTATCCTGAAGTGGGCAATTGACATGTTCATCAACGAGTCCAAACCAGCTGTCGTTACCTTCATCGACTATCCGGCAGCATTTGACATTGTAAGCCACACATTTCTAGACAACGCACTCAGTTCGGCTGGAGTATCTGTAAAACTTTGTTGCGTCATTCAAACCATCTTCGATGCAGCATCTGGATGCGTAAGAATTAGAAAGCCCGACGGAAATGAAGAAACCTCTGCAGACTTCAATATCGCTTGTGGTTTGCTCCAAGGCAGCAACCTCTTATGGTTCTCACACTGCTATGTTATCACGATCGACCCAATCAGCAAAGTCCGGTCCACATTCGTGCACCGTCGCGAACCCGCCCGGTAGCATTGTCACAACACACCGTTCAACTAGATGCTCTGCCGTTTCAGGTTCTTGCCCACATCGGGTTTATATGGGACAGGTGGAAAGTCCCCACTGATGAAGCGCATTTGCTGTGACGCAGCTCCTCGACCGAAGCCGATTTGCAGCCACCCAATGTCTCCTCTTACTGGTATCAAAGCCTGGCAACTTCTCACCAAGCTTAGAGAAGTGTACGTCCCGCCCCCACGAGGGATTGAATTCGTCCAAGCCGACTTCCATCTAGTATATGCATCTCTGTCCATAGTCAGGGAAGCTGCGTACAAGAGTTGCCGGGACTTATTTCGACTCGAAACGGGGGCGCCGTCCATAATGCGCTTCAGAGGGATATCCCCATTCCCTCTCTTTTTCAGCCAGTTTACCGTAATCGTCTCCCTATTTTATTCAGATTTCTTGAAGAGATCGATACTTTAGAAAACTGCTTTTAAATAGGCTGTTTGTTCATGTCAAAGAATAAAATATGATGGTATGAAAACACTTATCGAGGACTGTCAAAGAAGATATTGAAGTCGATGGTTTGACCAGATCGGTGTGTTTTTGATTTTACATTTTGGGCCATAGTCCGGTCATCAAACATTCTTTTAATAATTGTAATCCATTTCCAATTTTCCATTAAAACAGCATTGAAAGACGCTTTCAGATTTTCTTTACTCTCATTCGTCTTCTTCTTCATCCATTAAGACCGAAGTTTCAGACTGAAGATTGTATGGCCGTCATTTCAGTCACACGTGTTGTAGAGAGAAGTCAACAGTCAAAAGGGCTTGTTAACAAGTGGTTGGTACTTCCCTAGTCGGATGGTGGAGGGGAAGAAAGAGTAAAGATGATGATTTGTTCTTGAGTGGGGCATTTCAAAATTAATTTCTGAGTTTCTTATTTCGTTGTTGATCCGTTTCAAATGGCTAGTTGGAATTTCGAGTTTTCCGTTTTGTGCTTTGTGGAATACGAGGAACTTGTTGATGGATCGTCTTTCATGTATCGGTTTCCTTTAGAGATCGTTTATGGGCTGAGTTACGTTCATATCTCGCATATCGTTTGCACGGACAAATCTGACTGTCCGACGATGGACTTTTTCTAGCTCGTTGATTTCTTGTGATGTGTGTGGGTCTCACACTGACCTACTATTCCAGTATGGGCCTGATGTAAGCTTCATAGCATTTCTTTTTCAAAGATTGGTGACAGTGGAGGATTTATCTGTTGAGGAAGGCCATGATTCTATTTGCCTTAGTGGTTGTGCTGGCAGCTGAACGGGCCAATGTCAACTCCAAGATAAGTTATTTTATTGGTAGGTATTAGAATTGATTTCTCTTCGTGAGCCACGAAACCCAATTTTACAAATTTTCTAAACGTTTCTTCCACAAAATCCTTACATTCTTCATATGATTTGCCAATCAGAAGTGAGTCCGACTCGTAGGAGGAGGAGGAGAGGAGGAGGAGGATAAGAAGAAGAAGAAGAAGAAGAAGAAGAAGAAGAAGAAGAAGAAGAAGAAGAAGAAGAAGAAGAAGAAGAGAAGAAGAAGAGAGAAGAGGAGGAGAGAGGAGAGGAGGAGGAGAGGAGGAGGAGGAGGGAGGAGGAGGAGGAGGAGAGGAGGGAGGAGAGGAGGAGGAGGAGGAGGAGGAGAAGGAGGAGGAGGAGGAAGAAGAAGAAGAGAGGAGGAGGAGGAGGATGATGAGGAGGAGGAGGTGGAGGAGAAGGAGGAGGAGGACGACGATGTCGTCCTTTTCTTCTTTTTATTTTCCAATTTTTCATCCGTAACCCTCCATGATTTCCATCAAAACGTTTTTCTTTATTCCTTTCATATCACCGACCGGGATATCACATTTTTTTGTTTTTCTCTTCAGCTGAATATTCACTTTTTTTTTTCTTATTCCTCTTATCTCCAGCAGAACTGGGACACCGCCTTCTATTTATCTTCCGCTCGTCATTGCATTGATATTATTGATGAATGATGAACAAGTCTTCCTTAATGCTTATTATTATTATTATTATTATTATTATTATTATTATTATTATTATTATTATTATTATTATTATTATTATTATTATTATTATTATTATTATTATTATTATTATTATTGTTATTATTATTATTATTATTATTGTTATTATTATTATTATTATTATTATTATTATTATTATTATTATTATTATTATTATTATCATTATTATTATTATTATTATTATTATTATTATTATTATTATTATTATTATTATTATTATTGTAATTATTATGATTGTCATTAATACCATTACTACAACTAGTACTACTACTACTGCTATTTCTACTACTACTACTACTACTACTGCTACTACTACTACTACTACTACTACTACTACTACTACTACTACTACTACTACTATTACTACTACTACTACTACTACTACTACTACTACTACTACTACTACTACTACTACTACTACTACTACTACCCTTACTACTTCTAAAACTACTACTACTACTATTACCACCACTGCTACTACTACTACTACTACTACTACTACTACTACTACTACTACTACTACTACTACTACTAGTAGTAGTACTACTACTACTACTACTACTACTACTACTACTACTACTACTACTACTACTACTACTACTATTAAGCAGGCTACATTGGGCGTGCTTTTTGTTTCTCCAACCCTATATTTTGATACATTTTGATAAAAAAGATAGAAGAGGTTATAAAAGGGATTATGAATAAATATAGAAAAATATGAGAAGCCCAGCTAACAGCAACAGCATAACTACATAGCAAATGTATGAGTTATAAGACGTTCATCGTCTTATTATTCTTTCCGTGCATAGTATTTATTTTCTTTTGTGCTGTGAAATCCGTCAAAAATATTTAGAAAATTAAGATTTTTTGTATAATAGTTTTAATCAAGTCTCAAGCACTAAAAAAATCATGGTGGTGGAATAGATAACGCATTCCGGTACGATTTAACCTTGAAAACGTGTGAAGATGATTTCTATAAAAGTTGATATTCTTTGTATTCAATATGCATTATTATTTAATTACTTCTATAAATTTCAGTACACAGCAACTCTTAAGTATTAAATGGGAATTTCTAAGAATTTATGCCGCATTAAATTGAAAAATATACTTTAAAAAAAGTTGGTCTTACCGATTTCATCCGTGGATTCACCGTGCACTAAACATAACAAAATGGTGGAACACACCACCAAAATATAACTGGTTTGTTGGTCAATCATCTGCATGGTCTCGAGTTATGCTTGTCTTGGAATAAAATTGGCTAGCAGTGACAAAGAAAAAAAATGTATGTAGAATGTTTGAGCGAGTGTCGAGATGGATATGGCAAGCTTTGGTGAATGATAAGCTTTATTAACATGTGATGCTACCATTACACCTCAGCGATTACCCATGTGACAATTTAATGCCTTTATTTTTTGCAAGGGACGCGCTTCTGTATATTCCTGTAAATGTCAATAGATAGCAAAATGTGATTATAGTCATTATGGTTCATTGTCTGTATAGTCACGACATTTGACAGGATTAGATTAGGCATATAACATCTCTCGTCCTTAATGTTAAATGTAACTGTTGGCTGGAAAACTCTTAATGCTTGTTCGTTTTTATTTTTAGGTGTTTAATAGCGCTTTGAACAGTACGAGCAATTTGGCATGCCAACCAACTCTCGTGTAGTGACTAATGTGTTATTAAATCATCCACAGAAATATACTGTTGAGAATGAAATGAAATTCCCATATCTCTGCAAGTTCTGTCATGGTCTGTAACAAGGGGCTGCACATGAGCTCTTGTTTCTGATAAACATAAATGGCATGCCATAGAGAGAACGGTGGAGGAAACAATAGTAAGGCTTTTTGACGACGGTATGCTGTTATGTAGAGAGACAAAAACAATAAAAGTTCTTTAAGAAACAACATAAATAGGGAAGCTACTCAAGTGCTTTGCGAGACCAAAACACAGTCCCAAATTACATTAATTGCGAATGGAGTCTCATCTTAAATCGCCATGCCTTAGAAAAATTAGTCTTTTAGAGCCATGAGGCCCATAGACCCTGATTTTATCTTGGTTTCTCTAACGTAAAACGGACATAGCGATTTCTTGCTAGTCTTTGGGTAGGACGCTGGTCTATCGCAAAGTACTCCCCCGCCAAATCTAACAGACCCAGCTACCCAATCACTGATGGACAGGGGGTCAGAAAGTATTTTGACTGCAACCGGGATCGATTTCGTTTGAAGGGAGTGCTCTACCAACTGAGCTATCGGGACCCTACGCATTGGTGACTCTTTTATAACATTATGTCAGAAATGCCACCCTTTAACATTCCAGAGGTTGGTTTTACCAAAAGGATATGAATAATTAGAGTTCACTTGAATTTTTGGGAACAGAAAATGTCCTAAACATTGGGACCGCACCATGTTTGAGTAAAATATTTAAAATATAAACGGTATCTTTTCTATGTTCTATAAACCACCAGAGTGTATCTATATACTGAATTAAAAACCAAATAAATAACAGTTTAAAAGTCGCAAGCATCTCATAATAAAAAAAAACAGTTTACATTAAATCTTGAAATGAAACCTATAGGGTAGAGTGATACAATTTGGACACCCATATTGGTTAACTCAACTCAATGACTTCTAATGGCCACACACCGAGAGTAATTGTAAATGTAACTGTTGCGTGTGTTTGAAATAGTTAAAAATGACTATTATGTTTTGTTTTAAAGGAATACTGCTGAGTACCCCAATTTTAACACTGGTTTCTGTTTCATTTTATTTACATTATTACCATTACTATAATTAAGCATCGTAACTGGATTATACACACAGTACAGTGACATTTAAAGTCTTACTGTCAAATAAATGTGAGTTGCACATGTTAATCGAACTTCTTTATTATTCTTTATATTAGATTTTAGTTTGGAAAGTTTTTAGTGAACAATCATTACATAAAAACTCAAAAATAAATGATCAACGGGAGATAACGGTACTGGAAGAAACTGTTGTTTTTATTTTTTTATATTATCATATTATTTGTTTGTTTTTTTTAAATCTTAAAATAAATATTAATAATTTTTAAAAATTATTTATTCATTCTAAAATGGTGAAACAAGTCTAACGTAACAAACGTAACTGAAACAACTGAGTTACGATAGTTGTAAGAGTACTCGCTTCACACACAAGGAGATTAATATCAATCACGACTACATCTAGCGGAAAGTCGCGAAAGTTTTAAGTTCTACAAAAAGGATAGCAAGCAATTGCTAACTGTCACTCTTGTTTTGTTATTTCAAAAGGGTGATATTGAAATCCATTTTGGTCATTTTCGCAGATCAGCAGGGTGTAACTATTATATTTCAGTAGAGAATGCCTCACATACCAATACCATTGATCGTGCCAAGCTCATGCTGGAAAGCATGACAACGGGTTTTGGTTACAGTGGAGCACCGCATGCTTGTAATTTATGCGACCTTCCATTTTCTGACAATGGTATTTTGCTTTAAGATTTACTTCCAGACTTTCCTAGTAAACTGTCAACTGATGAGACAACGACTTTTATATTGCAGCAAAACGCCCGGATCTTCAAGATAACATGTCATCGTTTCTCTCTGAGACTACTTCTTTTACAGCTATGCTTTCTCGTGGTTAGTTGAGCTGTCCTTCAGACGGACTTTTTCAAATTATTCTCTTGGGTTTTGGATTTTTCAGACAAAGAGTGGAGCTATCATGCAAACGTA
>NC_088373.1:13613573-13618573 GCF_034508935.2 Berghia stephanieae
AGTTTTCTTAAAACGTATTCTGGTGATAATTTCAAAAATTCAGTTTTTTTATTTGTCTTGTTCGTTCAAAATCCATTCATAGAGGTCACTTAACGTGTTGGTCTTTTCCTCGACTAACCAATGTAAGCAAAAGACAGAAACGTCTCTACGCATTCCAACAACGATACCTAAGAAAAATACTCAATGTCAGCTACTTACTTTGACCACGTAGAGAATACTGAAATTATAAAAATAACTGGAATGCAGGACGTTACGATCACCATCCAACAAAACCGTTTCAGCTGGACAGGACACGTCGTCCACATGAAAGAATACCAAAAAAAGCATTTGAATGGAGGGAAGATAAAATAAGGATAACAACAGACAAGAACGAGGACAACGTGGAAAACAACTGTCGAGAAAGACCTTAAAAATGGAGAGCTGACGAGGCATAAATGGCATCACGGGATAATAGGGAGGACTAACGAATCTGGATAGCCCAATGTGTCAAAGACACGGGGGGAATTTAGGTCTAAAGTCTAATGGTTCACCAAAATCGTGAAAATAATTAATGTATGGGTTGATTAAAAATTAAAAGTTTTCAAATAACCTCAACAAAACGTGAGGAACTTTTGGAATCAAAGCATTTATCTTTCATCAAAAGCAATAAAAACAAGAATACATTACTTTTGTTTGATTTGTATTAAAATTTAGAATGTTTTTTTCTTGTTTTTAAGGGTTTTACGGCGCTTGCAACACATTTAGGTTATATCAGCGCCAGAAAAAAATGTAGAAAGATAATACATCAGAAGTGTGGTTTAACTAGATAGAAGCAATGAAATATGACTGGTTCTAGTTTTTATCGTCCGCTTTCGACTGTCATTTTCTAATGATCCATTTGGTCTATGAATTCCGATTGTTGACGACTCTGATGGTTTCAGTTATTTTCCTTTTGGTTTCATTCTTTTGCTTCGTCGGTTTCGCACGTCCGTGCCCACTTTCCTGGATTTATCGCAACCCTGAAAATAATTGTTTTGTTTTTTTTGAAAATAAAAATGAATACAATGGCTATTTTCTAAGGGAACGAAATACATTATACTTAACAAGGAATGTTTCGAGATCACAACGCTTTGTCAGCTTATGTCTAAAACAATAAAAACGATAATACAATGTGGGACTCGGATATCTGGATGAAGCAAATACCAAAATGTGGACTTAGAGATATAATTAGAAAAAGGAATTTTTATTTCTTGACCTTATAACCATTGTCCACAATAATCCACATAATCATGGCCCAAGTTTTTATTTTTGACGATATATTAAAGTTATGCTATCTAAATGGCCACGACAACACGTCTGATAACTCAAATTGTTATGGGCTTATAGGCATAGTTGTCGTGGAAGTGCTTCCAAATCGGCTGACATATTGTCCATTGCAACAATGTTGAATAAAGCCCATATTTTATTGCAGGCGGGGCTGTGAGACGGTTGGTCAAATCTGTAGAAGCAGGATAGACATGTCGTCGAGATAAACGCTGGAGAATTATTATCCACCGCAATCCTAATGAAGCTGTAAACCTTGGCCACACTAATAAAATTTAAAAGTTTTCATGTAAAGTGCTTTCTTGGGAAGGGAGAGCAGATAGAAGCCTAAGAGAAAGTGGACCCAAGACATAGCAGATTATCTGGGGAGAGAACAACCACGGATTGGGACAAACGGCTCAGTTTAGCAACTAGAAAGGAATTCGGGCTATTTGATTTGGAAGACTACGTCCAACTTCTTCTTTTTCCATTAAGGCCAAGGCTTCAGGCTGAGGATTGTCTGGCCGTCTTTTCAGTAACAAGGATTTTAGATGGAAGCAGGGGGCGATTTTTGAAGTCATCAGTCATAAGGGCTTGTTTACAAGTAGTTGTTGGGGAGTTACAAAGTAGGATGGTGGAGGAGAATAACGAGTAAAGATAACGGCTTATTATTTGAAAGACCAATTTGTATCCAATCTCAACTTTATTTCTAAAATAAGTGAAATGCCAACGCTTAACCTACTGAATTAACATCTCTCATTTATATTAATATTAAAAGTTGTTTTTTACTTAAATCTCAACCGGCATTTAGAACTGTCAATAACCCGATCGCAACGACATCCTGCGATCATCACAAAAATGATTCTAGAGAGAGAGAGAGGGGGAGAGAGAGAGAGAGAGAGAGAGAGAGAGAGAAGAGAGAGAGAGAGAGGAAGATAACATATAATCTCTCCTGTGGTTTAAAAACAATAGTCAACGTCATTTTAATTCACAAACACAGCGGGGTATTTCGGAACAATTCAACGTATCGTTGACACATAGAATTAAGCTACTTCCAACCTCGTCTTCCCTTAAAATTGTTTGAGATTTTAACTCAGTGACACGAGGAACGTCATCACATTTTGAGTATACACGTGGCCTTTGTAAACTCAAGGCCTGATTCCTTGGCCATCGTTAAGTTATAGCCTGACACTGAAACCCAAAAAGAGTGGCATTTTGACGTCATTATTTGGATTTTGCACCGCCTAGTGAGTTGTCTTTAGAAGTGGTCATGGAAACAAGTGGTCCCATTGGTTGAACTATTGAATACAACTCACAATTTGTTGTCTTTTGTGGCCAAAGACGGGCATTTTGACGTCAATTTTTGGTCAGTGTCAGGCTATAAGTTAATGATGGCTACGCCGATTCTGACCACCAAATGACGTCTAAAGAAAACAAATCGTGAGTTGTTATCAACAGTTCAACCAGTAGGTCTCCTTAAGCACTACAATAGACAACTCACTAGGCGGTCTAAATACGTAATAATGACGTCAAAATATGGGTTTTAGTAGGATTTCGTTTCAGGCTATAAGTGAACGATGGCTACGGTATAAACCGTAACACTCGTTAACACATAACCTGACACTGGAACCCATGAGGGCTTATAGTTTGACGTCATTTTTAAGGTTTGTGCAGCGTCTGGTGAGTTCTCGTTATTAGACCGGATTTACCATCATCAATGCGTTTCACAATGTTTCATTTATTCCCCCTGCATCCATATAAAACCATACATTGTTTCACACAGCACCAGCCACCTGTAAGGCGTCTTTCTTGCACTGGCATTCTTACAATGAGGTACTCATTCACGTCTTAGTCTAGTGGGTTAACGTGTGTTAAATACCTGGGGCATCACAAATAACTTAGAAAGTCTCGATTAAAATCACCGCAAACAATTACGCCGCGTAATCGGAATCTTTTAGCCAGAGACAATTACAAATACTGATCTCGATTAAAAAAACCCGAGGTCCAACGCCTGAGTACAATATAATAAAAGAACGTCGATGGAGGCTATTTGGTCACATCTTACATCGAGAAGGTAACATGCCAGTCCAAACTGCAATGACAGAATATTTCCTTCATAGCAACAAATATGTAGGGAGACATCAATAGTAACTACCCTGAATGAGGATCTCAGAAATTTCTGGGTTTAGATGAGGCCGAATTAATTCCTGAAGAACACGGAAATATTGCAGTGCCCTCCGTACTAAAGTCACAACAAGATCTCGACAGCCTCAAAACTCCTACCCAGGACCGTAACCAATGGAAACAATTAATAACATGGATGGAGAGAGCAAATATACTCATCGACTATGACTGAATCACACAATTTTCAGCAAGCGTCATTCGTACTACAAGGCTTACTACTAGTCATCGATCACATGATTTGTTGCTGTCCAACGATTGGGTGGTTCTCTAATTATTTTGTAAACACGTTGCCGTGTTTATGGAAGTTGTAAAAATATCCAAGAGATACTGAGCAAATTGACCAATTGTGACGTTGAAATTTTTCAATATGCACTGCTCACCGTTGGGTCATTTTGAGTACATTTTGCAATGTGACCAATGACTCGAGAACATGGAAAGGTAATATAGATCATCCCCATTCCCACATAAAACCAGTTTCACGTACTCGGTTACATATCGTGGATTGAGGATTCACCAGGTCTATGCCCACTTTTGGAATATTTTGAGATCTTACATGCAATACAATAAGTTTAAATTGATTCAACCTATAATTTAAAAATAAATCAAATTGGGTTATTTATTAGATCAAAAGTTATTTTAAAAAACAAAAACAGAACATGAGCATTTATATAGTGTAAGATCCACTTAAATTGTTCGAAGCGCTTTACATGAGGTCGCTAGCAAACAGCAACCTAAACATGTGAGACAAAAATGAACCATTTGATGCGATATTGCATTTCAATTTTTAAAAAAACTGAACTTTATTTTATTAACTTTTTTTCTCAATTTAGAGAAATATGGTTCTAAACCCTTAGCCCCTTACCATTTTGGACAGTAAAGTTGATCTTAGATTCATAATATAGACCAGTGTCTGGTAATGTGACGTCACATGTGTAGATTCCTGAATCCGAGAACTGGAGGTCTTTTATAAGCAGGCCATCTTCCTCAACAACAAACTTGTCATCTGGGAGATGAGAGAATATAGAAGGAATGAAATAAACGTCATTTTGCAGTTTGTTACTGTTTAAGACACCATTTTAATGATTAGATCTCACTAAATACTATCAAGCGGACAATAGATGCTGTGCTCTTAACTAAGAAACTCATAACATTGCCATCCGGAACATAACGGCCAAACACACAAAACTATGTGTAACCTTGAATGTTTATAGCCTGGTTATTACAATTTAGTGAGAATTTGATATTCCAGACTATAAAAGTTCATAGTTATACAGAGGTTTGTGTGTTGGTCCGTTATACTTCCCGATGGCAATGTTGTCAGTTTCTTATCCAAACGAATTCTAAACTATCTATAGTCTGGTTAATACCTTCTAAAATTTCTCAGAAAACATGTCCTTGAAATATCGATCGATTTACAAGACTCTCTTCTTGACAATACCCCCAAACCTGGTCTCACATTCGTTTACAACCCATTTTTGTACTGACCAATTTGGTCCTGAGACGAAAATGAATGCACTCAATTAAAATAAACCTCT
>NC_088373.1:13623573-13628573 GCF_034508935.2 Berghia stephanieae
AGTTTAAAACCAAGATGGCCGCCGCTGCCAGGCGGCGTGACATCAGACTACTGAATCCTATTTGGCACGCCAAACAACTCTCGTGTAGCGCCTAATATATTATTAAATCATCCACAGATATTATTGTCCTCAACAGAATTAGACCGAAAATAGAAAATTATCTATCACATAGCCAAAGCGGGTTTCGCCAAGACCGAAGCACATCGGACGTTGTATGGACATTAATGGTTGGCAGCAAAGGCACTCAAAGAAAACATATCCATAACAATAACCGGAATCGATATGTCCGCAGCCTTTGATACGATCGACAGAGGAAAACTTTTGGAGATATTAACAGAAATAGTAGACGAAGACGAGCTCCGAATAATCCGATTTCTCCTCAGCAACACAAAGATACAACCAAGGATATACGGGGCCACAAAACAGACGCAGTTCGAAAGTAACATCGGGACCCCCCAAGGAGATAGTCTGAGCCCGATTCTGTTCACAATATACTTAGAACACGCTCTGAAAGAAGTTCGAAAAGTCATTCCAAAACCAACGACTCATATTGAGAATGCAATCCCTAGAGAAATCGCCTATGCAGATGATGTCGATTTTATTTGATCAACACCAGCAAATATAGACATCATACAAAATACCCTCATGAAATATAACCTCCAAGTCAATGCCAATAAAACCGAATTTACAACAATATCGAGGAACAAAGAGGAATGGAAAAGAACAAAGAAAGTCGGCTCACTAATTGGAGACACCGAGGATGTACAAAGAAGAAAACAGCTATCAAACGCCGCACTCAGTAAACTCACCAATGTATGGATTAGAGGTGACAAAATAAAGAGAAAAACCAAACTGAAACTGTACCATGCTCTTGTAAAACCGGTACTTCTGTATAACTGCGGCACTTGGGCGTTGACAAAATCCGAAGAAGAACATCTGGATGCCTTCCATCGCACACAGCTAAGAAGGGTACTGGACATCAAATACCCCAAAAAGATCTCAAATGAATCACTCTATAAGATCACAAAAGAAAGACCAATCTCCCTTGACATTTTACAACAACGATGGCAACTTTTCGGTCACATACTACGCAGGGACAAAAACATACCAGCAAACCAAGCCATGTCGGGATACTTCCAAAAACACGGGAACCTTTTCAGAGGAAGACCGATCACAACACTCCCCGTGATCCTAAACAAAAACCTCACAACACTTGGACAAAGCATTAGTCTCATAACGGCAGGGGACCTTGAAAATCTGAGAACCCTAGCAGAGGACCGGCAATATTGGAGACACCTCACACAGGAAATACTGGAAACAGCCAAGGCGACCCGATCTTTCGGTCGAGACGCGAAAGGCATCTAAGTCAGTAAGTCAAGATATTATACGGTAGATAAAGAAATGAAATTCCCTTGTCTGTGCAAGTACTGTCATTGTCTGTGACAAGGGGCTCTACATGAGCTGCTCTTGTTTCTGATACACATAAATGGCATGCCATAGAGAGAACGGTGGAGGAAACAATAGTAAGGCTTTTTGACGACGGTATGATGTTATGTAGAGAGACAAAAACAATAAAAGTGGCTTTAAGAAACAACATGAATTGGGAAGCTACTCAAGTGCTTTGCGAGACCAAAAGACAGTCTCAAATCACATTTGTGAATGGGGTCTCATCTTACAGCGCCATGCCTTAGAAAAATTGTGATCCTCCGCCTCGAAACGGTATTGAGATGGACTCTTCAATTTTGGGTTTTTGGTACCCAATCATTGCTTATTTTATGCTTTAAAATTTGATACCAAATTGATAAAATTCTGATTATTCATTGCCCAGATATGACCATTAGAAGGAGGGAATGTGTAAAAATCAAGTTTTGAGAAAATCGACTTTGAAGTGAGGTACCGTTTTCACGCACATTCAATTCAATGGGCAAAAACAACTCCTTAGATACGGGCATTGGAAATTTGACGAGAATAGTAAAATTTGCAGAGACGCCAATTTTCAATTTGACAGCACTCGGAGGAATTTCTATGCTGAAAGAGGAATTACCGCACACGAAAAAAGGGAATTGGGATGGTATTTGGTATTGCGTCTAAATATTGTATAGATATAAATAGATAACTGATTAGAACTATTTTATTATATATACACACATTGCCAAATACAACCCCAAAATTTCCTTATTCCAAATGAGTTAATACCTAATGATAATGATTGTAGTAATGGTGGTAGTGAGGATGATGTGGTGTTGGTGGTTGTAGTAGTGGTATTATTATTATTATTATTATTATTATTAGTAGTAGTAGTAGTAGTAGTAGTAGTAGTAGTAGTAGTAGTAGTAGTAGTAGTAGTAGTAGTAGTATTAGTAGTAGTTGTACTAGTAGTAGTAGTAGTAGTAGTAGTAGTAGTAGTAGTAGTAGTAGCATAGTAGTAGTAGTAGTATAGTCGTAGTAGTAGTAGTAGTATTAGTAGTAAGTAGTAGTAGTAGTAGTAGTAGTAGTAGTAGTAGTAGTAGTAGTAGTAGTAGTAGTAGTAGTAGTAGTAGTAGTAGTAGAAGGAGTGATGATTATGTGGTGGTTATGGTGGTTGTAGTTGTAGTAGTGGCAGTTGTTGTAGTATTAGTGATGATGTGGTGTGGCTGGTTGTAGTAGTAGTGGTTATGATAATGATGTGGTGGTGGTGGTTGAAGTAGTAATGGTAGTGATGATGTGGTGGTGGTGGTGGTTGTAGTAGTAGTGATCGTGATGAAAATGTGGTGGTGGTGGTTGTAGTGTGTGTATGTGTGTGTGTGCGTGTGTGTGTATGTGTATTTGAGAGAGAGAGAGAGAGAGAGAGAGAGAGAGAGAGAGAGAGAGAGAGAGAGAGTGAGTGCTGAAATTGCAACTAGTGATAAGTAGAGCAACATGAACTTGAAAAACAAACGAGGCTAACATTTGAGGCCAAAGTATTTGTGATTAGCTATTATTGGTATGTACAGGAAGTTGAACATGATAATTAATTCAATGAACGCAATTTAATGATTTGGGTGGGTGTGTGTTTATGTGTGTTTGTGTAAAGAGGGAGAGAGAGATAGAGAGATAGAGAGAGAGATAGAGATAGAGATAGAGAGATAAAGAGAGAGAGAGTGAGAGAGAGTGAGTGAGAGAGAGTGAGTGAGAGAGAGAGAGAGAGAGAGAGAGAGAGAGAGAGAGAGAGAGAGAGAGAGAGAGATTTGAGCTGAATTTGTTTGAAGGATTTTTACGGCGCTTGCAACACTGATTGGTGGAGTTGTGGTGGTTGTAATAGTAGTTGCAGGGATGGTGATGTGATGGTGGTGGTAGTTGTGGTGGCATGGATGGTGATGTGGTAGTTGTTGTAATAGTCGTGGTAGGGATGGTGATGTGGTGGTTGTAGCAGTAGTGCTGAGGACGGTGATGTGGTGGTTGTTGTAGTAGTGGTGGTAGGGATGGTGATGTGGTTGTAGTAGTAGTGGAGGTATGAATGGTGATGTGGTTATAGTAGTAGTGGTAGTGATGGTTGTAGCAGTAGTGATGATGATGATGTGGTGGTGGTTGTAGTAGGAGTGGTAGTGATGATGATGTAGTGGTGGTGGTTGTAGTAGTAGTGGTAGTAATGATAGTGTGGTGGTGGTGGTTGTATTAGTAGTGGTAATGAAGATGATGTGGTGGTGGTGGTGGTTGTAGTAGTAGTGGTAGTGAAAATAGTGTGGTGGTGGTGGTTGTAGAAGTATTGATAGTGATGGTGGTGGTTGTAGTAGTAGTAGTAGTAGTAGTAGTAGTAGTAGTAGTAGTAGTAGTAGTAGTAGTAGTAGTAGTAGTAGTAGTAGTAATAGTGATGACGATGTGGTGACGACGGTTGTTGTGTATTGGTAATGAAGACGATGTGGTGGTGGCTGTAGTAGTAGTAGTGGTAGTGATGGTTGTAGTAATAGTGATGATGTGGTGGTGATGGTGGTTGTGTGTGGTTGTAGTAGTAGCAGTGGCGATGACGATGATGATGATGATGTGGTGGTGGTTGTAGCAGTAGTGACTGCAGGGTATGGGGGGGGGGGTATCCTTGGAACAATTTGACCTCACCGGAATTTGACGGAAGTAGCTCGTAACCCGAAATATGTTGCTCCGGACCGGATTTTTTCCCGGTGAAACCGGAGTTTTGGCATCACTGAATTTTGTATGAGCTAAGATTATACATTTGATAATGTACATATACATTTTTGAAATAATCCAATTATTACTTCTGTAGTAATTCATTATTATCTAAGGTCTCCTTAAAATAAATAAGACACAAACAAAATGCCGACAATTTTATGACATTGCTCACTTTTTGAAGAATTTTTGATATTTAAATAAAGAATCAATGAAATAAGAATTATTAATGTGAGATGTTTGTCTTATTTATTAGAGGAAATAAGATTTCAAAATGCCAAAAGTTAAAGAAGGGTTTATAATTTCACAGTACAGTTTTGAAACTATGTGAAGCTGGGTGGACAGGGAAAGTAATATCAAGAAACAGGATGAGAGAGTAAAATAAACACACACACACACACACACACACACACACACACACGAGAGAGAGCGCGAAAGATATATATATATATATATATATATATATATATATATATATATATATATGTATATATATAAAGAAAAAGAGGAGCGAGAGGGGGAGGGGAGAGAGACTGCTTGTGCATTAAGAGGATGGGAGGGAAATAGAGTAGAGATTGAAGGCTGACTGAATAACTCCTTGTGTGTGTGTGTGTGTATGTGTGTGTGTGTGTGTGTATGTGTGTGTGTTTGTTTGTTTTTATGCGTGAAAGAAACAAAAGGGAAACGAAGAGAGTGAGGAAGAAAGGGATGGAGGCGTAGGAAAGAAATGTAGGGATAGTTTAAGAAAGCATTTTGTTTCAAAGTAAGTCATAGTCAATCAACTGAAAACATTTTGACCAATGAGATTGCAATTAAAGAAATGGGCTGGTTAAATTATTCATTGCATTGTTTCCATTTTG
>NC_088373.1:13633573-13636073 GCF_034508935.2 Berghia stephanieae
TCAATCTTGACGGAACACGCCACAGCATGTATTGAGAACAACCCTGTTTCTCAAACGCACTTTTCACACAAGATTTTATCACTATCTTTTTTTTTTCTGGATAGTGATCATTTATAGAGTTGTGATATTACGTCTCTTTTTATTTGTCACCGAACAGGGCAATGCAACAGACCAGTATTGAGTATTTTGTAACAGTTTTGCCTTCTCGGTGTTATACGTTATTGGGTCTCGTACACATAGGACAAATCTACCTTTTCTGTTCTATGATTTTAATGGTCACTCTTTGATCGAACTGACATTGCATATATCGGCCTTCTCTTTGCTATAATGTTTTGGTCACACGGTTACGAACTTTCGTAGTACAGATCACCTTTTCTATATTATGATTTGGTGATCACTCCTTCGACGTTCGATTCACATAACACAGTAACCTGCGCTAATACCTTACTATTATCCTGGCCTGAACTTTACAGACACATCCAACCCTGTATTGTGCGATCAAGAATAACAATGGATGATTTGCGGCCTGCCATGGGCTTATATATATATCATGGTGAGTACTTCTCATTGGATGACCAAGAAGGTTTATTTTCCCATTATTTTTTCTTGCCCTTCTTGACAACTAGACTTGATACGTTAAGAGGAAGAGGTTTGTGTGTGGCTTTATCCTCGCTGGCCGAATGCTTTCTTAGTGCTTACAACATTGCCATCCAGAAGTATAATGGACCAACACACAAAACTATGTGTAACTTTAAACGTTTATAGTCTGGTTAATACAGTTTAATGAGAATTTCTCATAAACGCGGATGGTAAAAACAATAACAAAGACCTGAGTGATGTCTACTTCGTACTATCTATAGTCCATCTATCTATCTATCTATCTATATATATATATATATATATATATATATATATATATATATATATATCTAGCTATATGACTATATATATATATATATATATATATATCTAGCTATATGACTATATATATATATATATATATATATATATATATATATATATATATATATGTATATATGTGTGTGTGTGTGTGTGTATGTGTGTTGAAGTCATAATTTATTATGTAAATTATGAACATACTGGATGGTGTAAGACCGAGACACGTTTTCCACGTAGATGAAAAGTCGGTTAATGAGATTCCGGGAGGCAAAAATAAAAGAACGATAAGATCATGAAGATAAGAAGAGAAAGGATTTCTGTACGGTTTAAGTTAATATATAAGTGGATCTTACTAAATGGGTCATAATGTCAAAATATTTGACATTTAACAATATTATATCAATTTATATACCCCAAAAAGAAATATTGAAAAAAAGTCGGTTTTGTAAAAAAAAAAAAAAAAAAAAGATAGCTATTACAGATTTCATTATTTTGTAGCAATCTACACATACACAGACAAACATAAACACTCCTTAATCCACAAACATTTTTTGAAAGGATATTTATATATTCTAAACTCCAATCTGAAAAAAACAGTGCTAAAATTGTTTGGATTCATTTTAATTGAAGTATTTTTAAATTAATAATATTTCATATTTTATCATTATTACTGTTACTGCAATCTCTGTTACCACCATTTTACTCAGATAGTTTTGGGCGACCTCTTTTTCCTTCCTCATCTTGTGACCCTAACCTCTTTCTACTAGAATATCTTGCCATAACATAATCCTCCATTGTTTTAAACTGTATTCCCCTCACTCACAACTTTTCTCCCCCTCTCTTTTTTCGTCTCTATCTCTTTCTGTCTCTGTTTATTTTCTTTCCGACCTCTCCTTTCTTTTTCTTATCCTCTTCCATGACTATCATTATTATTATTATTATTATTATTATTATTATTATTATTATTATTATTATTATTATTATTATTATTATTATTATATTATTATTATTATTATTATTATTATTATTATTATTATTATTATTATTATTATTATTATATTATTATTATTATTATTATTATTATTATTATTATTATTATCATCATCATCATCATCATCATCATATTATTATTATTATTATTATTATTATTATTATTATTATTATTATTATTATTATTATTGTTATTATCATTTTTATTATCATCATCATCATCATCATCATAATTATTATTATTATTATTATTATTATTATTATTATTATTATTATTATTATTATTATTATTATTATTATTATTATTATTATTATTATTACTATCATTATTATCATCATGATCATCATTAAAGAAAGTATCCAGATTTTATAAGGTATCTTCTTGATTTTTTGTACTGTTTACAAAACAATTACTATCAATTTGAATTGTTCTTAATTAACTCATGTTTGTTTTTAGCAATTATTATCATGGTTAGCTGTCATCAGAGTAATATTTATTGAAAATAGAATCATGAAAAATATAATTTCTCAATTTAAATATTATGTGTAAAGGCATTTTTATAGAGCGTTTTAAACGTTTCGTCATTCATACAGATTCAATGGGGACTAC
>NC_088373.1:13643573-13653573 GCF_034508935.2 Berghia stephanieae
CAAAAAAGCCGCACAACTTTCAGATCCATCATCGTTTAAACTGACGTAATATGAAGAAAAAAACAAAACAAAAATACACTTATTTTTGAAATATTGGCCAGAAAACTCGTCCTTCAGATATCGATCGATTTAAAAAAACCCTCATCTTGTCAAGAACTGTCAAATCTGGGGACTTCCGTGTAGTCCCTGGTTTTGAAAGCTTTTGGCAAGATGAGGGTCATTTTAATCTGTAGAAATCTAAAAGACGATATTTAAATCATGGTCAAAACTTTAAATACGTGAGTGTGTTATGTCTTCATGATCCAATACTATCTATCTCTTTTGTCACTTTTCTGTCAAGGATATTCTCATGATTCTTCTAAGAAGCCACATCTCAGCAACCTCCAACTTTCTCTCGATTTCTTTGTTGACCCACATCCGTTTAACAAAACTGGCCATCCATATTAAGCTTTCACTACACGTATTTTGATGATTATCTCCAAATTTCTGTTTTTCATTGTAATAATAATGACCCATACACATTTGATTTTTTCTTGTTCGTTCAAAATCCATTCATAGAGGTCACTTTACATGTTGGTCTTTTCCTCGATTAATCAAGACAAAAATGTTTCAACGCGTTCCAACAACGATACCTAAGAAAAGTACTCAATGTCAGCTACTTACTTTGACCACGTAGAGAATACTGAAATTATAAAAATAACTGGAATACAGGACGTTACGATCACCATCGAACAACACAATCTCAGATGGACAGGACACGTCGTCCACATGAAAGAATACCAAAAAAGCATTTGAATGTAGGAAAGATACAATAATGATAACAACAGGCAAGAACGAGGACAACGTGGAAAACAACTGTCGAGAAAGACCTTAAAACTGGAGAGCTGACGAGGCATAAATGGCATCACGGGATAATAGGGAGGAATAACGAATCTGGATAACCCAATGTGTCAAAGACACGGGAGGAATTAAGGTCTAACGTCTAAAGGTTCCCTAAAATCCTGAAAATAATGAATGTATGGGTTAATTAAAAATTAAAAGGCTTCAAATAACACCAACAAACCGTCAAGGAACGTTTTGGAATCGAAGCATTTATCCTTCATCAAAAACAATAAAAATCGGAATACATTATCTTTATTGGATTTTTATTACAAATGTAGACAGAGAATACATCAGAAGTGTGGTTTAACTAGAGAGAAGCAATGAAATATGACTGGTTCTAGTTTTTAACGAGTCCGCTTTCGACTGCCATTTTCTAATGATCCATTTGGTCTATGAATTCCGATTGTTGACGACACTGATGGTTCCAGTTATTTTCCTGGTGCTTCGTCGGCGACGTTCTTCAGTGTCCACTTTCTTGGATTCATCACAACCCTGAAAATAATTGTTGTATGAAAAAAATGAATACAATGGCTATTTTTAATGGAAAGAAATACATTAGACTTAACAAGGAATGTTTCGGGATCACAACGCTTTGTCAGCTTATGACAAAAACAATAAAAAGGATAATTCAATGTGGGACTCGGATATCTGGATGAAGCAAATGCCAAAATGTGGACTTAAAGATATAACTAGAAAATGGAATTTTTATTTCTTGACCACAATAAAACACATAGACATGACCCAAGTTTTTAGTTTTGACGATACATTCAAGTTATGCCATCTAAATGGCCACGATAGATAAATACATGTACGTCTGATAACTCAAATTGTTTGAGGCTTAGAGTCACAGAAATACTTCCAAGTAGGCACACATATTGTCCATTGCAACAATATTGAAAAAAAACATATTTTATTGTATGGGGTTATCAGACCGCCTAATGGGTGTACCTCGGCCCCGACACAGTACCGTTATGAGGCGGTTGGTCAAATCTATAGAGCAAAGTAGGATGGTGGAGGAGAAGAAAGAGTAAAGATTATGGTTTGTTCTTGAGTGGGGGTTTTCATAATTAAATGCTGAGTTTCTTGTTTTGTTGTTGTCACATTTAAAATGGCTAGTTGGAATTTCGAGTTTTCCGTTTTGTGCTTTGTGAATATGAGGAGTTTGTTGATGAACCGTCTTTCATGTAGCGATTTCCAATGGAGATCGTTTTGCTAATATCTCGCTCATTGTTTCCACTGACAAATCTGGCCGCCTAACTTTTGACTTTTCTAGCTCGTTGATTTCTTGTGATGTGTGTGGGTCCCATACTGAGATACTATATTCCAGTATGGGCCTGACACATGCTTCATAGCATTTCTTTTTCACAAATTGGTGACAGTGGCGGATTTGTCTTTTGAGGAAGGTCATTGTTCTATTTGGCTTGAGCTTCGTCAGGGATATTATATTGGGAGTCGATTATGTTTTTTTTTGTTCATCACCCTGAGGACATGACACATTTTGGGGTGGAATTTCAGTTTCCATCTTGCCTCCCAGCACTGTAATTTATTAAGATATTGCTGTAGTATGACGGTATCGTTCCCGTTTATATTTCACTGTACTGGAGACCGTCATTTGAGAACAATATCACTGTGGAACAGGATGTAGTCCTTCTGGCATGTCATTAATGTAAATGAGATAGGGGAGTGGTCATAGAACAATACCTTGGAGTACTCCTGGCACAACATTGTCGTGTTTGACTCTTTACCTTCGAGAAAAACTTTTTGTATTCTGTTATCCTTAAAGGATTCAGTCCAGCTGGTGTCGTTGTTAACATGTAATCCCGAACTGTTTGACTTTAAGACGCAGACCTCTGTGATGGACTTTGTCAAAGGCGTTTAAGAAGTCCAATAGGACCTATCTCCGATTTTCCAGTGTTTGCAGAAAGTCAAAGGATAGTGATAGCAGATGTGATTCGCATGATCGTCTGCTCGAAATCCATGTTGAGCATCAGTGAAGATGTTGTTTTCTTCCAGGTGGTCCATAATTGATCTGTATATAATGTGCTCCAAAATTCGCCTTAACGAAGAAGAAAAAGAAAAGAAGAGGAAGACGAAAAAGAAGAAGAAGAAGAAGAAGAAGAAGAAGAAGAAGAAGAAGAAGAAGAAGAAGAAGAAGAAGAAGAAGAAGAAGAAGAAGAAGAAGAAGAAGAAGAAGAAGAAGAAGAAGAAGAAGAATTAGACGAAGAAGAAGATAATGATGATGATGTTGGTGATGATGATGATTGTGATGATGATGATGATGGTGATGATGATGATGATGATGATGAAGGAGAAGAAGAAAAAGAATAGGAATAATCCCGACATCACATAACAAAACATCATCTCCTGTCTCTCTGGATTCTACTCATTGTAATGCTGCTAGTTTTTGTTTTGTTTGTTTTAATTTTTTTTTCTTTTGTTTGTTTGGTCTTTTGTTTATTTTTTTGTTGTTTCTTTTGTTATTGCATTTGTTGATAGATGATGAAAGACGTTGTGCCCAAAAAGACGGAGAAAACAAATACAAAGATTCAGCAGGCTCATTGCATTGAAGCTGAAAGTATATTTTCAAAATATTGCTTATGCAGTAATTTAAAAAATAACTATAGTTCTTATTTAAAAGAGATAACCGACAATGCTCTTATTTTAAGCCTGAGTATGGTGAAGGCACATCAATAAACAATTCTCTCGAGGAGGTCAATTCTTCCTAACCAACTGACTGGGAGAGGAGTGTCATACCACAAGACCTCAAAGGCTACAATAACACAACTGACACTCGCTTTCGGATCGGAAGGTCCTGGGTTCGAGCCTCGCTCTCGGCGCATAGTTGAGCCCTTGGAAAAGGCTCTTTACTCACATTCTCTCACCGTACTCAGGTGTAAAATGAGTACCTGGCCGTTAACAGCGTTGTCTTTGTCCGAAAAATTGTAATATCGCCTAACAGGCGTCATGTCCCGTCCTACATGTTAAATGTTGCTGTTGACCAAGGACCCCTTGTAAAGCGCTTTGAGCATATTTAGTGGATATTGCGCTATATAAAAGCTCATTTATTTATTATATTCTGCCGTCACATTGGCAACACACTTTTTAAAATTTTGGCCAAAAAACTTATACTTCATATATCAATGTTGATGCTATGACTTTGATTACATACTCACCTGTTATGTACGTACCAAGACACAAAACTATGCGTAATCTTGAGTGTTTATTGTCTTACTGATATAATTTAGTGAGAACTAATGCTAAAAATTGCTGTCTAAAAACAATAACAAAGAGCTTGTGTACCTTCCTTAGTCTGACTGATTGAATTTAGTAAGAACTTATCATCCAATTGCGGTCTAAAAAACAACAGAAAGCTGCTTGATGTCATCTTCATACATTCTATACCCATTTTTTTGTGATGCCATCTTCTTACATTTTATACCCAGTTTTTCTAATGTCATCTTCATAGTTTCTATAACCAATTTTTGTGATGTCATAATCATGCTTCTATACACAGCTAATGTCATCTTCTTAGAGTCTATATCCAGTTTTTCTGATACAATTCTCATACGTTATCTATCCAGTTTTTCTAATGCCATCTTTGTAGATTCTATACCTCGTTTTTTCTGATGCCATCTTCATACATTCTATATCCGATTTTTCTGATGCCATCTTTATAAATTCTATACCCAATTTTTTTTTCTGACGTCTCTTCATACATAAAATACCCAATTTTTCAGGGTCATCACGTCTGTTTGACTACGGCCAACTTGCCAAGATGTCTCATACCCGAGACTTACAATAGGTTTCATATTTGAGACTTTTTGGCAAGTAGTCACCTTAATCAAGTTTCCTGGCCTAAATAGAAAACGGGAAAGTAACAGTGCACAGCGACTCTACTGCGTAAACATGAGCTATTAAAGAAATATAGAGCAATATCAACTAAATGTACGCAAAGCACTTAACAAGAGGCTCCATGGCAACAGCAACGCTTAACATGCAGGACAACGTGAACTATAGGCGATCTTTAATATATTTTTTTGGATAAAGATGACGCTGGTACCAAGCGAGGTACTCATTTTACGCTTGGTGAGTGATGTCAGGGAATATGAGTAAAGAGTCTTTCCAAGAACTCAACTTTGGCAGTCAAAAACGGGGCTATAACCTTATGACTACCGTTCGAAGTAGAATGTCATACAATAAGACCACGAAGCTGGAAAATTGAATTAAAACTTAAGGTATTTTTCTTATCATAATACATATCGTATGACATCATGGATGTGAATCGTGGATAATCACAAGAGAACGATGAGAATAAAATAAATGCATTTGAAATTAAATGTTACCGGAAAAGTCTCCACATTCCCTTGACAGCAAAGGAAACTAACAGAATGTCAAAACGTTCCCCAGAGCATTAGGGAATCATATCTCATCAAGATGATGCAGACACTAAAACCTGCCTTTTTGACAAATCAAGAGACATGGCTCCCTAAAAATTAAATTTCTGGAGGATATTGTGGATGGTAAAAGATAGAGAGGGTGACCAAGAAGATTATGGTCACAAGACATGAGCGAATGGATGAATAAGCTAGTGACCGAATGTGAAAGGAAGGCGCAGGACAGAAGCTTTTTTCGGTTGGGAGCTGCGGAGACCACGTCCAGGAGGGATAAGCCTTGATAAATAATAATAATAATAATAATGCTGAAAATTTATATAGCGCTATAACTCCGAGACACCAGACTCTAAGCGCTTAAATTACAAATTACTTTGGCTGAAACATACTCATTCACACACACAAGCACACACACACACACACAACACAACACACAACACAAACCAAACCTATCTTGCTTCTCATACCATCTACTAAAATCGAAACAAATATGTTTTAAGCGAACGTTTAAAAATAGCCAAAGCTTCTTTTTCACGAATGCTCTGCGGTAAGGTGTTCCAAATAGAGGGTCCGAAATGAGAAAAGGATCTCATTCCAGCATTTTTCCGAATTCGAGGGACAACTAGTTTTGTGGAATCACTGGCCGAACGTAAGGGGCGGGGTTTTGAATATCTTTCAATTAGTTCTGAAAGGTAGGAAGGGGCAGTACCTTCAAGACAACGATACACTAAAACACAAGCTTTGAATTTAATTCTTTTCTCAACAGGCAGCCAATGCAGGTCATGAAGTAGAGGTCCGGCAGAGTCGCACCTACGCTTCATAAATACTAGTCTGGCAGCGCTGTTTTGGACAATCTGAAGACGTTTCAGATTGTATTGCGAAACGCCAAACAACAGAGCATTACAATAATCCAATTTCGATAGTACGAGGGACACAACCAGGTGCTTGGTCACATCCTCAGATATGAACCGTCTAATGGAAGCAATCTTTTTTAGTTGGAAAAAGAGAGATCTAACCAAATTATTAACCTGATGCTCCATCGACAGTCCAGAGTCTAAGAATGTGCCAAGGTTTTTCACTTTGTCAACAATTTGAATAGAGGCATCCCCCAACTTCAAATCTGTTTCACTTTTCCACTTCCTGTTCCCCACATACAGCACCTCCGTCTTATCATCATTCAGTTTCAGTCTGTTCTCATTCATCCATTTCTTAACACTTTGGATACAATTTTTACTATTGGCTGATACTTCTTGTAAATTTCTCATATTGGAAACGCAGTACAATTGCGTATCATCAGCGTATTGATGGTAAGACAGACCAAAACTTCTGATGATTTTAGACAGAGGGCCAACGTACAAAACAAAAAGAACGGGTCCAAGTACTGAACCCTGGGGAACCCCACAATCAAGAAAGATTTCCTCCGATCTATATTCATCCACCGTAATAATCTGTATACGATTAAACAAATATGACCTAAACCAATCAAGCGCTGCACCAGACACGCCATAAGTAATTTCAAGACGTTTGAGAAGAAGATTGTGATCAATAGTATCAAAAGCAGACGATAGGTCAAGCAAATTCAGCAAAGAACATGAACCATTGTCTATAACAGAGAGGAGATCATTAACAACCCTAACAAGTGCGGTTTCCGTCGAATGATGTTGCCTATAAGCAGACTGAAATTTTTCTTCAAGACAATTATTTTTAAGATGAGACAGTAATTGTTTCAAAACAAGCTTTTCTAAGATCTTAGAGAGAAAAGGAAGATTAGAGACAGGGCGATAGTTTTTTAAGTTCTCTTTATCGAGATCAGGTTTTTTCAAAAGGGGTTTGACATGAGCAACTTTGTAAATGTCTGGTACAGCACCTGACTGCAACGAATTATTAACAATACATGTAAATGGTGTTAAAATTACATCAATGCATTTTTTTAAAATGGCAGTATTTAAGGGGTCTAAATCACAACTTTTAGTTGGAGACGACATAATGCAATCACGTAAGTCAGCTTCAGTAATCTTTGAAAAATGTGTTAACGAATCACCATGAAACTTGTCAAATGTTGTAGGGATCGATTCAGACGAGAGTTCCTTCCTGATGGTATCCGTTTTTTCTTTAAAATATTGACCAAAGCGAGTTGGTAGATATGGACGATCGATTAAAGATGGGAGAGCTGGTTGCGTCTGTTGTCCCAGCAGTTCCTTGGTCAAGGCAAAGAATTGTCTCGAACGTCCCACGTTTTTGAGGCTTTCTTCATAGAATTTCTTTTTGGCCCTGAAATTGACGGCTTTTGCATCATTTCTAGCCGCGATGTATCGCTTCTTATCGACAGCATCTCTGGACTTGAGCCATTTTCTTTCTGCCCGCCTCCTGGCTAATCCATTCAATTTTATTTCGGTATTATACCAGGGTGCTTGACGTCTCACTTTTACTGCTCTAGTTGTTAAGGGAGCATGCTTGTCCACCGTACCAACAATTGACTCGTGGAGACCATTCGCATCATGTTTATTTTTAACGTTATGGTCAAGGTCTTGTTTAAAAATGTTCATGTTTATATTCTTCAAATTACGAGATGTTATCATCTTTTTTACTTCGTGCTTCATTGGAAATAAAACGCAAAACACAATTAAATGATGGTCAGAGATTAATTTATCAATATTTGAGACAGGTGAAGAGAGAGAATGTTCAATGTCTGTAATGACATGATCTATTGTGTGGCCATGGTTGTTTGTAGGACCGCTTACAAGTTGAATATAGTTGTTAGTGTCAATAAGCTCCCGAAATACTTTCGATTCATTTTTGTTTCCGAAATAATCAATGTTAAAATCACCCATAAAAATATTATGCTTTTTGTTAATGGATTGCATAGTCATAAATTCTCCGAACTCAGATAAAAAATCAATTGTTGATATTTTGTTTTGTTGGCTTGGTGGTGGGCAGTAGACACAGTGAAACGACTTTTTAAAATTATTTTCATGAATGGCAAATCCAGCGTATTCAAAACTTCTAAAATTATCATGGTGAAATGATATCTTGTCAAAGAGTGACAAGTTGTAAATAATTGCAATACCACCTCCTTTCCTCCCAATGCGTGGAAATGATTTAATACAAAAGCCTTCGGGGGTAATTGATTTCATAATTGGATCATCATATGAATGATTAAGCCATGTTTCCAAGATGACAAAAATATTAATTTTATGATCTTCAATAATGTCGATTATGTCTTGAGTTTTATTACGACACGATCTAACATTTAGTAATCCAATTTTTAAACTGGTATGATCACTACGTGCAGGTTGTTGTTGTTGTTGTTGTTGTTGTTGTTGTTGTTGTTGTTGTTGTTGTTGTTGTTGTTGCTCAAGACGGTGCTGTTGCTGCGAGTTGTTGTCATGGTGGTCGTTAATTTCATACTGACTGTCACGGACAGTGTTGACATTTGACAAGGAACGGTGAGGATTACTCATTGAAGTGATTAGATTGGATGGGGGACGAGTGTTGATAAATTGAAGCGAGGATCGAGGTCGTAGGGGGAGCGGGCGTGGGGTTGGCCGATGACCAATGACGGTGGTTATAGGGCGTTGTTTTCGTCTACCCCCTCTGAGTCTGTTCACAAAATTAGTATTATAAATAGATCGATGTACACGGTAGTTGTTAAAAGTTGTAAAATATAGCACAGTGAATAAAGTTTCCAATATGGCTGTAAACAAATAATGATCATCATCATCATCATCATCATCATCATCATCATCATCATCATCATCATCATCATCATCATCATCATCATCATCATATCAGATCCATATCCTATCATGTGAACGATTATTTGGGCCAACTGACCTACCTTTGAATTAGATTGCATGTGTTTATCACAAGCCCTGTGCCTTTGTTGTGTTCAACACAGTGAACACCATCAAGAGGACAGCCCACATGTTAATACTTATTTTAGACGCTCGATAATTTCTACGAATGAACAAAGTTCACGCAATCCCACAAATAGTTAAAACAACAAGCCACAATACCGAGGCACCAGTCGCATGTGGAAAGACCTTTGTAGTTGTTGATGTTATGCATTTAGTTAAAACGAACACAGCATCCGCCAGCTGGATATAAAGTACCAACACACAATATTGTAAATTTATAGATAGTATGCAGATGACGTCACTCGGGCCTTTGTTATTGTTTTTGCCATCCGCGTTTGTGAGTTGTTATCACAAAACTGTATTAACCAGACTATAAAAGTTCATGGTTACACAGAGTTTGTGTGTTGGTCCGTTATACTTCCGGATGGCAATGTTGTGAACTCCTTGGCCAAGCGCATTCTATCTATAGTCTGATTTATATAATTGAGTGAGAAGTAATCACTAAAATGACTGTCTAAAGAAATATGAAAAAGAGCTGAGTGATGTCAATTTCGTTCTTTCTATTCTTTGTCCCCCAAACAAGGGACTGAATTTGGTAGATGATACATTCACTCAATACCCAGTGCATTTGAATTAAACATAGATTTTTCCTCAGAGGAAGCTTTTTTCGTAGCTACTTGACATTGTTTCAAAGTTGTACATTTCCATTATTTAAAAGAAACTTCATATGATACATTTTTTAAAAACATTGAGCTTTTAAATCGCTCAATATCCACGAAACGTGTTCAAAGCGCTTTACAATGGACCCCTGACCAATAGCAACACATAAAATTTAGAACGAGACATTAGACGAAATTACAATTTATTTTT
>NC_088373.1:13658573-13668573 GCF_034508935.2 Berghia stephanieae
TCCTTAGTGATAGGAATTACACAATCAGAAAGATTCAACTTACGCGTGGAAAGGTCCACGTGGTCACGTCTTGTGATTTGCAATGCCTCTGTTTTGTTTTCATTTAACCCGAGTTTATTGAAACAAATCCAGTCACTAATCTCAGAGATACAATTTTCTATATCTGTTATGACATTGAAATAATTGTCGGTTTAAATAGGAAACGGAAGTTGCGTCTGCGTAAAAAATGGGACTCAATAAAATATTTGGAGATGATGTTACCTAATGGTCTGATATAGAGGGTAAATAAAGAGGGTCCAAGATCTGAACCCTGTGGTACACCAAAATATATGGGACAAGGAGAAGAGAAGGCATGTCGATTTACAGACACTGATTGACTTCTGTCAGAGAGGTAAGAAGAAAACCAGTCAAGAGATTCGAGACTAGTCTTTAATTATTTGGGTCTTCTTTGTCAAGGCTGGGTTTCTTTAATATGGGAGTGACAATAGCATGTTTAAGATTATTAGATACCTCATCAATAAACAAAGTATGATTTACAATATGGGTGAGAACAGAAACCAAAATATAGCACTAGAAAGAACATGTCATGAAGGAATTGGATCTATTGGGCTAGAGTCGTCCATTTCCCAGACCGACCAAATGGACAATTCACGAGAGTTTTTGTATTGTTACGTCTTTAATTGAATGGCTTTAGTTGTACTAACCCGATTGCATCATCTACAAAGATTGCTTCCGCCACTACAAATTGTGAAAATAGCAAGTTGTAGAGAAAACTCACTCAAATTGACAACATTTGTTCAGGTAAGATGAAAGTGTTTCTTATCTTAGGGGATGCACGTCGTCCGTCCTGATTGACAAATAAGCCAAATGTAACTCTTTTAACCGTAGAAATACATTGAGTGCTTAAAACTGCCTCCTGGGATATATATTTAGGCATTACTATTTTCAAATCACTTGCGGCTATAGAGAGGACGTCAGCCACTCTCTTCGCAAGTCAGTAGTCAGTGGCTTTCAGCTAATCCTTGGGTTCTTGGAAAATATAGAAACACGGCCGTTCATTTAAAAAGACTCTTTTGTAGACGAAGGTATAATGTAAGGTATTGCTTTAAAATCTCTCCAGACATAGAACGGTCAACTTGACGTCTAGACCAAATCATTTCAAAGATCGATATGGCAACAGCAACGCCAGGAATGGAGGATTTAAATGCGGCATCTGGCGATTCTACTGCTACGACAGAAGATGCTCCATTTGACGACGTCGAGATGGCTTCAACTGGCATCAACATGCTACTCAATAATGGGTTTGATGAACGTTTGACTAAGAACCCAAGGATTAGCTGTTGATGAACGTTTGACTAAGAACCCAAGGATTAGCTGATAACCACTGACTACTGACTTGCGAAGAGACCGGCTGACGTCCTCTCTATAGCCTCAAGAGTCAAATCGGTGTTGAATCTCCATTGTGCCATGAAAAAAGGTTGGTCAGTGAGGAAAGGGCATTTTCGTATGTCCCATCCCTTACTGACCAAACGCTTTAAATGGGTCTTTAAAAACCCTACCAAACACATTAACACGTTTTATGTCGTTGATTTACTTTTTCATTTTCTAGAGCTAGATGTGTAAACAGTTGCTAAAAAGGTTGTCGTTTAACAGTTTCTGCTAATAGGAAGGCAGAAATAGAGGCTACAAAATGACTGAGCAGGAAAGGAAACGTCAGGAGAGGGAAATAGTAAAGCAGAGAGAGTGGCACTGAAGCAGAAAGGGAGAGGGAAGGGCGAAAAGAGAAAGACAAAAATCGTCCTCGGCGAAACTAGTCAGAGACTCATACAGAAGTTATTCTGGACGGTGATTTCTCATGTCCATCAGATGGCTTCAGCAATAGAGAATACAAGGGCGAATGAGTTGCGGCCGGTGCAAGCGCTTGAGACATTAAAAAAGAAACAATGCTCGGACAGCCAGCGTAATACCATTGAGGCCCTTGACGAGGAAGGGTTCAATGAGTATTTGTTTCAATTTGATTTTTGTTTAAAAAATAAATCTGCATGTCACGTCTTGTCCTCATCATTGTTAGTATATTATTGTTTCATTGCCAGGAGGTAGACATTGTAAAGCGCCTCGAGCGAGAATTTGAAGCTGATTTTTTTTGTTTTTCTTAAATGAATAAATGAAGTATTATTTACTGTATACTTACGATGATATTTGCAGTACAGCCTTTCTTGTTATTTATTTGAGCTTTATATCAAATTGTAGGGCATTATAATAATGTTCTGTTAGTGGTAAGATTGGTGGTCGGTAAAGGGATCGGGCTTTGGGCGGTAGTGGAACGATGGAAAAGAATGTGGTCGGTAGGGGGAAAATATATCACATACCTAACACCACTAGAACATGGATAATATTGCTTGCCGGGGAACAGTCAGTTACAAACCCAAACCTACCACCATGTCTTAAGAGGACATTGCTCTTTGAAAACGGTATTATTTATGGTGCTTGTTCTGGACAGATTATGTCCCTTGTTCTCGTAAGGCGTGACAAGGCTCATAGTGGACGGTAGGGGACGGAATGACTCAAGTTGTTTTAGAGCTTTGTCTCATCGCGGACAGTACTTCTGTTTTAGTGTCGGGCTCAAATTCGTCCAATGCTACTTCGGCTCGATGTGCACTAGTTTCCTTCGCTTGTGCTTAAATTGATTCCTCTTTGTCCAACTTTTTCGGAATTCCTGATATTTTATCTCTAAAGTGTAAAGAGAAACTATTTGCGGTAGCAATAGGGTCCTCAAAAATATTTGAAGGATGATCCTTACTCAGTTTGTTCAGGGTGACGAAAGAGTTCACGTGGGATTCGTTGGGCGCTTGTTATTTTATTTTGAATATAATATGTTTTGTGTACAAGATAGAATCAATTTGTTCGGTTGGTGTTTTAGTCCTAAATAGATTTGATAATGAATTTCTAATTTGGACCGGCGCCAAGTCCGTTCGGCAGATCTGAGTTGATGTTTTAGTATTTGTATCTCATTGCAATACCACTCTGTGTTTGGTCGAATAGTAATTTCTTTCTTTCTTGACCAATGGACACAGCTCATCGAACACAGTTTTCAATTAAGTATTATAAATATTTACCATTTCATGAACATTATCAAGACTATTAACAGAGGTGAGTCAATCCAAAGACTTGATGGTTTCTTGCAATGTTTCTATGTTTAGTGATTATCTTTTACGGTATGAGATCGTTTTCTTGACGGATGGTTTGCATTCAATTTTTAGATTTAGAGCTATCAGGTTATGATCTGAAATGTGCGATCCAAAACTTTGTCAATTATTTTTTTATCTTTCCTGGAAATCACTAAGTCTAAGATGGGCCCAGCTTTATGCGCTCCGTCCTTTAGATATTGTCTTTAATTGTGGCTATCTAAAATGACCTTTAATTTTAAACAGTTTGCATCCGATATATCGTCCATGTGGCCTTTGAAATCACCCAGTACAGAAATTTCTTCGTGAGCGCGTCGATTTCATCATAGAATTGATTATGTGTGAGTTTGTTCTTTTTTATGTGGAGGTCTATAAATTATAACAATTTGGTGCTTATCATTTCTTTTCAACGACGACGACGACGACGACGACGACGATGATGGTGATGATGATGATGATGATGATGATGATGATGATGATGATGATGATGATGATGATGATGATGATGATGATGATGTTGACAACTACGTCAGATGGCAGCATATTCTAATGCTGCTCACACTCCTATGTTATGACCATCGACCTAATCAGCAAATCCTTTACCGCACTCGTGCACCGTCGCAAACCCACCCGGAAGCTTCGTCATAACACACCGTTCAACTAGATGCTCTGCGGTAAATATTGGACAGGTGGAAAAAAACCCACTAATGAATTTGTTTTGCCGTTTGGCAGGTTCTCAACCGAAGCCGATTCGCGGCACAAAGTGCCTCCTCTGTTGGTGGAGAAGCCTGGCAACTTCTCCCCCAGTTTAAAAGAGTCTATGTCCCCGCCCCCTCAAGGGATTGAATTCGCCCAAGCCGACTTCCATCTCGTACATGCATCTCTGTCCGTAGTCAGGAAATCTGCGTAAAGGGTTGCCAGGACTTTTTTCGGCTCGAAACTGGGCACCGTCCATTATATGCGCTTGAGAGGGGTTTCCGCATTCCCTCTCTCTCTTTGATCTTATTAAGCCAGCTCTTTGTAATCCTCTCCCGCCGACATTGGGCGACTGGATTGCTGCCATTTTCGGGCCCCATTCTCTTAGCGTTGTTGCCAGCATTCCTGACACTATGTGCATCGACCTGCGAAGTTTAACATCTACCTACTCAACGTTCCTGCTTCTAACCTATTTTGTAGCGCAATACTACACCATGGAATACCATGGTGCCAAGGCGGACGTCTTCGGGGGCGCTTGGTTAGTACCCCAAGTTGATCCCCCACCCCCAGCTTCGTCAGAGGACTGTCGCGATTCTCTATCTTCCGGGCAACTCCTTCGACTTCATAGATGGAATGCAGTGGCTACGGTTTTCGAAGTGTTCATCATCAAGTACCACTTGTCGAAGTAGGCTTTGAGTCTGGTGAAGTCCTCGCTTAGTACGCTCTTGAGAGGGGTCCACACTTTACTTTGAGTAACGAGTGTCCAGTCGTCGGCGTATCCTAGCCTCGGGGAGGAAGTGTTCGGATATCACCAATGTAGACATTAAACAACATTGGCGCTGGAACCAAACCCTGAGGGACCCCATTCTTCAATTTCCTAAACTTTACTCGTAGCGTCTCCCAGCGCTACGTGGAATGGTCTTTCCCCTAAGATTTAAGAGAACAACTTTAAGGTCTTTTTGCACCTTATGATCTTTGCACGTTTAAGCATTAATCCTTCGCACCAGACCCTATCGTACGCCACCGACAGGTCTATGAATGCAGCACCCTACCTCAATATTATATGTAAGGGCAATGACCTGTTCCTTGGTGCACCTCCCTTTCCTGAAGCCCGCCTGCTCGGGTGGCAGGGCGGGGTCTATGATAAATTAAATATTGTGAAGCGCATTGAGCATGATAAATACCTGTAAATATGCGATATAAATATCTTCATTTGTTTATTCTATTTACTTATATACTGTCTGCCATAATAAAGATCTGCCTACTTGAACATTTGAAAATTCGTAATTTTTAGGAAATAACAGTTGTCGTTACAATAGTTAACTTAAAAAATCAACAATTTACCTCACAAATAATATCAGATGACACTTCAAAATACTTAAATTTACGTGATTTGGCATGGACTTTCATTTTCAATAAGTTTTTATGACTTGGCGATGCTTTTGAAGTTCTGAAATTTCTCGTAATAGTAGTTCTGCATAATTTGATGCTTTACCTTTCATCCTTAATCTTAGCATCACTCTGCAGTTTGTCACCCTGAGAAAAATCGCATTCCAGATGAACATCCTTGTCGTTACGAGAGACAATGCCTTCTTTCTCTTTCATTCTGAGCCGCCATTCATATTTCCCATTGTCCCCAATCTGCCTCGTGAGACAAAGATTTAAAAAGTGTAAGTAGAATGCACACATTAAACTTAAGCTTTACACGGGAGCTTTTATTAAGCGCACTATCCAATGGGCGTGCTCAAAGCGTTTTGCTTAGGGTCCCAGACCAACAACAAAACGTAACACAAGGGCGCCTTTTTTCAACAGAGACAACGCTGTTAACATTATCAGGTACTCATTTTACACCTAAGTCCGGTGAGAGAATGTGAGTAAAGAGCCTTTTCCAACACTAAACTATGCGCCAATAGAGGCTCGAATCCAGGACCTTCCGATCCGAAAGCGAGTATCATACGACAGGACGTATGCAACCATGTGGTGAGGTGGTGTGATCATCGCATTGTTGAGTCCTTGGAAAATGCTATTTACTCAACTTATATTCTCTCAACGTACTCGGCTGTAAAATGTGTACCTGACCGTTACCAATGTTGTCTCTGTCGTAAAAAATTGTAAGAATGCCTTACAAACATCGTGACTTGTCCTAGATGTTAGATGTTGCTGTTAGCTTTGGGTCCATTGTAAACCGCTATGAGCACGCTCAGTGGATTTTGCCCGATGTAAATGCTCGGGTTATTTGGGTTGTTATTTTCCCCAAATGCAATAAAGTTAAGGAATTTCATCACTGAGAACTTAAATTTTGAGAGTTATGAGAAATTTAAGTAATGTTTGTGAGAGAATGACGTAATGATTGCGATACAGAGCCATGACCAAACGCCATCCGACACCACACAAATGTTGATCTTATCTTCGATGTTTAAACCGCAACAATTGTGTTGGGTCATATCAGGAATTTTCGATATCGATGTAACTATATTGATGACGCCTTCAAAGCAACCAATATTCTTTTCATAATTAGATGCAAATGACCCGAACTATGTCCTAATTCACCCTTAACCTTCTCCTTACCACCTTCAGCAAAATCGTCACATTTGTTACGACACAATATACATTTTTCTTATTCAGATTTATTTTGTACATCACAAACTTTTAAGAATGATTATTGTTTAATTAATAAGGACATACGATTGTTTTCTAGAGAGCTTGTTTGAACTTTTAAAAATCTAGTTTTCTTCTGGGTAAGCCTGCCATTTTCGGGAAAATACTGAAAATTATTGGTAAGGAAAGAGTTAAGAATGGCAAACGCATCCAATAATTCTAGCAGCAAATGTCAACTACAAAGATGTGAGAATGGGTTAAGTGGGATACTTTCGCTTTTTAATAAATCTCCCTCCACCACTCCCACTCCCCAGATTCTTTCACCCCTTTGTTTCTCTCCATCATCCTCCCTGCTCCCTTAGTAAAAAAACACACACAAAAAAAAAACAACAACAAAATGTGTATATACAAAACAAATAAACGATGTTTTGGCCTTTGCCTTCTTCAGGTATATAAGAAAAAGAAATATGCTACACAACAGTATGGATTAGATAGGGTTGATCATGACACGTTGTTTTCCTTTTATGGACTGCCTATTTGAAAACAGAAGATACCGTGATTTTTAATGAGTAAACAATTAAATAACTAATTAATTAATTAAATTTTCATTGGCTCCATTTACCTTTCCAGCACAAGATTTCTCTTTCATTGATTCATCCGTTTTGTTGCCCAAGACGACATTCATGTTAACAATGTCACCATTTTCCTTCGTTTCAACGATGAAGTTGCTACACCAAGGAATCTTGTCACCAATTTCATTTACAGTATGAATAGTTCTGTTGAATGCAAAATCAAATGTTTCAATAAGGTACATAACAAATTATTATTATTATTATTAATATTATTATTATTATTATTATTATTATTATTATTATTATTATTATTATATTATTATTATTTTATTATTATTATTATTATTATTATTATTATTATTATTATTATTATTATTATTATTATTATTATTATTATTATTATTATTATTATTATTATTATTATTACTGGATTGTGTTTATTTTATTTGGGTTCCGTTGGCATTCTTGACATGACTGTACATGTCGTTTGATGTTATCCGGAATACCAGGTCAGAAAAAATGGGCTAAGATGCGCTCCGTTGTGACAACGATTCCCACTTGTCCTTTGAAAGGTATGGTCTGGTGTGTCCCATGTCTAGAATCTGTCGGCGATGCATAGCTGGAATGACGAGCTGAAGGCGTATTTTGCCGGTTACTCGGTATAACAACTCTTGTTGTATTATAAAATTTCCCTTTTTATTCTTGTCACCAGCTTCTGTCACTTTGGAGAAGCAGCGTGTCAGCGTCGTGTCCTCTGCGCCTTTCTTGTGTCTTTGGATCCAGTATGTTGTGATAAAGGCGGTAAATTTCGTTGATCCTGTGCGGTTGTCTTCATGTAGTAGTAGTAGTAGTAGTAGTAGTAGTAGTAGTAGTAGTAGTAGTAGTAGTAGTAGTAGTAGTAGTAGTAGTAGTAGTAGTAGTAGTATCGTTCGGCTACACTCTATGTTTAACGTATCAATCAAGGTTCGGAAGTCATCATCACATTTGTTGATGGTTTCAAATCCCCTTCCAGTTTTGTCTCTGGGCAATCTAGTACGAGGTGGTTTGCATCTTGTGGTGCTTGGTTGCACTCTGGGCATGTTGGTGATTCTTGGAGCCCCCATTTGTGCATATTGGCAGCTGTTCTTGTATCTTTTGACCGTAGTCTACCCAGCTGTAGACCTGGGAGACTTTTACAGGGATCTTGTCTTCATGTGACGGGCGGGAACTGGGTGTTTAGCGTTCCGAGAAAATTTTTGCAACCAAGGATGAGAGAGTGATTAGGTGCATCTAGCACTCGAGCAGGTATAGATGATACTACAATATCTCGATATTGGCGATCGGAAGTGAGAGAGGTGGGGTGTCTGTAGTGGCGCACTGAATCTTGATAATCTCATCTGTGAACTGGTCCGGCCGAACCAGGTCACGGGCTACAACTGCATTGAAGTCTTGTTCTGTGTCGTAGAGAACGGTCACAATCTGTCCATTTACTTTGACTGAGTCAATGACTGGAGGGTGATCCGAAGATTCTTTTGTTTTTAGTAGCGGGGGGTTACCAACAGTGCGATCAGCGTTTGCCTACCTTTTTGATGGCAGATGCGTTTGTTGTCGCGACGGCAATCCTCTGTTGAATGTCCCTTCATATTACAGTTCTTGCAATATAATTGTTGTTTATGTTGTTGTGTGGTGCTTCTTTCGTATTGGTTGTCGTTGTTCTTCTGTTCGTATGGTGGTGGAAATTTAGTTCTGTCTTTATGAGAGGTGGACGGTTTTTAACTTTGGTATTGTCTTCTTTCTGTGAGGTGATTTTCTTGAGCTGTCATATAGCGGTCAGTGCATGTTACAACGTCGTCCAGTTTATGAGCGCCTTGTTCATCAACAAAACAACGGACATCCAGGGGCATTGATTCTCTCATCTGTTCCATCATGACAATCAAATTTGATCCCTCATAAGTTTCTGGGTTGCCATATAGTTTTAGCCATTGTTGGAGGCTGAGTTGAAGATGATCTGCCGACTGGTGATACGTTTTATGTTTGTCCTTCTTCAGCGTCCTGAACCGTCCGCGATAAGATTCCGCGATCATATCAAAGTTTTCAGTAAGGATGCCTTGAGCTCTTGAAAGTTATTTTTGTTATCCTGTGTCAGGCGAGTATAAATTTTGTATGCCTTGCCCTTGAGATGTTGACTTGCTTTAAGAGCCCATCTGGCCTCTGGAAGATCAAAGCTCGTTAACCACCGATCAATTTCTTCAATACGCGGTTTGAAAGTTTCCACCGGGAATGCCATTACTTTGTCTATGCTTCCATTGCTCTGGGTGGATGGAATGGGACTGGTGGTAGATGTTTTCTGCTATTCCCCGTGTCATAGACATTTCGATTTCTTTTTTTGCCGGTACGTTGCGGTTCCAGTTCAAGATATTTGTTTTTCAGCGATTGTTCCTGCTCATATATCCGTTTTTCCTCCTCCTCTAGTCTTACAATCTCTTTATCTGCGTTCTCCGTTACAAAGGCGGATAACTCGTCACCTGACAAACCTAATTCTTTATCTAATCGTAAGAACTAGGGTCTATTTGTGACGCCGGTGGCCATGACTAATTACAGATTGAACTGCAGAAGGTGAATGAGAAGGAGGTAATCAATCGAAACGGACCAGAGAGAGTAGAGCAGAGAACAAAACAAATAGAACTAAACAACTTAGAGTTAGGTAAGAATGAAGAACTTCTAAAGCACTGATAATGAATTATACTGAAGTAGATAACAACGTACTGTTGAAAAGTGCTAAGTTTCGCTAGGCCAAATGTCAATATACTATGACACACACAATGCTTAGAATGAACACTGATTGCCTTAGACTTAATTGTGCGTGCACGTGTCAATAGAGGGATAATGCTATTGACCGTTACACGTATAAACAACAACTTACAAGATGGGTTGAAGCTAGAGTGACTGTATTTTTTAAAAATTAATCTT
>NC_088373.1:13673573-13681073 GCF_034508935.2 Berghia stephanieae
CAGCGGTTGGGAACACATCCGGAATTCCAAAACGAAAGAGTGTAAGAATCGTATATTATTCCACCCTTCCACTGGAAAACCCTATCTTTTATAAGTAAATACGCAAATAATGATTTGAACGAGATGCAGAATATTTCCGCTAAATTTATTGGTTTAAAATAAAAGACAGCTGATTGGTTATTTAAAATAATCTTTTGATGTGTATGAATACTAATTGTTTTTATTTGGGTCAAAGGTTTCAAACTAGCAGACGAAGAAAAAACCTGTTTCAGAATGGCGAATCATTTGGAAGGGATCGACACTGAGAATATTTTGAGTAATACTCAAAACCAAACGATAGAACAGTAAGGCCAAAGAAATTCTTAAATCAGACCGAAAACAGAAACTTTGAGTCAATCAATTCAGTACAGCTGCTCAAGAAATTCGTTAGCAAAAGACTAACGAAGTCCAGAGATCCCGATTGGCCCCTGTACGCTCTATCTCAGGTGTATATTAAAAATTACCTGTCACAAAAACACATCAAGCCTTCAACACTATGAGACTCAAATTGATTTGCATAACATAGTAACATAAGTTCTATTCAAAACGCGAATTTAAAAAACCAACATATCATTATGTCAAATGATGACAACCATACAATCACAGTATGACACAACTTCAAAACATATTATTGGTTATGAAATATAACTTTGAAAATTACTTTGAGGGGTGGAATAAAGGTATTTTTTTCTCGGGTTTGGATTATTAAATTCGGTTTTTTAAATCGCTGAATAGTTGCGATAAAAATAATTCGTTTAATAAATCCAAATCCGTGAAAGAATGCTATACTAAAATATGTCTTTATTAAACGCGATATCATATTAACCTTTTTACAGTTTTGGTTATTGGTTGAAGACATAACGGGACATAACGTGTTCGTTTGTTTTGGTGGAGATGGTCTTACATTGAAGCTAATCTATTTAAGTACATAATACTTAACACTCCACAGCTCCCAGCAGCCGTTCAATATTCGTTTTGACTTATATTTCCCGAAATTTAATAGCATCTGTTCTAAAATTAAATTGAATTGAGCTTTTATATAGTGCAACCTATCCATTAAATTTTGTACTCAAAGTGATTTGCAAAGGGCCGCCAACCACAGCAACACAAGTTCGGTGCCGAGAGTTTCTGCCAAGATGAGTCATTTTAATCAATCTTTATTTGAAGGAAAGAATTTTAGGGCCAAACTTTTGAATGCATGTTATTCCGAGAACGTCTGAATAAGAGACGGAGGCTAAGTTTATGCGCCAAAATCAAATAAAACATGGTACGCACAGCTCGTATGTAGACTTTAGAGTTTTGATCCGCCGAACGTGATAATCGGGACTTCAGAGTTTTGGTCCGACGACCATCGTTATTCGAATCCAAAATCCTTGGACGTTTGTAAGCAAAAAGCCTTTCATAGGACAAATAATGAGTGGGTTACACTTTGAATCATACGGTGGTATATTTATTTTAGTAGCAGGGTGTATAGGCAGATTATTAGGACAACCAGCGGGACGTAAAAGAGCGAGGATTGGTGATCTTTAATGACGATCAGCATACATTTAGACTAGAAAATAAGATGCCACCATTCTGAAACCAGAAGATCAAATACCAAAGTACTCCGGAAGAGCGGTTTTACACTTTCAATGAGATTTGAACAAGTTATTTGACATTACCCTTCTGTTTCCTTTTACGTCTAAAGAATCTGCCTTAACAGCCTGCTTCTAAAACAGTCTTGCCACCTTTTGATTCAATTTGTAATCTATTTATTATTAGTCCTCCGAAGAACTGGTTACATAAATCCTTCCAAGGAGTAAGGAACCGGAGGAGTAGAAGCTGTGGTGTCACTACTTCTCATCCCAATTCGACTTACGGTGAAGGCAATCTTTGCCGGTCCATCCTATCTGGCAACCGTAATCACACGTCGCTTCCTCGGAGTAAGGCGTACACTCCTGTCCATGACAATGGCACGGACGGTCGCAGATAGGTCCATGCCAACCTGGTTCGCACCCTGTGATAATAGATATAGAAATAGTAAAATTGATGTCATTCGGCTCTTTGGTAATATCTATAGACCAGATTAGGTGATTAGTTCTCCTATATATTTAAGATAAACCATCGATATTATAACGTGTGCTTAGTTTAGTAATCAACGACTTTGTTTACTGAACTGTCCTGTCCGTATCTTTGTTATTCAAGGAGTTAAAGGTCAAAGGCTGTGATTATGTACCCTTCAATAACGGGAATGACTTTTTTTTATATACATTTAGCATTTATATAGAGCAATGCCCTTTATAAGAGGTTTCCAGTTAAAGGTGACAATTAACACGAAATATGAGACATGGCACCTTCAGGACGATTTTACAAGACTCGAAAGAGCTCACACACACACACACACACACACACACACACACACATTATATATATATATATAAATATATATATATATATATATATATATATATATATATATATATATATATATATATATATATATATATATATATATATATATATATATATAATATGGCTATGTTAGACACTCAAAAAAGCGTGGTTACTTTGCGTAGTCTGGTTGAATAGCAGCTAAAAATCTAGATTGTGGAAGAAGAAAAAAAGAGATTTGTGTTTTATTTGATGGATTAGACCACGCCGAGATTAACTCCCGAATAGCGTAAATGGCGATGGGGATGCTTGAATCCGGTGAAACAGTCGCAAATGTTGCAAATCATTTCAACGTACACAGAAACACTATATCTAATTTTCGTGGGCGTTTCAACACGACTGGTACAACAGTTGATGCGCCACGGACAAATGGACCACGAGTACATTTCACTCACACATGTACGAGATCGGTTCGTAGATGCAGAATGGATTTTTCGAGGTGCATTCCTGGATTGTGAAACATTTCTGGTCAAACGATCAGAAACAGACTGAGATAAAATAATCTGAGACCACAGAGACCAGCAATTTGACCAATTTTAACCCTGATCCACCAGCAACAATACGATTTGGCAAATACAATAAGTGTCCAAAGTCTTCGCCATCTCAAGTCTCCCACTCCTTCCCTTATTTTATTGACCAAATCGGTGGACATTTTACATAATACTTTGCATACAAATGATTCATATTACTAGAAAACTTTGAATTATGATTATGCATCGATCGTTCATTTCTCTCTGTTGAGGTTGACAGGCATTGACACACCAACCAAATCCATACTTCTTCACAACTGAATTCAATCTCTATTTTTTTTCAAAACAAATAAAGTTTTATTATGTTATTTTAGCTTAATAAGAGTGGGGAAAAGAATCTATATTATAATATTCACAATCAAAAACAATATTTACATTTCAAGTTAAGGAGCATGCTTCGGAAGACTTGGAGAATAATAATAATAATAATAATAATAATAATAATAATAATAATAATAATAATAATAATAATAATAATAATAATAATAATAATAATAATAATAATAATAATAATAATAATAATAATAGATCTTTATTGTCCATAAATATGGCAATTTGTCATTTAGTTACACTTGTTATAATGTTAAACGATAACTAAGATTGAACAGATATTTCACTCCTACTTATTTTCTCTCTCTCTCTCTCTCTCTCTCTCTCTCTCTCTCTCTCTCTCTCTCTCTCTCTTTCTTTCTTTCTTTCACACGTGCGATATACACAACATAAACATATTCATTTCGTTTTCAATTTGTTACGATTGTGGCAATTCGACACCAAAAATTATCATCATTATCAATTGGTCAGTTAATCTTACATTAAATAAATTAATCAGTTAATCAGTCAACGAATCAATCCTTGGTTTTTCTGTACCATATGAAATATTCAAAATTTTTATTGCTGATGGAAGTGTGTTAAAGAGGCAAAGGCAACTTGGGACAGTGTATAAAAACATTTTTTTTAAAATCACAGATCAGAAAGCTAGTTTTTCTATCACAGGTATTTATCCTTGATAACACCAAGTGTAAAAGGCACCTAAAACTGCACTGAAGACATTCGGATGCCTTTGAAAATCTCAATTTATAGTAGAATTAGACTCTTGACGCCGTTAGTCAGATAACCTAACAATTTTTTTCCTTTCAAAGACTTTGAGATAGAAATATCTATTTGAAACTTCAAAAATAATTATGAGCATTGCGTTTTCTCATTTTTATTGTCCAGTTTAACACATTTAATCATCTCTTTTCCCATTTCAATGCGAATGCCCCGTGTCTCCCCAAGCTGTCCCAAATCTCCCTGGGTCATGTTCCAAATATCTCTGACCTGTACTAAATCTCCCATTTAAAAAATCAATTACATCGATAAAACTAAAAATTATTTCCTTTAAAATTCGTAATTTTTACACATGCACGATTCAATACACTTGATATAAACATTTAAAAAAAAAAAAAAGAAAAAAATGCTTTTAAACTAAAGGTTTGGATATTTCCAAAGTTACAAGTGGATTATTGTCCCGTGTTTCTTATATTGTACGGTAGAACACAGAGCCTTCATATGAATCAGATGTCCTGATCATTGAGGGGTAGAACACAGAGCCTTCATATGAATCAGTTGTGCTGAGCATTGAGTGGTAGAACACAGAGCCTTCATATGAATCAGTTGTGCTGATCATTGAGATGGAGGACACAGAGCGTACACATGATTCAATTGTGCTGCTCAATGAGAAGGAAAAGACAAAGACTACATATGAATCAGTTGTTCTGATCACGGAGAGAGAAAGAAAGAAAGAGAGAGAGAGAGAGAGAGAGAGAGAGAGAGAGAGAGAGAGGGAGAGAGAGAGAGGGAGAGAGAGATTCTGCTCAATGAGAGGGATAACACGTAGTTTACATAGAGTCAATTGCTGCTCTTTAAACATTAATACATTGTTTAGTCTTACCTATGTGAGAAAATGGGAGTTTGCAATGTTTTTGTATACTTACTGAGTGGTTTTTCACAAATATAGTAGGTTTCAAAAGAAGTCCCGTCTTCAAAATAAATTTTACTATTCGAGAAACCTCCTCTTGATTTTGAATATAAATATCCATGTTTCTGTAATCGAGGCACGTCATAGAAAGAGTCGAACTTCATATTGGTTGGCACGTAATCAACCTGAAAAATAATGCAAAAGAAAAAAATAACAAATCAATTTAAAATCATAGACTATGAGACAGAATCGACATCGTTGTTCAGGGTGATGGGAGTGTGAGTAAAGTGACCGGATGGTTAAAGCATTGCGCAATGTGCAGGGATGTCCTGGGTTAGGCATTTCTCTTCAGATCACATTGTTTTTTTTTTCTTTAATCAAGGCTAACCCCCAATTTGCTCACTCGAACGCATCATGGAATAGTTAGGAGATGGCATCTCAAAATCCCACGCAAAGATATATTTTCTTTAATTTGCGTGGCTATTTTTGAGAGAGAAGAATAAGTTTGATTTTCCTGAAATGTTATAAATTGAAACAAAAATAAATGCATTCTCTTAATACAGGTCTTATCGTCGATAGAATGTTTTAGTAAAACACTCATAAGTTCTACACACCTGCTCAATCGTACCAGCACAGAAAACTATGGGTAACCTTTAACGTTTATAGATTGTATGCGCTTGGCATAGGAGTTCACAACATTGCCATCCGGAAGTATAACGGACCAACACACAAACTCTGTGTAACCATGAACTTTTATAGTCTGGTTAATACAGTTTAGTGAGAACAACTCACAAACGCGGATGGCAAAAACAATAACAAAGGCCTGAGTGACGTCATCTGCATTCTATTTATAGTCTTATTAGACGACACCAGTGAGAACAAATCTACCGGCTCTCGGACAATCATCATAATGTAAACAAATGCAGTGATTGGTAAACATAGCGAACTACACAAGTTTAATTACTCTCGATGGTATTTAAGTTTACCCGCTGTTCTTCTGCTTGATCAATAGAACGAATAAAAGCGTGTGGTAACTAGTCACCTATTTATTTTGGTGGTCTAAAAACAGTAACAATGGTCAATGGGTTGTTGATTTCAATCACGTTATTGTTTATAAACAACCAATTATGTTTGTCCGAGCACGTGTGAAGGTGTGTCATAAATTCCATATTGTGGTTGGTCAAAAATCTACTGATTAATTCTATCAATCAGATTATAAATGTTAAAGGTTCTACGTAATTTTGAGTGTTGGTATGTTTACTTTGGCTTGCGGATGTGTGAGTATTTTACATAAACGTATAGCATCAATGAGTAAAATACTCACAACATCCGCCAGACGGAATAACTTACCTGGAATGTTTAGAGTCTGATTGATATCATTCATTGAGAACTAATCACCAAAATGGCTACTTACAAATAAAAACAAGGAGCTGACTGTCGTCAATTTCGTTCCATTGTCAACGAGCTTCGTTGCTTACCTCTTTCGCTCCATCCTTGGTCAGCCATGAAACGACGCCATTACGTTTTTGAACAGCAAGCCAGACATTGCCGTAGAGACCAATGTGCTTCAATACAAACTCTGGTTGATGAAATCACACAAACCATATTTATGTCCCACCATAGATAACACAGGACTAGATACGACAACAGGTAGGAAAACGTCATCAAAAGTGGCTAGTGAGAGGTCGAGCGCCGCCATTTTCTTTTTTATGCAACCAGGGACGCTGTGCGATTTAATCTCTATATGAATGACTTTGACTGAGTTCGATTAACCTTGATTTGTGGACGGAAAATAGAAAAAAGGCCAGGTTTATAATGATAAACCAAATTAGACATATTAAACTGCACTTTTACTTGTACATCTTAGACGTGGCTCCAATTATCGGGTTTATATTAATAACTTTTAAAAATATTACGAATAATTTATAACTCTCTTATTTGTGGGGCGATTTTGTCATTCGTGGTATCAATTTTATTGTAATAAAGAGATAGGATCTTCAGACTTATTTTTTCTGATGCGGAATTATTACTTTGTAATTTTAGCACTAAGAAAAGTAGTTGGTAAATAAATTTGGTACACCTCTTTGATCTACCGCCACCGTCCATTCGTGTAGAATTGTGAATCAAGCGTCTCAAAGTCTTCGACCAATCACAGGCTATCTATCCAGCTGGCCGAAAGAAAGACGCTTCTCACCGTCGATTTATTACGCTATTGCTACGCAAGGAATATAATACCTTTTTGAGTAGGCCTAAAAGCTAAAATCTAGAAGTAAAAAATATAATTCTGAGGAATTTAAAAGTTTGTTGAAATCAGCTTGAAAAAAGAAGAACATTGGTCCTTATTTCAGAAAAATCGGTTGAAAACCAACTGTTTTACGAATGAAATTGATTTTAAAAATTGCTTTTGTCTATTTCAGCTTTTTTAGCAACTTTTTTATTTATCTGCCGGTTTTCTTGATTTTTATATCATTCTTTATATCTCAATGAGACGAGATCAGTGTTTGTTTCAAATGTAACTAGAACATAATTTGGCTTTTTTACCTA
>NC_088373.1:13686073-13688573 GCF_034508935.2 Berghia stephanieae
AACCAACATAGCTTCTTAACCAATAAAGCATAATTTATAAAACTTGGCAAGAATTAACTTAATGTGTTTTTCTTGTTGCTTGGAAGTTTACAAATATTTTTGGTTTCAAGACCGGACTGAAATCGCGTCTTAATTTATTCCGGGGTTTATTCTCGCACCCTATATATATATATATATATATATATATATATATATATATATATATATATATATATATATATATTTATATATATATATATATATATATATATAAATAGATATTTATATATATATATATATATATATATATATATATATATATATATATATATATATATATATATATATGTGTGTGTGTGTGTATGTATGTAACTTAGCTAATTGAACAAACCTTTAAAAGTGAAATAAACTCTTACCTTCAAAGAAATTAAATTTTTTTTCCGACTGAATCATGATAAGACTTGCATTCAGTTCCAAACACTTTTTTTGAACATCTGAGATTTTCGATGTTTGTATTTTTGAGTAATAGATACAACTGTACGGCGGTGCCTCTTTGAAAGCTGTCCATCCATCTTGACAGGGAGGAATATAGCTAGGGGTCGTTTGGGGCTGTTTGGAACTTGGAATCGCTATAAGAAAATAATACTAGATAACAAAATGTGAAAATGAAAAGGTTTCACTTTGATAAAGTACAAATGATGCCTTTTTTTCGGCAAACAATAGATAATGAAACGTTGAAAATATATATATAAAACAATATAGATAGAATTAAATTGACGTCACTCGAGTCTTTGTAATTGTTTTTTGGTTGGGTTTTTTTTTTTGTTTTTTTTTTTTTTTGGGGGGGGGTTTGTTTTGTTTTTTGCCATCCGCGTTTATGAGTAAGTCTCACTTAATTTTATTAACCAGACTACAGAAGTTCATGGTTACACAGTTTTGTGTATTGGTCCTTTATACTTTCAGATGGCAATGTTGTGAGCTTCTTAGCCAAGCGCATGCTATCTATAGATAGTTCGAAGATGACGTCACTCATGTGTTTGTTATTGTTTTTTGCCATCCGCGTTTATGAGTAATGCTCAATGAACTGTATTAACCTGACTATAAACGTTCATGGATCCACACAGTTTTGTGTGTTGGTCCGTTATACTTCCGGATGGCAATGTTATGAGCTTCTTAGCCAAGCGCATACTATCTATAGATAGTGTCTGCCCTTGAAGCTAACAAACTCACAACATTGTCATCGGGATGTTTATCGGACCAAACACACAAAACTATGTGTAACCTTGGTTTATAGTCCGGTTAATATAGTTTAGTGAGAATTGGATTCAATGGTCTGATGTCACGTCGCCCAGCAACGGCGATTGTGGTTCTAAACAAAGAAAATCAGTACTTTTTATTCTTCATGCTGGCTAGAACTTTTCATATGTCTTGTGATCAGAATGTATAAAAGTCAAAACATGATCATATTTATAATGTTTTTCTCCTCTGGATACACTTTTATGCTCGTCGGAGAAATATTTCATAAGGACGTCCGCCATTGTTCCGATAGTTTAGAGCCAGTTACTAAGACTAAGTTACCATGCATCATTACGAGGGAAGTGACGACATGACTGTTGAAGCGTATTAATCGTCATGGGAAGAGTCGTCGGCTAAGTAAACTTAAGGCCTGATTCTGATCAAAAATATTACACCACAGAAGAAGACGACGGTGATTTGTTGTCAGAAGGGCTAAAGGCAATAAACGTTTCCATTGGTGTAGCTGTTGATTACAACCCACTATTTATTTTCTGTATGCTTCGTCTTGGTTCTGGGGTTTTTTGTGTGGGTTTTTTTTTTTTTTTTTTTGTTATGCTTTTTTACAACATCCTGACATAATTACATTTACAAACCAGTCTACAAAATCATGAAATTAATGGAAACAGTTATATCCACATGACAATTTGAAGTTTAAAAGATAAATACGTAAATGGATAAATAACTAAAGAAACAAACAAAAAAATAAATGAATAGATAAATAAATAAATAAAAATCAATAAGATCAAATTAAATTTAAAAATTAATTAATTAATTAATTAATTAATTATTATTATTATTATTATTATTATTATTATTATTATTATTATTATTATTATTATTATTATTATTATTATTATTATTGTCACTACCATCATCACCATCATCACCACGATCATCACCATCACCACTACCATCATTACCATCACCATCATCATCATCATCATCACCATCATTATCACCATCATCATCACCATCACCATCACCATCATCACTACCATCACTATCACTACCATTAGTATTTAAAAGAAGAAGAAAAAACACTGGTAAAATAGAACAAAACATATTAGTCGTAGTTAACTCTCAGAGACGTTGACTCCCTATCAACCAAGATTTTAAACTGATTCAAAGAACATGCATTTTTTGTGTTAAAACAGAGACAATTCCATGTTTTCACTATACGTATAATAAATGAGTTTTGTCTTATTTTGATCTGAAATCTTGGAAT
>NC_088373.1:13693916-13706416 GCF_034508935.2 Berghia stephanieae
CCCATAAATCAATGTGCGAAACTCGCAGATGAGAGAGAGAGAGAGAGAGAGAGAGAGAGAGAGATAGAGAGAGAGAGAGCTGGCGAACCATGATCTCCAACGTCGTGTCCGACATGGAACATCGGTAAAGGTAAAGGTAAATTATATCAATCAGACTATAGATGTGCGCTTGGCTAAGAATCTCACAACATTGAAAGATCGATGCAACCCACGAATCAGTCACAGCCAAGCACAGTCAAGGGAATAAATTGAATCCACTATGAGATCTCAGAGTATAAGTGCAAAGCTTCGTCCACTTGGTCATATCAAATTTTAAAAACTGAGCTGGAGCTTTATATATATATATATATATATTATATTATATATATATATATATATATATATATATATATATATATATATATATATATAGCGCAGTATCCACTAAACGTGCTCAATGCGCTTTACAAGGGGTCCCTAGCCAACAGCAACACTTAACATGTGGGACGAGACATGACAGCACCTATTAGTAGTATGTAGTGGTAGTACGCTTCGCAGTCCGAATGGCGCTTACTGAGTATTGTGTGATTCAGTCATGGTCGATAAGTATAGCCCTCTCTCCATCCATGTTAATTGTTTACATTGGTCACGGTCCTGGGCCAGAGTTTTGAGGCTGTCAGTATCATGTTGTGACTTTAGTACGGAGGGTACTGCAGTATTTCTTAGTTCTTCGGGGATTAATTCGGCCTCATCTGATTCCAGAAATTTCTGATATGTAGAGAGGTCCTGGTTCAGGGTAGTTACTATTGATGTGGGTGGTCTCCTTACATAATTGTTACCATGAAGGAAATATTCTGTCATTGCAGTTTGGGATGGGATGTTATCATCTCGACGTAAGATGTGACCAAATAGCCTCCATCGCTGTTCTTTTATTATTGTACGCAGGCGTTGGACCCTGTTTTTTTTCATAGAGATCGGTATTTGTAATTGTCTCTGGCCAATAGATTCCGATTACGCGACGTAATTGTTTGCGGTGGTATGAATCGAGACTTTCTAAGTTCATTTTTGTGAAGCCCCAGGTTCCACAATTATATGCCAATATTGGAATAATCAATGCCTTGTAAATCTGTATTCGTTTATTCTCACTGATTATGTTAATTCTATTCCATAAATTTTGGAGTTAGTTGAATGCATTGGTGGCCAGCTGCTTTCGTTGTCTGATGTCTTCATTTTCGTTGATACTAAAAAATATTTCCAGACAGAGACAACACTGCTGATGGCCCAGGTACCCATTTCACACCAGAGTGCAGTGAGAATATGTGTAAAGAACCTTTTCAAGTATTCAACTATGCACTGCTCGGACTCTAACCCTGTACCTTCCGATCCAAACCGAGTGTCATGCAACTATACCACATAAACGCAAAATTAATTTTACAAATAAAAGATTTTGACATTAGGAATCCAATACGAGACCTCAGATTGGAATTCCAATGCCTCATCCACCTGGCTATCTCAATAAAAAATAAGAGAAACTGACAAGGGAATTCAATATGAGACCTCAGAGTGGAAGTGCAATGCCTCGTCCACCTGGCCATCTAAAAAAATGAGAGATATCAATAGTACCAATATGGGACAATAGAGTGGAAGCATAATGTCTTGGCTATTTCACAGTGCCACCTCCCCCCGCCCCCTTCTCGAAAACAAAGAAATAGAATATTCTTCCACCTACCAACAACAGTAAAGTTGACCGCCAATTGGGCGTGCTTTCCAGTTTGTGTTACAAGGATGTGACAAACGTACACTCTTTGATCGGAGAACTGGAGATTTTTGATGACCAGACCATCTTGCTCTATGACATACTTTTCGCCTGGGAGGAAAGAAAATAATATTTTACCAAAGAAGCAATTACAAAAATTAAAAGAAATACATGAATAAGAAAAAAAATGGATGAATAAAGAAAACAAAACGAAAAAAAGAACAAAAGGAAAAAAGATAGCAAGAAAGAAAGGCGGGTAAAATGGCAAGGAGGTCGATAAGAGAATAGGTAGACAATGGGTGGATGGATGGATGGAGGGAGGGATGGATGGAAAGCTTGATGGATGGATGGATTGATGGATGGATGGATGGATGGAAGGCTTGATGGATGATTGATGGATGGATGGATGGATGGATGGAGGGAGGGAGGGAGGGATGGATAGATGCAGACTTACCAACCAACCTCAACCATTTAACAAGATTCATCATATATTCTCAATATTTAGGCTGATTCACTCATATTTTTCCCCCCTAAACATCCTATTTTCAATATCAGCAACTGTCCAAATTTAATATTCACTGAATTTAGAGAGAAAACTCAGTCATTCCTTTGGCAATTATCTATCTGGCTACTCAGATTCACATCAAACTGGAGAAAATTTTTGTCACATTTTAAGTTTCCGCTTTTATTCAACAATTTGTTACAAATCCTGACCTGTAACACTTAGCATATTTGGACATTCCCCTTTTATCATAATTATGGGCCTGAAAACAAACTAAAATACTGGTTGGCATGACTGTGTATGGATGGATGGATGGATGGATGGATGGATGGATGGATGAGTGGACGGATAGACATAAGAAACATTATAAATCAAAAGGAATCATATCATGGTGGCAGATGTCCAAGAGATCTAGTGTTGTCGTTGCGCGCTGATGGTGACAAAAAAGGGAAATTTTGAACGATTGCCTTTAAGCCCCATTTTTTAAATTGCACTAAGCCAACTTTTATAGCAGATTATATGGTTAACTATCATTGATACGATAGCCAACTTCTGGAGAGTGAGACACTGTACCTGTTTGTTCCACCACACATCGAGTCTCTCATTGTTCGAAATGAAATTGTATGAAAGATTTAAATTCCTCCCTTTATTGCGTATTTAGCAAAATGGCATTTTGGAAATGTTTATGCATAATAAGAAGAAGAAGAAGAAGAAAGAAGAAGAAGAAGAAGGAGAAGAAGAAGAAGAAGAATAAGAGAAGAAGAAGAAGAAGAAGAAGAAGAAGAAGAAGAAGAAGAAGAAGAAGAAGAAGAAGAAGAAGAAGAAGAAGAAGAAGAAGATATCCCATCTTTTAGAATAAGGTCGATGATAATGATGATGATGATGATGATGGTGGTGGTGATGATGATGATGATGGTGATGATGCTGATGATGATGATGATGATGATGATGATGATGATGATGATGATGATGATGATGATGATGATGATGTGGATGATGATGATGACGATGACGTGATATTGTCGATAGCAATGGTGGTGATCAGATGATTTCACTCATCCACCACCTCCCATCCGGTTCCCTGGAGAAAGAACAAAGGAACTGTCAAAAATACTGACTGTTCTGAATGATATCTTTTTCGCCTTCAAACTTCCAGTAAATTTCATGTGTCGGTGTGGCTGTCGCGTTGCAGAAAACCTTCCCATCCTGGTTGACAATACCGTGTTGGTTTTCTTCTGAGTTGATTGTAATGGGCTCTGGGGTGACGACAAGGTAAATGATACATTAGGATCTACATAACGAACAAACAAACAAACAATCAAACAAATAAACAGACTCTCTCTATCTCTATCTATCTATCTATCTCTCTCTATCTGTCTCTCTCTCTATCTCTCTCTCTTTCTCTCTCTCTCTTTCTCTCTCTCTCTCTCTCTTTCTCTCTCTCTCTATCTCTGTCCCTCTCTCTCTCTTTCTCTCTCTCTCTTTCTAACCCCCTTCTGGGCTCAAAACGGTGCCACCAACCTCATTCCAAGTGCATGTGTAAATTGATGGTACCTGTCGCTAATTACACTCAATATTGTAACAAACGTAATCGCCAGATGAAAAATGAAAGAGCTCATTAGTAATGATCTTATATTGCTCTTACTTACTGCCATACCCTTCTGAAGAGAGAACAATTTTTTTTTCTTTGGACATAATGTTTGTATGACGAGACAGACTGTGTAATATTTAAAAGGCTATTACAATCTTTCGGCAGAAGAGACAACGCTACAATCAGCCATGTACCTTTTTTCACATGATATTATTATAAGTCAAGAGGTTTTCTAAGCTAAGCACTCAACTAAGCGCTGCCTGAGACCGAACTCAAACCAGTGTCCATAGTGACCTTTATTAATAGTCCGATTTCCGGTACAATCAGCTGATTTCGAATGGGCCGAGTTATCATCCTTCTCCATTCTCGATCCACTTTCGAATTTACTCTTTCGAGCCCAAAGTTTGAATGTTTTTTTGGTTGCATAGGTGTCTTTATTCTCTTTGGACTATTTACTGTGACATAGTATACATATATTTCTACTCCACGTTGGAATATCCTTAATTAATTTTGTTTATTTCATATAATTTTTACTTTTTAAACGTAATTTCATGCTGCAGCCTCGGCTGACCCAACGGTGAAAAGATAACAAAAACACATCAACAAATTTTCTAGTCTAGACTCTGATTTCTTTAGTTGTCAACAGTTCACACTCAGACATTATTTACATTTTCTTATCATTTGTCATTTTGCTGCCTTGTTTAATTTGTAAGAAGCTTAACCCTCTCGGGGATGGTCTTTCTTTGCCTTTCTCTCAACTTTTTTTCGCTGTGTTGACTCCTTCTTCATTGCCTGTTAGTTTCTTTTATCTTTCACTACGTATTTCAATCGAATTTTTAAAAATTCTTAATTGTTACTCTCTCGATATATCAGCAATGTAGTCTGTCTTATTAAAAACAAGTTTGTGTGGGGTTGGGTGGGAGAAAGAGTGGTGGTGGTCTATTGCTAGTTTACATCATATTTTAATTGTCATTATGTCATAGGAAGTGACCCCCCCCCCTCACTCTCCAACCACCACATCTTCATCACTACCACTATTACTACAGCCACCACCACAACATCATCGTCACTACCGCTGCTACTACAACCCCCATAACCACATCATAACCGCTACCAATACTACTACAACCACCAACACCACGTCATCATCACTACCACTACTACTACAACCACCACCACATCATCATCATTACCAATACTACTACAACCACCACCTCATCATCATTACGACCACTACTACTACAACCACCACCAAATCATCATCACTACCACTGCTACTACAACCACCAACACCACATCATCCTCTCAACCACCAGTTCTACAATTCCAAAGCTTTAGTTCAATTGACATAATAAGGAAACGTTGGGATTGGATTTGGCATTGCGTTTACATATCATAATATAATTCTAATCTGTTATCTGTTTAGAAATGCACAAAATGTAAACACAGTGTCAAATACCATCCAAATTCCCTTTCTTGTGTGCCGAAATTCCTCTTTTGATATTGAAATTCCTCCGAGTGGTGTCTGAAATTCCTGTAAGCCAAATTTAAAGTTAGCGTTTCTGCAGATAACCAAAAAGAAAAGAAAATAAAGAAAGAATAATAGCCAAGCTTTCTTCAGAGTAGTAACTTTCTTTTCCTTTTGTAAATTTTGACTGATTTTTAGTGGTGTGTATTATTTCCTTCATTTTCAATACTGGTAGATGTCAATTCTAATTCAGTACTATTTTTTATCATGCAAGTTCATAGAAGCTGTATTGTTAGATTGTATTTACTGGACCTTCTACTACTTCCATTGTACCAATTTCTATTAAAATACTATTCCTACTTAACTATATTCCTAAATGTCTTTAAATCTCTTACTAATACTTTATTTTACTATGTGTGTTTCTGATTGCTTGATATGTGTAGTTTGATTGAAACCAACGGTTATGGTCGATAGTGGCAAGGTGTGAGCACAATATTGCCTTTGTGTTTCACGCCGACTCTACATGTTGAATTGTTTTTAAATGTATTTTATAGATAAGGAAGATGTAATCCCCCATGAAACATACGGACAGGATGAGTAGGATTCATGATTATTTATTTTCAAGTCTTCATCATTCCCCCCCCCCCTCCTCCTCCTCCTCCTCCTCCTCCTCCTCTCTCCTTCTTCTTCTTCTTCTTCTTCTTCTTCTTCTTCTTCTTCTTCTTCTTCTTCTTCTTCTTCTTCTTCTTCTTCTTCTTCTTCTTTTTCTTCTTCTTCTTCTTCTTTTTTCTTCTTCTTCTTTTTCTTTTTCTTTTTTTTTTTCTTCTTCTCTTCTTCTTCTTCTTCTTCTTCTTCTTTCTTCTTCTTCTTCTTCTTCTTTTCTTCTTCTTCTTCTTCTTCTTCTTCTTCTTCTTCTTCTTCTTCTTCTTCTTCTTCTTCTTCTTCTTCTTCTTCTTCTTCTTCTTCTTCTTCTTCTTCTTTTTTATTATTATTATTATTATTATTATTATTATTATTATATTATAATTCGCTCGTTTATAAACAATCATTGTAACAGTGTCAATAACGCATCAACGTTTTGAAACTCCTTCCATAGTTGAACATCCAACTAAGTAGATTACGAGTTATTAGTAAGATCAATTCAATCGTCGATTCAACCGGGGTTTTATTTTCAGACGGGGGTTATAAATTAGAGATTCGTTCTTCATTCATTGTATGTTGCCATTCTTTAGTCTTCTTCTTTAAAATTTTCAGCTCAGTTATCATTATATCGGTCTTAATGTGTCGATAAATAAATTATTCTCCGCTCGTTATTGTTTACTATATCGTTGCTGGACGATCCTACAGAAGTCAGCCCATTCGAGATCAGCTGATTGTACTGGATATCTGACTTGGTACCCAGTTAGCGTCGCCAGTGTCATAACCATCGCTCGCTAGTAGAGCGCCCTTCCTCCTGTAGCAGCTTCTAATGTTGCTCACACAACTATGTTATGACAATCGATCCAGGATGCAAATTCCGTACAGCACTCGTGCACCATTACACCCGCACGGAAGATTCGTCACAACGTAAAGTTCAATCAGATGCTCTGAGGTTTTGGGCTCGTTACCACAACGGGTACACGGTGGACAGGTGGCAAGTCCCCATTCATCGCACTGCAGTATTTCTTAGTTCTTCGGGGATTAATTCGGCCTCATCTGATTCCAGAAATTTCTGATATGTAGAGAGGTCCTGGTTCAGGGTAGTTACTATTGATGTCGGTGGTCTCCTTACATAATTGTTGCCATGAAGGAAATATTCTGTCATTGCAGTTTGGGATGGGATGTTATCATCTCGACGTAAGATGTGACCAAATAGCCTCCATCGCTGTTCTTTAATTATTGTACGCAGGCGTTGGATCCTGTTTTTTTTTTCATAGAGATCAGTATTTGTAATTGTCTCTGGCCAATAGATTCCGATTACGCGACGTAATTGTTTGCGGTGGTATGAATCGAGACTGTCTAAGTTCATTTTTGTGAGGCCCCAGGTTCCGCAATTATATGCCAATATTGGAATAATCAATGCCTTGTAAATCTGTATTCGTTTATTCTCACTGATTATGTTATTTCTATTCCATAAATTTTGGAGTTAGTTGAATGCATTGGTGGCCAGCTGCTTTCGTTGTCTGATGTCTTCATTTTCGTTGATACTAAAAAATAGTTCCAGACAGAGACAACACTGCTGATGGCCCAGGTACTCATTTCACATCCGAGTGCAGTGAGAATGTGTGTAAAGAACCTTTTCCAAGTATTCAACTATGCACTGCTCGGACTCAAACCCTGGACCTTCCGATCCAAACCGAGTGCCATGCAACTATACCACATAAACGCTAAATTAATTTTACAAATAAAAGGTTTAAACATTAGGAATCCAATACGAGACCTCAGATTGGAATTCCAATTCCTCATCCACCTGGCTATCTCAATAAAAAATAAGAGAAACTGACAAGGGAATTCAATATGAGACCTCAGAGTGGAAGTGCAATGCCTCGTCCACCTGGCCATCTAAAAAAATGAGAGATATCAATAGTATAAATCCAATATGGGACAATAGAGTGGAAGCATAATGTCTTGGCTATTTCACAGTGCCACCTCCCCCCCCCCCTTCTTGAAAACAAAGAAATAGAATATTCTTCCACCTACCAACCACAGTAAAGTTGACCGCCAATTGGGCGTGCTTTCCAGTTTGTGTTACAAGGATGTGACAAACGTACACTCTTTGATCGGAGAACTGGAGATTTTTGATGACCAGACCATCTTGCTCTATGACATACTTTTCGCCTGGGAGGAAAAAAAATAATATTTTACCAAAGAAGCAATTACAAAAAACAAAAGAAATACATAAAGAAGAAAAAAAATGGATGAAGAAAGAAAAACAAAACGAAAGAAAGAACAAAAAGGAAAAAAGATAGCAAGAAAGAAAGGCGGGTAAAATGGCAAGGAGGTCGATAAGAGAATAGGTAGACAATGGTGGATGGATGGATGGAGGGAGGGATGGATGGAAAGCTTGATGGATGGATGGATTGATGGATGGATGGATGGATGGAAGGCTTGATGGATGGATGGATAGATGGAGGGAGGGATGGATGGATGAATGGATGGAAGGCTTGTTGGATGGATGGATGGATGGAGGGATGGATGCAGACTTACCAACAAACCTCAACCATTTAACAAGATTCATCATATATTCTCAATATTTAGGCTGATTTTCTCATATTTCCCCCCTAAAATCATATTTTCAACATCAGCAACTGTCCAAATTTAATATTCACTGAATTTAGATAGGAAACCGAGTCATTCCTTTGGCAATCATCTATTTGGCTAGGCTAGTCAGATTCACACCAAACTGGTGACAATTTTTGTCACATTTTAAGTTTCCGCTTTTATTCCACTTTTTGTTACAAATCCTGACCTGTAACACTTGGCATATTTTGGACATTCCCCTTTTATCATAATTATGGGCCTGAAAGCAAACTAAAATACTGGTTGGCATGACTGTGTATGGATGGAAGGATGGATGGATGGAAGGATGGATGGATGGATGAGTGGACGGATAGACATAAGAAACATTATGAATCAAGAGGAATCATATCATGGTGGCAGATGTCCAAGAGATCTAGTGTTGTCGTTGTGCGCTGATGGTGACAAAAAAGGGAAATTTTGAACGATTGCCTTTAAGCCCCATTTTTTAAATTGCACTAAGCCAACTTTTATAGCAGATTATATGGTTAACTATCATTGATACGATAGCCAACTTCTGGAGAGTGAGACACTGTACCTGTTTGTTCCACCACACATCGAGTCTCTCATTGCTGGAAATGAAATTGTATGAAAGAATTAAATTCCTCCCTTTATTGCGTATTTAGCAAAATGGCATTTTGGAAATGTTTATGCATAATAAAGAAGAAGAAGAAGAGGAAGAAGAAGAAGAAGAAGAAGAAGAAGAAGAAGAAAAAAGAAGAAGAAGAAGAAGAAGAAGAAGAAGAAGAAGAAGAAGAAGAAGAAGAAGAAGAAGAAGAAGAAGAAGAAGAAGAAGAAGAAGAAGAAGAAGAAGAAGAAGAAGAAGATATCCCATCTTTTAGAATAAGGTCGATGATAAGGATGATGATGATGATGATGGTGGTGGTGATGATGATGATGATGATGGTGATGATGCTGATGATGATGAAGATGATGATGATGATGATGATGATGATGATGATGATGATGATGATGATGATGTGGATGATGATGATGACGATGACGTGATATTGTCGATAGCAATGGTGGTGATCAGATGATTTCACTCATCCACCACCTCCCATCCGGTTCCCTGGAGAAAGAACAAAGGAACTGTCAAAAATACTGACTGTTCTGAATGATATCTTTTTTGCCTTCAAACTTCCAGTAAATTTCATGTGACGGTGTGGCTGTCACGTCGCAGAAAACCTTCCCATCCTGGTTGACAATACCGTGTTGGTTTTCTTCTGAGTTGATTGTAATGGGCTCTGGGGTGACGACAAGGTAAATGATACATTAGGATCTACAATAACGAACAAACAAACAAACAATCAAACAAATAAACAGACTCTCTCTATCTCTATCTATCTATCTATCTCTCTCTATCTGTCTCTCTCTCTATCTCTCTCTCTTTCTCTCTCTCTTTTCTCTCTCTCTCTCTTTCTCTCTCTCTCTTTCTCTCTCTCTCTCTCTCTCTCTCTCTCTTTCTCTTTCTTTCTAACCCCCTTCTGGGCTCAATACGGTGCCACCAACCTCATTCCAAGTGCATGTGTAAATTGATGGTACCTGTAGCTAATTACACTCAATATTGTAACAAACGTAATCGCCAGATGAAAAATGAAAGAGCTCATTAGTAATGATCTTATATTGCTCTTACTTACTGCCATACCCTTCTGAAGAGAGAACAATTTTTTTTCTTTGGACATAATGTTTGTATGACGAGACAGACTGTGTAATATTTAAAAGGCTATTACAATCTTTCGGCAGAAGAGACAACGCTACAATCAGCCATGTACCTTTTTTCACATGATATTATTATAAGTCAAGAGAGTTTTCTAAGCTAAGCACTCAACTAAGCGCTGCCTGAGACCGAACTCAAACCAGTGTCCATAGTGACCTTTATTAATAGTCCGATTTCCGGTACAATCAGCTGATTTCGAATGGGCCGAGTTATCACCCTTCTCTATTCTCGATCCACTTTCGAATTTACTCTTTCGAGCCCAAAGTTTGAATGTTTTTTTGGTTGCATAGGTGTCTTTATTCTCTTTGGACTATTTACTGTGACATAGTATACATATATTTCTACTCCACGTTGGAATATCCTTAATTAATTTTGTTTATTTCATATAATTTTTACTTTTTAAACGTAATTTCATGCTGCAGCCTCGGCTGACCCAACGGTGAAAAGATAACAAAAACACATCAACAAATTTTCTAGTCTAGACTCTGATTTCTTTAGTTGTCAACAGTTCACACTCAGGCATTATTTACATTTTCTTATCATTTGTAATTTTTCTGCCTTGTTTAATTTGTAAGAAGCTTAACCCTCTCGGGGATGGTCTTTCTTTGCCTTTCTCTCAACTTTTTTTCGCTGTGTTGACTCCTTCTCCATTGCCTGTTAGTTTCTTTTATCTTTCACTACGTATTTCAATCGAATTTTTAAAAATTCTTAATTGTTACTCTCTCGATATATCAGCAATGTAGTCTGTCTTATTAAAAACAAGTTTGTGTGGGGTTGGGTGGGAGAAAGAGTGGTGGTGGTCTATTGCTAGTTTACATCATATTTTAATTGTCTTTATGAATAGGAAGTGACCCCCCGCCCCTTCACTCTCCAACCACCACATCTTCATCACTACCACTATTACTACAGCCACCACCACAACATCATCGTCACTACCGCTGCTACTACAACCACCACAACCACATCATAACCGCTACCAATACTACTACAACCACCAACACCACGTCATCATCACTACCACTACTACTACAACCACCACCACATCATCATCATTACCAATACTACTACAACCACCACCTCATCATCATTACGACCACTACTACTACAACCACCACCAAATCATCATCACTACCACTGCTACTACAACCACCAACACCACATCATCCTCTCAACCACCAGTTCTACAATTCCAAATTTGGAGCTTTAGTTCAATTGACATAATAAGGAAACGTTGGGATTGGATTTGGCATTGCGTTTACATATCATAATATAATTCTAATCTGTTATCTGTTTAGAAATGCACAAAATGTAAACACAGTGTCAAATGCCATCCAAATTCCCTTTCTTGTGTGCCGAAATTCCTCTTTCGGTATTGAAATTCCTCCGAGTGGTGCCTGAAATTCCTGTAAGCCAAAGTTAAAGTTGGCGTTTCTGCAGATAACCAAAAAGAAAAGAAAATAAAGAAAGAATAATAGCCAAGCTTTCTTCAGAGTAGTAACTGTCTTTTCCTTTTGTAAATTTTGACTGATTTTTAGTGGTGTGTATTATTTCCTTCATTTTCAATACTGGTAGATGTCAATTCTAATTCAGTACTATTTTTTATCATGCAAGTTCATAGAAGCTGTATTGTTAGATTGTGTTTACTGGACCTTCTACTACTTCCATTGTACCAATTTCTATTAAAATACTATTCCTACTTAACTATATTCCTAAATGTCTTTAAATCTCTTACTAATACTTTATTTTACTATGTGTGTTTCTGATTGCTTGATATGTGTAGTTTGATTGAAACCAACGGTTATGGTCGATAGTGGCAAGGTGTGAGCACAATATTGCCTTTGTGTTTCACGCCGACTCTACATGTTGAATTGTTTTTAAATGTATTTTATAGATAAGGCACATGTAATCCCCCATGAAACATACGGACAGGATGAGTAGGATTCATGATTATTTATTTTCAAGTCTTCATCATTCCCCCCCCCCCCTCCTCCTCCTCCTCCTCCTTCTTCTTCTTCTTCTTCTTCTTCTTCTTCTTCTTCTTCTTCTTCTTCTTCTTCTTCTTCTTTTTCTACTTCTTCTTCTTCTGTTTTCTTCTTTCTTCTTCTTCTTCCTTCTTCTTCTTCTTCTTCTTCTTCTTCTTCTTCTTCTTCTTCTTCTTCTTCTTCTTCTTCTTCTTCTTCTTCTTCTTCTTCTTCTTCTTCTTCTTCT
>NC_088373.1:13711416-13718916 GCF_034508935.2 Berghia stephanieae
ATTACTTACCTAGAAAATTTTTTTAAGTCAACATCACGACAGTTTACATCCCCCCCCCCCCCCCCCCCCCCAGTCCCGATGCAAATGTTGCCATGGAAACTCTAATAAGTCATGTGGTAATTGAAAAAAAGCAAATCGCCTGACTATGTTTTTCTTGTGACTGGAGATTTTAATCATTGCAATAATATAATAATTCCTGGACTTTCAGTGCTTAACTCGTGACAAATCGACCCTCGACCTATTTTTCTGTAATGTTGACAAGTCCTATAAATGTTTTTCAAGATCTCTACTCGGTTCATCGGACCACATTATGTTATTATTATTACCTATATATCGGCCTGTCATCAAACGTTGTAAGCCAGTAGTGAAGTGTGTTCAGGTCATGAACGAAAGTGTATGTGAGGAGTTGCGTGGCTGCTTCGAGTGTACTGATTGGAATGTTTTTATTGACGTGTGTGAGGGTGTGAATGAACTTAATGATTGTGTGTCCGAGTATATAAAGTTTTGCGAGCAACACGTGTGTGAAAGAAAAGAAGTTAAATCCAAATAACAAACCATGGATAACAAAAGAACTGAAATCCCTTTCAAATGAGAAAAATCATATATTGATAAATGGTACCAAAGATGAACTAAAGACGAAAAAAAGAAGAAATTATTAAATGTAAGGAACGTTACAAAACGAAAGTAGAGAGAAGTTTCCAATCAGGCGACATTAAAACAACTGCAGTGGCGTGGGGCCATTGGATCGAATGGTGCCAGGCACCGTACCAATCTTTTAAAAATCATTAACAGCATAATTTAATTAAAAATAAAACTGAGAAATTTTAACTCCACTGTCTTTCGCCAACTCGCCAACAACATACTGCCTTTTTAGTTTCCACTCTATTCAAGATTCCGAATCACGCACTGCGCCGACTCGTGTGTTGGTGACATCACTGCGCGAAGTAGTGAGAGAGTCAACATCGTGGTGCAAAGCAATTCAAGCTCCAGTTAATGCTCTATCCATTAGTATCGCTACAGCTGATTGCGCGAGAAACTGGGTTGAATTATACTATCTTCAAATAGCGGAAAACCCCTCGACTTGTGCCAGGATCTGAGAGCTCCACCGTTCGAAGGGGGGATGCGCCAAATTAGGGTAACTTCGGCCATCCAAAATATTACATTAACTGTCAAAAACACTGATCATTGTCAAGTTTATTTGTAAGCAGCAAAGAAAGACAACATAAAACTTTAAAATATGACATATCAAAATGCCCCCCCCCCCCCCCAACTCTTTTTCATGATTATTGAATAAAGTAATTCTTTGCAACGAAGCATTGTGGACGAATTTACCAACATTTTTTTGCTTGTAGTGCCGAGTTGATGGTTACGTGTGTATGCGTGTTTATTTGTGTGTGTGTGTGTGTGTGTGTTTGTTTGTTTGTGCGTGTGTATTTGTGTGAGTCAGAGAAAGAAAGCGAAGATTGTTAACAGTTATACTTTGGTGTGTTTTTAGATTTTTTAAGTAATAAAGTGGTGTGATTTTTTCTTTGTGATGCTTTAAGATCTGAATCTACCTTTTATTTGTGCAATCATTAATCGTAGTCCACTGATTTCCATTATTTGAGATATACTTTGAAGTTTTGTTTTGTTAAACAATGAATTGCAATGAAGTTGACTCTTTACTTCACCGACCGTTTAGGAGATTGACACCAGATGACAAATTAGAAATAAAAAGACTAGTTCCTCACCAACCAACTGATTTTGAATTAACACAGGTGTGGAAATCTCGAAAACGCTCTTTTTCAGTGACATGGTATGACAGGCATGAATGGCTCACAGTTAGTTTAGAAAAAAAACCGTTTCTTTTATTTTTATTGTCTACTTTTTACAGATACAACAAACACTGACAGATCATGGACATCTATAAGCTATAGTGACCTTAACCACTTCCATCGTATTTCTTAACCTCCTGAACGTTGTTTTAGCACCCTTAAAAGAGTGAAAAATTTCTTGCGAAATTCAATGAAACACAGAGCGGTTAAATTCGTTAATGATTCTGTCAATTCACAAAGCTGAAATAGATGCATTCCAAATTTCAATAAACACATTATAAAAAGATTTGCAGAGATGAAACATCGCCGTGCATATTTCTTTACAAGTACTAAAAGTAAGTAATTTCTGTCATAGGTTTTTTTTTTCTCTTTTGATTTACATTTATCACATATTGATTGCATTATCGACCAAAACCAATCCTTTAAATGGTGGACAAAGAATAATTACAAAGACCTTTTCATACGGGACTTGTATCTCAGTGTTGTGGCTTGTTGTTTTCATGAATTATTTGTTTTTGTGAGTTTTGTCCACTCTTAGAAACCATCGACCCATCCCCACCCTTCCAAAAAAGAGAGTTTTTAACATGTGGTCTCTCCTCTTAACCGTGTTCACTGTTTTAGAATTTTTTTTCTTCTTCTAATCATGGCACCACCATACGCCGTCAATACGCCACGCCGCTGCTTGGGAGGCATGAAAACAATTATCAATTACAATGAAAGCAAATATAAAGTACCCGACAATATCGATTTAAATGATCTGAACAAATTTTATGCCCGTTTTGATTCTACCAATAATGAATACGAAATTGAACAGACTAAACAATTACTGATAGAGCGTATGAATGATGAATGCTAGAATGAATTCAGTGAATGTGAGACAAATTATATGTTTTCTAGACTGAATGAAAGGAAGGCCGCTGGACCGGATGGTATAAAAGGAAGAATTTTGAAAACCTGTGCTTAACAATTATGCTATATTTATACTTATATTTTTAATATGTCTTTTTCATGCTCTGCCATCCCTAGTATTTGGAAAACTTCAGAAATAATTCCTGTCCCCAAAAAAGACAAAGTAAAATCAATGAATGATCTGAGACCTGTCGCTCTCACATCAATTGTCATGAAATGTTTTGAAAAACTTATTTTGTTACGAATTGATAACCATGTAAGACCTCTTTTGGACCCTTATCAATTTGCCTACCAAAGTAAACGCAGTATATAAGATGCCATCTTAGTTTTTACAAATAATATCTACAAACATTTAGACACGCCTGAAAGCTACTGCAGAATTCTTTTTGTTGATTTTTCATCCGCATTTAATACAATTCAGCCCCACCTCTTTGTTCATAAACTTTCTACTTTTAAAATAATCCTTATATCATCTCCTGGGTGCTAGATTTCCTTACAAATAGAACACAATATATACAAATAAAAGGAAATGTCTCCAATAAAATAACTATAAATACTGGTGCTCCGCAGGGCTGTGTAATCTCTCCCATGCTCTTTATACTTTATACAAACGACTGTAAAAGCGCAGATTTAAACATACCCCTTTTAAAATTTGCTGACGATACAACACTACAAGGACTAATTACTAATAATAACGAAATAAATTATAAGAAAGAAATAAATATATTTGTTTCCTGGTGCGACAATAACCACATTGAATTGAATGTTAGTAAGACCAAAGAATTAATTATAGACTTTAGAAAAGATAAGAATACAAAAGACCATATTACTATTAAAAATGAAAAGGTAGAGCAGGTAGTAGAATACAAATATCTAGGAGTAACCATGGACAACAAATTACGGTGGGACGTACATTCCAGTTATATCAATAGTAAAATTAATCAAAGAATGTACTTTTTACGGAAATTGTCACAACTTAGCATTGACAGAACACGTTGTACGCTATTTTATAGATCTGTAATAGAAAGTGTTTTGGTATTTTGTATTACTGCCTGGGGGGGGGGGATTGTCTTAGCTCAGCAAAAGCTAACTTTGACAGGATTATTAAAAGAGCTAATAAATTTACTACAGGATCCATGTTTTTTAATGATTTATATTCAGAACACTGCTTAAGAAAAATTAGTAATATTTTAGATAATCCAACTCACCCTTTAAATCTTCAGATCACTAAGTCGAACAGAAGTGACCGATTGTTGTCTATACGAACAAAATGTGAAAGACACCTCCGATCCTTTTTACCTTACAGTTGCAGAATTGTTAATAAGGAAAATAATTTATAAATTTTGGTCTACGTCTGTTTTATCTTTGAAACCTTTTCTTTAAAATTACTCCATACCCACAATTTTTAAACATCAATTTATAAAATCGCTTACTACAACTTTTGTATTGACCTTTTTATTCTACATTACGTGCCATGTAATTTATACTATGTAATTTTTCTCAGTCAATTTACAATAGTATTATACTGTAACTAATTTTTAGCTTTTTATTGATCTTTTTTTTTTCTTATATGTTGACATCATTATACCTTTTCTAGATATTTATATCTTTACACTTTTATAATCTGTATGTCCCTTAATTTACACTATGTAATTATTCTTACTGACTACAATATTATTACACTATATATATATATATATATATATATATATATATATATATATATATATATATATATACATATATACCTATTACCATATTTTACTTTACCACATTATATTTACGTATATTATGTTTATGTATGTATCATTGTCGGCATTTTATACGTCTGTACAAAAATTTCCTTTTGGATGAATAAAGTACATTATCATTATCATTATCAATGAGAACATTTAAAGAGTGCTTTATGTCGAATTTTCAACTTTGATTATTACAAATTGTTTTGTGCGTTGGTAAGTTATATCCGACTGGTGGATGTTATGAGTGAGTATTCTACATAAAAGCCCAGCATCAATAATAAATAAGGTTTTTTTTTGTAAAATCTACTCACCAACCATCACGGCAGTAACAATGAAGCCATAGACAATGATGAATCGAGACAAGGCCATACTCCTTGTAAACTGAAGTGTTGAAAGAAAAAAAATGTGAGCTTTTATATATGACGCAATATCTACTAAGCGTTCTAAAGCGCTTTACAAATGGTCCCTGAACAATAGCAAACCGTAACATTAAGAACGAGGCATGGTGCCTGTTAGGCGATATTATAATTTTTTTATGACAACGTCAACGCTGTAACACCCAGGTACATATTTTACACCTAAGTACGGTGACAGAATGCGGGTAAAGAGTCTGTTCCAAGGACTCAACTATGCGCCGAGCGTGGCTCGAATCAAGGACCTTCCAATTCTAAAACAAGTGTCTTACCACAAGACCACACCAACAAAAAAAGAAACAAACAAAACAAAACAAAAACAATTATTACTGAATTAGTGAGACCCAAATAACAAACCCCTCCTAATTTTGTTTTGAAAAAAAAAACAAAAACAAAAAAACAACTTATGGACATAGAACGTTTCAGACTTAAAATCCATCTTCAAGCAACACTAACAATAAAATAATTGGCAGGCTAATGCAGTGTTTTCGCCTTAGTGACTTAGGGAAGCACGAAAAAGGGAAATATACCGTAGCCTTCGTTGATGCATAGCCTGATAATGACCAAAAAGATACGTTCCAATACAAAGCGACAACTACCAAAATGTGAGATGTATTTATAGATAGTTCGAAGATGACGTCAACAGGCTTTTGTTATTGTTTTTGCCATCCGCGTTTGTGAGTTGTTCTCACGAAACTGTATTAACCAGACTATAAAAGATCATGGTTACACAGAGTTTATGTGTTGGTCCGTTATACTTCCGGATGGCATGTTGTGAACTCCTTGGCCAAGCGCATTCTATCTATAGTATAGACAGTATGCGCTTGGCTAAGAAGCTCATAACATTGCCACCCGGAAGTATAGATAGTTCGAAGTTGACGTCGCTCAGGTCTTTGTTATTGTTTTTTGCCATCGACGTTTATGAGTAATTCTCACTTAACCTGACTATAAACGATCATGGTTACACACAGTTTTGTGTGTTGGCCAGGTATACTTCTGGATGGCAATGTTATGAGCTTCTTAGCCAAGCGCATACTATCTATAACGGACCAACACACAAAACTGTGTGTTACCATGAACGTTTATAGTCTGGTTAATACAGTTTAGTGAGAATAGGATTCAGTAGTCTGATGTCACGCCACCCGACAACGGCGGCCATCTTGGTTCTAAACAAAGAAAATCATTACTTTTTATTCTTCATGCTTGCTAGAACTTTTTATTCCCTTTTCATATGCCTTGTGATCAGAATGTGTATAAGTCAAAACATGATCAAATTTATGGGGTTTTTTTTTCCTCTGGATACGTTGTTATGCTCGCCGGAGAAATATTTCATACGGGCGTCCGCCATTTTCCCGATAGTTTAGAGCCAGTGTTACTAAGTTACCATGCGTCATTAGGAAGGAAGTAACGTTACGACTATTGAAGAGTATTACTCATGAGCGTGGATGGCAAAAAAAAAAAAAAAACAATAACAAAGACCTGTGTGACGTCAACTTCAAACTATCCACAACCAAAAAGTTCATTGTTATCTTTCCTTTGCTTCACAACAAACGGCAAATCATCATTTTTAACTTTCTTCTGGTGATCGATACATCGCATTGATTATTGTGTCGATATATTTTATATTTTGAGACGTGTCGATATATTTTGAGACGTGTCGATATATTTTGAGACGTGTCGATATATTTTGAGACGTGTCAAGCCGTGGCCATCGTTATGTCATGGCCTGAAACTGAGTTTTACGTCATTATTTTGTTTTTTGCACCGACTAGTGAGTTGCCGTTAGTAGAGCTCATGGAAACAAGTTATTTCATTGGTTGAACTATTGAATACAACTCACGATTTGTTTTCTTTTGTGGCAAAAGACTGGCATTTTGTCGTCATTTTTTGGTCAGTATCAGGCAATAACTTTACGAAGGCCACGATCAAACCAGCCATCGTTGACTTTTTGCCTGACACTGCCCAAAACATGATGTCAAAACAAAGTCTTTGGCCGCAAAACCAAACAAATCGTGAGTTATATTCAATAACTCAACCACTTGTTTCCTTGAGCTCTCTACTAACGGCAAATCACTAGACGCTGCACGAAACTAAAAAATAACGTCAATAAAATATTGTCATTTCAACTTTAGTGAGGGTCATGATAGCTCAGTTGGTAGAGCACTCGCTTCATATACAAAAGGACTGATCAGCCTATCCACGCGGCAGTGATTGCATTAGCTGGGTATATTAGATCTGGCAAAAAGTACTTTGTGATAGATTAGTGGCCTGTCCAAATAATAAAAAGTAGTTACTAATGTCCGTTTCACGCTATAGAAACCGGGATAAACTCCGGCTCCATGGGCTGCTAGTTTTATAAAACAATCATTACCACTTTATATTTAAACTTGACGGGTAGAATAGACGGCTAAGAAAGAGCACACACACACACACACACACACACACAAAAACACACACACACACACACACACACACATACACACATCCTGGTTTTGTGAATTATTTAAGAGCCTACGATTATGATTCTCAAGCCGCTGCCTTGAGATTGAGAACCAACAACGTCACACCAATGCATTTTGTCGCTTTGTTTCTTATTATTTAAAATACCCACACACAAAAACTGCA
>NC_088373.1:13723916-13731416 GCF_034508935.2 Berghia stephanieae
TTATTCTCTGTTGTCTTCTGGCACTTTCCAACTCACTCCGTTTCTTATTATTATCAACATAAGTGTCTGCTCCACTCACTTTTTTAAATTAAGACTTCATGCGCATCGCAGAGGATCGTGATACGTGGAGACAGTTGACCGTGCTCAATACAAGCTATGATGGATGACATCACACTTTTGCGCGGCTATGTGGTCTAGTGGTATGACACTCACTTTCGGAAAGGAAGGTCCTGGGTTCAAGCCTCGCGCTCGGCGCATAGTTGAGTCCTTGGAAAAGGCTCTTTACTCACATTCTCTCACCGTACTCAGGTGTAAAATGAGTACCTGGCCGTTAACAGCGTTGTCTTTGTCCGAAAAATTGTAATATCGCCTAACAGGCGTCATGTCCCGTCCTACATGTTAAATGTTGCTGTTGACCAGGGACTCCTTGTAAACCGCTTTGAGCACATTTAGTGGATATTGCGCTATATAAAGCTCAATTTTCCTATTCATAGAAAGATTAAGTAAAATACTTTGTCCCAATCAATAGAAAGCGTGTTGTCAGTGTAAACATGGAAAAAGCTTCTAGAATCCGATATGTATTCCAATCCCTCATTAGAGAAATAACAGTGTGATGTCAAAATACTGGTTCTTATCTCATTGAAAGTGTAAAACCAGTCATCCGAAGTACTGGATACATACTTTGTGCAACTGATCTTTTGGTTTTAGAGTGGTAGCATCTTAATTTCTAGTCTAAATGTGTACTGGTCTTCAATAAATAGCTTCTGTCGTCGCTCTTTTATCACCGTAAACCTGTCTATAGTGACTTTTAACGACTTTGGTAAAACTGGCATACATTATTAACCAATAAACGATTTTTAATTAAACTAGAATAGTACCGTCAACCGGGGTTACTTAGGCCATCAGGGGTTACTTAGGCCATCCGGGGGTACTTAGGCCATCCGGGGGTACTTAGGCCATTCGGGGTACTTAGGCCATCCGGGGGTACTTAGGCCATCCGGGGGTACTTAGGCCATCCGGGGTTACTTAGGTCATCCGGGGGTACTTAGGCCATCCGGGGGTACTTAGGCCATCCGGGGTACTTAGGCCATCCGGGTTACTTAGGTCATCCGGGGGTACTTAGGCCATCCGGGGGTACTTAGGCCATCCGGGGTACTTAGGCCATCCGGGGGTACTTAGGCCATCCGGGGTACTTAGGCCATCCGGGGTTACTTAGGTCATCCGGGGGTACTTAGGCCATCCGGGGGTACTTAGGCCATCCGGGGGTACTTAGGCCATCCGGGGTTACTTAGGTCATCCGGGGGTACTTAGGCCATCCGGGGGTACTTAGGCCATCCGGGGGTACTTAGGCCATCCGGGGGTACTTAGGCCATCCGGGGGTACTTAGGCCATCCGGGGGTACTTAGGCCATCCGGGGTTACTTAGGTCATCCGGGGGTATTTAGGCCATCCAGGGGTACTTAGGCCATCCGGGATTACTTAGGTCATCCGGGGGTACTTAGGCCATCCGGGGGTACTTAGGCCATCCGGGGATACTTAGGCCATCCAGGGTTACTTAGGCCATCCAGGGATACTTAGGCCATCCGAGGTTACTTAGGCCACTTAGTAGAATAAAAAAGTTTCCTTTTTGGGAAGTTAAATTCGTGAGTGCTTATTAGATCTATTGGGTTCTAATTATTTAAAAGATAAAAGCTACATGTAATTTATCTTTTAAAACAAGCAATCTTGTTTTCAGTAAGTGGCCTAAGTTACCCCGGGGGTCCTAAGCAGCCCCAGTTGACGGTAATAACTTAATGATATGCTCTTGCTGCTTGTAAATATTTAAATGTTGGATTTTGTAGTATTGAAACAGCGTCGTACTTTTTTCCTTTTTTTTTTCTTCTTGCACTCTATATATTATGCTATTAGTTCACTTTTTAGCTTATAAATCGCCCCCGCCCGACATAAATACCGTTTTGAGACGATGGGACACTAATACTGCTTGTACTTTATTTATCTTTAGTTACAGTTCTCAAAGTAAAACCGTGGGAAAGAAGAACCGAGAAAAATAAACGCAGAAAAAATCATGACTCGGGGCATTTTATCAACCTTGAAAATATATTTTAAAAAGACAAAGGATGGAAATCTACAACGGCTAAGAAAACAGAAACAGAACAACGATTTCTTGGTGTGTATGTGTGTGTGTGTGTGTGTGTGTGTGCGTGTGTGTGTGGGTGGGTGGGTGAGAGAGAGAGAGAGAGAGAGAGAGAGAGAGAGAGAGAGAGAGAGGCCTAGCCTCTCCTAACGGTGTTATGCAGAGGCGAACGAAAAATGTCAAGCGGTGATTTTAAAGTTAAAATGACAATGTATGTGAAATTATAGCGGTTTTTTTCCCCTCTTTAAGAAAATTTATTCATCCTTTTCGGGAAAATATGAAATATTTACCTCAGTCTTATATTTCTTAACAATAATTTTGTTGGGTTTTTTTTTTTTTTTTGGAGGGGGGGTTGGGTTGTTTGGTTTGTTTGTTTGGTTTTTTGGGCATTTTAAGCCGACAAAATAACCATTTAGAGACGGAAGGTCACATCAAATCATCTATAGATAGTATGCAGATGACGTCACTCGGGCCTTTGTTATTGTTTTTGCCATCCGCGTTTGTGAGTTGTTCTCACTAAACTGTATGAACCAGACTATAAAAGTTCATGGTTACACAGAGTTTGTGTGTTGGTCCGTCATACTTCCGGATGGCAATGTTGTGAACTCCTTGGCCAACCGCATTCTATCTATAATAGATTGCAGACATGGCTTCTTCCTGTTATGAGATAATATGAGAAAGACTCCATCACACAAGTACACGAAATGGGTTAGGGTGGTGTTCGACATTAGAAAGTTAACGAGTTAACGATTAGATTCCCCGAACCGAAACGATCGTTTCAACGACGAAAGAAAGCCAGGATCTTTCCTCAGACGTCGCCACTCGTCGATCGTCCAACGTAAAACGACTATCGTTGAGGTTCGGGGAACGTAACCTTTAGCTTGTTAATGAATGTAGACGGCACATTAACCGAGATTTAAATACCAAGACAAAAAGAGTCTCGAGAGTGGCGAAAGGTTTATATTTCATAACAAACGCTACACAAACATAAAAAATGACGTCAAACTGCCAGTCCTAGAGGGTTCTAGCGTAGCCATCGTTATATAATAGTCTGATGCTGAAATTCAAAAGGACTGGCAGTTTGACGTCATTATTTGTTTTTTGCACCGCTTAGTGAGTTGTCGTTAGTAGAGCTCGTAGAAACAAGTTATTTCATTGGTTGAACTATTGAACACAACTCACAATTTGTTTTCTTTTGTGGCAAAAGACTGGCCTTTTGACGTCATTTTTTGGTCAGTATCAGGCCATAACTTTACGATGGCTACGGTTCTTGCGTAAGAAAACAAATCGTGAGTTGTATTCAACAGTTCAACCAATTAAATAACTTGTTTCCATGAACTCTACTAACGACAACTCACTAGACGCTACATAAACCTAATAAAATGACGTCAAACTGCCGGTCCTCGAGGGTTCTAGTATCAGGCTATGTGAACGATGGCTACGGTTGAGCACGTGTTGGCACTGAACGGTGACGTGCTGACAACGGTTTAACTCTGTTTGGACACTTAGAAGCTCACATCCGGAAGTATAACGGAACAAATCAACACACAAAACTATGTGTAACCATGAATGTTTATAGTCTGGTTAATTTAGTTTAGTTGAAAAAAAACAAAACAAAAACAACAAAGACCTGAGTGACGTCAACTTCATTTTATCTATAACTTACCAAAACACACAAAAATTTGTAACATTAAACGTTTATAGTCTGATTAATACAATTTAGTTTTAGTGAGAACTACTCATAAAATTGCTGGCTAAAAACAATTTCAAAGAGGTGAGATACGTTAATTTGGTTCTTTCCATATGTGCGTGTTTGTGTTAAGGAGTGTTTATGTGTGTCTATGTATGTGTAGATTGCTACAAAATAATGAAATCTGTAATAGCTATCTTTTTTTTTTTTTTTTACAAAACCTACTTTTTTTCAAGATTTTTTTGGGGTATATAAATTGATATAATATTGTTAAATGTCAAATATTTTGACATTATGACCCATTTAGTAAGATCCACTTATATATATATTAACTAAACCTTACAGAAATCCTTTCTCTTCTTATCTTCACGATCTGACACAGGGCGCTTCGCTTCTTATCGTTCTTTTATTGCTGCCTCCCGGAATCTCATTAACCGACTTTTCATCTACGTGGAAAACGTGTCTCGGTCTTACACCATCCAGTATGTTCATAATTTACATAATATTATGACTTCAACAAACACACACGCACACACACACACAGACACACACACACACACACATACATACATATATATATATATATATATATATATAGCCATATAGCTAGATATATAATATATATATATATATATATATATATATATATATATATATATATATATATATATATATATATATAGATATATAGATAGATAGAATGCGCTTGGCCGAGGAGTTCACAACATTGCCATCCGGAAGTATAACGGACCAACACACAAACTCTGTGTAACCATGAACTTTTATAGTCTGGTTAATACAGTGTAGTGAGAACAACTCACAAACGCGGATGGCAAAAACAATAACAAAGGCCTGAGTGACGTCATCTGCATACTATCTATCTATCTATATATATATATATATATATATATATATATATATATATATATATATATATATATATATATAGATAGATAGAAAGATAGATAGATAGATGGACTATAGATAGTATGCAGATGACGTCACTCAGGCCTTTGTTATTGTTTTTGCCATCCGCGTTTGTGAGTTGTTCTCACTAAACTGTATTAACCAGACTATAAAAGTTCATGGTTACACAGAGTTTGTGTGTTGGTCCGTTATACTTCCGGATGGCAATGTTGTGAACTCCTTGGCCAAGCGCATTCTATCTATAGATAGTACGAAGTAGACATCACTCAGGTCTTTGTTATTGTTTTTACCATCCGCGTTTATGAGAAATTCTCATTAAACTGTATTAACCAGACTATAAACGTTTAAAGTTACACATAGTTTTGTGTGTTGGTCCATTATACTTCTGGATGGCAATGTTGTAAGCTCTAAGAAAGCATTCGGCCAGCGAGGATAAAGCCACACACAAACCTCTTCCTCTTAACGTATCAAGTCTAGTAGTCAAGAAGGGCAAGAAAAAAATTATGGGGAAATAAACCTTCTTGGTCATCCAATGAGAAGTACTCACCATTATATATATAAGCCCATGGCAGGCCGCAAATCATCCATTGCTATTCTTGATCGCACAATACAGGGTTGGATGTGTCTGTAAAGTTCAGGCCAGGATAATAGTAAGGTATTAGCGCAGGTTACTGTGTTATGTGAATCGAAAGTCGAAGGAGTGATCACCAAATCATAATATAGAAAAGGTGATCTGTACTACAAAAGTTCGCAAACGGGTGACCAAAACATCATAGCATAGAGAAGGCCGATATATGCAATGTCAGTTCGATCAAAGAGTGACCATTAAAATCATAGAACAGAAAAGGTAGAACTGTCCTATGTGTACGAGACCCAGTAACGTATAACACTAAGAAGACAATACTGTTACAAAATACTCAATGCTGGTCGGTTGCATTGCCCTGTTCGGTATCAAATAAAAAGAGATGTAATATCACACCTCCATAAATGATCACTATCCAGAAAAAAAAGATAGTGATAAAATCTTGTGTGTAAAGTACGTTTGAGAAACAGGGTTATTCTCAATACATGTTGTGGCGTGTTCCGTCAAGATTGAAGAAGAACCCATACTACATATCTTCGCGAGAAGCCAGACCAACGCCGCTACAAGAAACAGAGGAGCAAACCTGAGACAACAAGACTTCAAGCTTGGTATAAGATTAGTTACTAGGATACTCATAGCTTCGACAAGATAACATCTACTTTTAGATTGAGAGAGCTTCGATTCAGGAGAAAAATACGCTGGTTACGAATGACAGAGTCAAAAAGTATCCTGTAAACTGTAAGATAAGTGCAGAAGTGTCAAAAGTACACATTTTTGTGAGTAAAAACTTTACTCAGGCCCGCAAGTTGGGAGTAGAGGGAGACTCGAGGTCGAAGGGTTCGCTTCAAAATCCAAATATAAAAACTATTAGAAAGTGTAGTTTAGACAAAATTCTGAAGGAAAGTACAAATGGCAGAGGCAGAAAATGTCCTGTTGCTATTGTACTATTGACACTGACTTTAAAAAAACTGTAAACTAAGGGCAGATCGTCTAAAGTACACACTAAATGTGCTCAAAGCCTTTTATAAAGGGTCCCGGACGAACAGCAATACTTAACATGAAGAACAAGACATGACGTCTGTTATGCGATATAGAGCCTTTCCTAAGGGCCCAATAGTTGATAGCTCCATAGTCGTCGATAAAAGTAGGTATTTTAACATATTATTGTCATGTCTTCTTCTTCTTCTTCTTCTTCTTCTTCTTCTTCTTCTTCTTCTTCTTCTTCTTCTTCTTCTTCTTCTTCTTCTTCTTCTTCAGGTTAAGGCAGCCAGCGCCATCTTGTTAACGATCAATGCTGCTTGATATCCATTAGGTAGACGTTTTTGGCGATGGTCTATGTACTGAGTGCTGGCGTTTGGAGTCGTCTTTGACATTGATCATTAAAGCTCCGATTTGAATGCTTTATAAAAAGGACGACCTATAGATTAATGAGATTTCTTCCCTTTCTTGCTTTTCTTGGGAAAGATTGAATCTCATAGTCAGGTGATTTTAAATATCCAAACCATGTTTCAGTGACTGATAGTGTGTCTAATTTGTATTGTAAAAATAGTTCTTTAATGTCTCTTGTTTTGCTAAGACAAGATCGAAAATTTGTTTGGCTGGCTTTTATTTCGCGAATATGATCAGAATCATTCTCATCGTGTTGACGTATTATGAAAAAGCCGGTGGTGGGCGATGGCCATGACGATTTGTTGTCACAGATGGACAATGATTGTAGTTTGTATCGATGGTATTTTTACTTTAATCGGTGTCTCGGTTAATAAAATATAGAAATACATGTTTAGAGACGAGAGAGGGAGTACGTGGGAAAGAGAGTATTGGATAGCAGGAAAGAGAACAAAGGGACGCCCAAAGACTAGATGGATGGATGGATGGATGGATGGACGGTATGAAAAGACTGGACCTGAAGAAAGATGATGCTATTAACCGTGATGCATGGAGATGTGGCATTCATTATGTCAACCCTGCAAAATGCGGTATAAACTGAAAGAAAAAGAAGAGGATGAAGAAGAAGTAGATTCTTCAAAAGGGGAATCATTTTATTCCGTGATCCCTCGCTTGTATCAAACAACAGGACGAAGACATTGAATTCTTCATTTTTATTTTTTGAATACATCAACTTGAGAAATTAAGTAGCAGGCACTGGCGTAAGATAAAGATCTGAAAA
>NC_088373.1:13733916-13801416 GCF_034508935.2 Berghia stephanieae
AACAGGCGAGGATTTCTGTTTCCGTTTTTGAGGGGAAAAAATTTAGGAGTGATTTTAAAATGTTCATTCTTCTTTCTCAGTGGAATGAAGTGGCATGTATTATATATCATTGGAAAGGGCATAAAATTCTACATACAATGATGCTAATATTATCTTCCTATATCATGATTTTGAGAAATCTTTGAGTAAAGAGAGTATATGTGTTTAAACGCTTATAACTTTTAAACCAGAGATGGTCCTTCTTAATAAAAAAAAAGTCCTCCTGAGATACATATCAAAGTAGCTTCTCTAAAAATTTCAGAGCAAAATATGTTTGCACTCAAAAGTTAGAGCTCCCCAAAAAACAGTAATTGGCCTCGATTGTTTACAGAAGCTGCCATTTTCTTATACCTGTCATCTGCATTTTTTGCCAAATTGGGACCTAAAATTTGCCAAAATTTGCCAAAAAAACCCCCCGAAATTTGCCAAGAAATTTGCCAAAAAGACCAAAATTTGCCCAAAAATTTGCGGAGGAAAACTAAGCGTTTCAGTAAAAATTAACACGCGATACAGAAAAAAATTATATAAAAGACAATATATGAAATTTAAGGACTTGAGAAATGAAATGACTGTGATTAGCGTTGTTACAAAGATTTTAAAGGATCATTATCCGTAGAGAGTAGCTTCCCTTGGTTTGGTCCCAGGCAAAGCTGCAACATTTCTCAAGTTTCGCACTTTTTTTTTCGTTATTTTGTTTTCGCTTCTTTTTTCCCCCCAAAATTTGCCAATTTTCCCAAAATTTGCCACGATTTGCCAATTTTGGGAAATTTGCCAAAATTTGCGGATCGCCCTGATATTTGCGGCCGCAAAAAATGCAGATGACAGTTATACTGATTCACTTCCTGTGGTCTGCTGCGTTTGAGAGATAACTTCGTCAATCCACATCAAAACTTTACATCTTTATATCTTACAATATATTCCATTTATGGAAGTTATTTTTGTTTTAAATTATTCAATTAATTGGCGTTTTCATGTCCATGCATTCATTTTATAATTTACAATTCTCTTCCTTTTTTTTCCGATTGATTTTTCACTGTTGATTTTGACGTTTTTCATCCTTTGACGGACGTCTGTCCAATTTAGGGGAACGGGGGAGCGGAAGTTTTTAAAATCACCTATTTTCGATCATTTTAAACACTAATACACCACCTCAAACATTTATCAGTCCATATCTCTGCTTTATGAGGTCTATTTTAATTTTGAAAAGTTCAAAGTGAACAACTAAATGACGCCGATTCAGTGGTGTATTTGGTCTATCTACATGTGAATAAATATTTAATTGTCGACTTTTCCAAAATTCCAATAGGTCATTCATTTGCATGTCGTGATCTATTTTTCCTTGATTTCAGCTGTTTCAGCTCTAAACTATACCTTTCTCTCTCAACAAATAATTATTTTTCTGTTTGCAGTGTATTACAGATATGTTGAATTACCACATGTAAAAATTTCAAAGTTGTATCTGAAGCCGTTTCTGAATTATACTTGATTATCCATTGGGTTGCTGTGTTTTGGTCACATATTTTCCTATAAGCTTCTATAGAGATTTTTCACAACAAAAAAGCTCATAACTTTTTAACTAGTTGAGATAGAGCGATAATTTTTTCACTTTAGTAATGGTTTCACTCCCCTTTATTTTTCTACGCTAAATTAATACCGATATCACTATTTTGAAAATTCTTGCAAGTGCCTACCCAAAGCCCAAAACCGACAACACCTGTTTTTTTTCTGTTTGTTTGCTTTTTAATTATTTATTCTTTTTAGAATATACTTTTTGAGATCGAATATGACAAATTGCTGAAAAGGAACTAAAAGAGAGAGAGAATTTAAAAAAAGAGGTTGGAGTGGGGGGGGGGGGGTGTGTGTGGATGGGACATTTATCATTTGCAATGCTCTGTCCTGTAAAAAGAAGAGAGAATTTTTAAAAAAAAGTGGCGGAACCAGGATTCGAACCCACAACGTCGATTCTGACAAGCCTCCCAAGGCAGACGGCTTAACCATTTGCCCATATGAAAGTCGACGCATATTGTGTATATGCAGTACTTGGGGGTAACGTATTATCCATCAACTGATTATTGTTGGTTAATTTTATGTTTTTATTGATATTTTATTAACTTTACTTATTTCTATGTGCTTTTCAAAACATTCCATATTCTTGAATGTGGATAATTGTTTAAAAGAATGGAGTTTCAAAAAAGGGTCTGGGAATAAGAAATTTCCGTATTCAATTCCCAGACACCTGTCTGGGAATAACCTATTTTCGTTATTAGCAGACCCTATCTGGGAATAATCACAGCGCTGACTCCGGTGATATCCCTATTTCGGAGTTTAGAAGGTTTGTTGTCTCTAATTCCTGATTTTATTTGGGCATCGTGTAAAGCTGTTAGAAAAGCTTTTCCTTTATACCAGTTACTTTGACTTTTGTTCCTTTTGAATTTGAAGTAGAGTTTTAACTCTACTAATCATATGGCGATTGAAATCGATGGTTTTGATTTTGTCTTTCTCACATGGCACAGAATTGAAATTAGTGTATTAAGGTGGTTGAATAATTGAAACTTATTAAATATCCTTTAAAATATGTATATAATGTAAAAATAAAAATATATATATTGATTTGTGATGGATATAAAGTTATTATATTCTCACTTGGTTAAATTTTAAAAACATGCAGTTTCTTAACTACATTAACAATGATTCAAGGAAATGCTGGGAATTCAAAGAAATGAACACAAAGTTTGGATACAGTCAGACACAATCAAGAAAATAGGTGAAAGATAAGAGAAACTAAAGTTGAATATAGAGCCAAAACATGTGCAGTGAAAGCAAAAGTCCAGGAGGAATATACCCAAGAGAATAAATAAGTAAAAAGACTCATCAGGAAAGATAAAAGAGGCTATATTGAAGAAATTGCAAAACAAGCAGAGATTGCTGCAGAAAAAGGTACCTAACATTAATAACATGAAAGACGTATACCTTTTCACAAAGAAATTAGCTAATAATTTCCAAGAAACAAATAAGCCTATTAGAGACAAACAAGGAAATATACTTTAAACATCAGAAGAGCAGTTGAGAAGATGGGCAGAGCATTTTTTCAACCTTCTCAACAGACAAGTCCCAGACAATTTTAAAAGCATAACACCAGCTAAAGAGATGTCAATTTAATGTGAAAAACCCTCAAAAATTGAGATTAGATAAGCTATATCGACACTTGAGGATGGAAAAGCACCTGGACCAAAGAACATGCCTGCCGAGATTTTAAAAGCAGACATCGATACTTCAGTTGATATGCTACATGAGATATTCACCCAAATATGGGAAGCGGATGAAATTCCAAAGGATTGTAAAGAGGGGATCATGATTAAAATACCCAAAAAAGGTGATCTCACCAATTGTAACAATTTCAGAGGCATCATGTTATTATCAGTCCCAGGAAAAGTATTAAATTATAAATAGAATATTAATGGAGAGAATAAATACTGCATTTGACTCCATATTAAGAGACCAACCGGTTTTTGTCAGAATAGATCATGTGTGGACCAAATTGCCATCCTTCAAGGTTGCAAATTTTCTTTATATTTACGGAATTCAGTATATTTTAAACCCTTTGTATATTTTTCAATCTCCTGCTAAATAAAAAAAAAGTAAGTACATAATGTCTTTCTACTAGAGTTCAACACTCAGAAAGGCGTCGGTCTATGTGTTTGCGTAAAAGTTCAGTAAATTTTGCCTCCTGAATTGACAGCCCTAACCCTTAGAGTAGAACAATCAACTGAATGGAATTCACCGCTACACATAAATTTTATTGACTTAGAAAAAGCGTTTGATAGTCTGGACAGAGAAACTCTATGGACGCTCCTTAATTACTACGGCATCCCCTACAAAATAACCACAGTAATCAAAAACACATATAAAGGCATGACATTCATGGCTGTTTTGAAGTCAAGGCGTCTATATCTGGAATTTAGTAATGTATTTATTTCTTTATTGTTTTTTTGTTGTTGGCTGAAGAAGGGTTTTGAGCCCGAAACGTTCTGTTTGGTATTTTGTTCTTTTTTTTTTTAAGCTGTTATATTCATTTTTGTTTATTACTTTTTACAGTCCACAGCTTCTAGCAGTCTGGTCTCATGTAAGATTTACAGATTTTTGAAATGGATTTTAATTTTCATTCCTGTTTCAGATCACCCCGACATGATGTCAGGTCACATTTCAAAATAAGTTTCAGACCTTTTCAATTTGTTGGATTTGGATTCCAGGCCTTTTTTTTTTTTTGGCTTAAACTTCTTGCACCCATTCAAATTAAAATATTTGTGAGTTAGCACACCTCTTATTTGAGATTTGGGGGGGGGGGGGGGGTATTTATAGTATTATTCAGTTATTAGGCCTAGGGTATTTATAGTTGTATTATTTAGTTATTAGTCCTAGTCTAAAGTGTGCAATTACAAAATTGTGATTTCTCAAAATCTTGAGATTTAGATTATTGATTCATTTAAATTTTCCATTATATTTCAAATCTTCACAACAGAGTGACAAGTGACAAGCAGTAAATTATTAGTGGCTGTAAAATGTCAAAAGACAAGACCCCAAGCATGGAGAAGAAGCGTGCAACAAGAGGGATTGAAATAGACCAGTCCCTGATAAATGCCAGTCGTCCCAAGAGACAAAGGCAGTTGCCAAAACAAGCCAGGGAGAATCTGAACGAGCCCAATATTGTCCGGTGGAGTGTTCAAGAAAGAGAAAAACTTTTGGAGGCACTCTACAGGTTAGTTCCTTAACTTTATACCAAGTGAGAAATGAATATATATGTGTGTTTGTGCGAGTACTTATAAAAAGGCCAATGATATTTAGGTCATATACATTCTGGATGGCATTTCAGGATGTGCAGAAAATTTTGATATATTAATATTATATAGACGTTGTAAGCATAGGTGCAAGATTTCCGGGGTTTTTTTAAATTTTGATTTTGATCTTTTTTCTCTGGCTTTTTACCAATTACCAGATACTCTGTCTGGTTTACAAAAATAAATAAATAATTTTTTAAAATGGAGAAATGAAATTAATTATAAACTTACGGATGAGTCGGATTTAGCTTTGATATCCTTTAAGTCTAACTAACAGGTCTGGATGAGGGTTTTAGGTGATCTCAAACTAAGTACATTGATAGTGTGCTCTTGGAATCAACATCTGTTTCCTATTTGAGCTAATTCCCCTTTGTCTTACCTTTTCTTGGTTGCTGTAATTCTATAACTTTTTACTATCCCATTTTCTTCCTTTTTACTGATGCCAATATGACCTTAATGTGTTGCAAGCGCCGTAAAACCCTTAAACACTTAAACACTCTAGCTGACAGCAACACTTAATATAGATTAGACATATGCCTGTTTGGTGATATTACTCTGTTAACAGCCAGTTAATCATTTTATGATGAGAGGACATGTGGAAAGAGCCTTCTCCAAAGACCCAATTGAACAGTATAGTATGCGCTGCTCATAGGATGGCTCAAACCGTAGTCCTTCCAGTTTAAAATCGAGTGTCATACCACAAGTCCACATAGCTGCACAACAATTATATTCCTTCAATTATATGAACTTTAAAAAATATCTTATATTTCCTTTTATCCTTGACTTAAATTCTATTTTTTGATTCTAGTTTATTCTGACATAATTTCTGATTCTTATGATGGGTTATATTGATAATATTTTGTGTGCCTTGAGCTATATTGTATGGGACAAACGCTATATATATATATATATATATATATAAATTACAATATTATTATTATTATTATTATTATTATTATTATTATTATTATTATTATTATTATTATTATTATTATTATTATTATTATTATTATTATTATTATTATTATTATATTATTATCATTATTAATATTAATATTAATATTATTATTATTATTATTATTATGTTATTGATATTGATATTATTATTATTATATCTTTTCACTTGTCTCGAAATGAGTTATGGCCTTAGATAACTAAAATATTGACTATCTGATAATGATTTGATTTATATTGAAAATAATCTCTTTACTACTGGAGCTTAGATCATTTAACTTCAAAACGGAGGTATTATAGAATTCAAACAAGTTTTAAAATAAGCACAGATTCAGATGCTTGTATGTTGTCATTATTTGTTTGTAATTGCAACTTATTAATGTTTGAACGTTCAATTTTTCAGGCATTCTCACTTTGCGTTTGAGAGTATTTCACAAGTTGTCAAGACCAAGACACCAAAAGAGGTCAGACCACTATGTCTACTTCCTGACCTTCCATAGTACTTACTATGTCTTCTACACCCCTGTATCTGTATTCCAACTTGCTTTCTGTCTTTGTCTTGGAATGTGATTACTTGGTTTTGCCCTGGCCCTGGCGGTAGTGCTTAGATGGGAGGGAAACAGTCAGATGCATAGTTATTGTTTTGGGAGATGATATTTTTTTTCCTTGTAAATCATCTCTGTGTTATATTGTTGTTTTGATTGTATAATGTACGCATTTGAGTGTTTTTCTCTTAGTGGTATCTTGTGCTGGTGTATGGGTGAAACATTGGTGATCTCAAACTAAGTACATTGATGGTGTGCTCTTGGAATCTTCATCTGTTTCCTATTTGAACCACTCCCCCTTCTCTTACTTTTTTCCTCAAGTCCTTTTTATTGTACATCTAGAATCTTTTCACTACCCAATTTACTTCCTTTTTACTGGCGCTGATATGACCTAAATGTGTTGCAAGCGCCGTAAAACTCTTAAACACTTAAACACTATAGTTTACTACGTGCATCATTGTTATCATTATCATTATCATCATCATCATCATCATCATCATCATCATCATCATCATCATCTACTCCTGTACAAGCATAAAGACATTCATCTATTCTCCTCCTCCACCACATCTTCTTTTTTTTTTCTTCTTTATTTTCTTCTTCCTGTTCTTCTTCTTATTATTATTCTTCTTCCTGTTCTTCTTCTTCTTCTTCTTCTTCTTCTTCTTCTTCTTCTTCTTCTTCTTCTTCTTCTTCTTCTTCTTCTTCTTCTTCTTCTTTTTCGTGTAGTATTTTTTTCTATCAATATTTTAAAATCTGAAATTCTTTTTTTTTTCCTTTTCAGGTTGAACAATTCATAACCAGGATGTTAAACACCGCCTGCCACAACTACCATAGTAGACTGGTAGAAGGTAAAATTAAAACTTTCTATTTCTGTGCATGTGACGTTTTCAGTTGCCATGGAATACAGAAATATTCTTAGTTTTAGATATCTGCTACACAGCAGCAAAATGTCATACAATGATCAAACATGATTTTACATAAAAGATATTCATCACAATAAGGCATATGATTTACAGATTCAGATTACACCTAAAATGTCATAGGTAAGTTTTCTATCTTAAAAAACAGTGTTTTTTAAATAGCAGGAATTGAATTTTAAGACGAGATGTACACAAATGCGTTTGCTGACTTATACAAATTCAATTGGCATATACAGTATACGAATTGCGGGTTGGGATGCATAATTTTGTGGTTTATTACTTTTTTGACACGTGTTGTAAAAATCTGTAAATTACACATTTGAATAAATATCCTATGAAATTTTTATAGACAATTTCAAAATTATTTTTTAACAGTTGTCAAAAAAAAAAAAATCTTTAGAATTTGTAATGTGCAAACTTTTATAGACCCTTCAATTTTTTGTTTACATAAGTTACTATAAATTATATTTCATGCCTTTCAGCTGATGCAGAGAAGGGAGCAGCACCTCTGGAGGTGGGTGTCATTATTCATAGTACATCTGTTTACAGGGGGCGGTGATTTAGTTGATTTATGGGTATTTGGGAACCGTGGGTCAAAGTCTGCCCAAAGATTTCAGTTTACCTTGATGGCTAATAAAAAGTCCTGCCAGCTAGTCCAGTAAATTGCTGGCCTGATTTTCCGCTGATTTTGTCGTGTCCAACATTTTTCAGTGAAAAGAAATGCACATGATATGGTTTTAGTTTTAAAAAAAAAAAAATAGGTCATGCTACCTTTGCATGATGTACATCAAACTCCTCCATAACTCCTTTTGTTTCGTGTAGTTGTAGAAGAAGGTGCACTTGTTGTCTTCAATTGATTGGCCATTCTTGTTTATAATTGTCCGTTTTTTTTGTGTTTAGAGTAACCTATTAACAAATTTGATTAGGTACTGCAGGGAATGGCATCACTCCATCAGACATGTGGTATAAACATACCTGCCAACCCTTCCACTTTTTGGCGGAATCATTCCTATTTTCACTTCTTTTTTTTTTTCTACTATTCTACCATTCTCTCTTAAATTCTGATTTTCAAAAATGATGATAATGGTAAAAAATAAATAAATGGGAAGCTAAAAAGCTGAATTAAAAAAAAAAAAATGGTTGCCAAAAGGGAGATAATTAGGAAAATTAATTTCACTCCTTCCTAAAACATGTGATATGTAGTTTTGCCGGCTGTGCCCAAATATTGTCTTTGTGTATTTGGTGGCAAAGTTGGTGGTAATTTTGATACAGAATTATCCATTGTGAAAAAATTCCTATTTTTGTCTCAAATTCCTATTTTCTGACGTTCTCATTCCACTTTTGGAATATGAAGGGTTGGCAGGTCTGTATAAAGATAAAGATGGAAAGGAAATAGAATTAGAACAAGGTGTTGTTCTTCAAGAGAGTTCGGCATCATGTCTTCAATTAAGGCACTTCACACACATTACCTAGCTCGCTAGACCCATGTGAATTAGGGTCTCACTGAAGACATTGTTGAATATTACAAGAGTACCTTCATGAAACTGTCTCATGTTAGTTTTATGAATCTAACAGATGACTTAAAAGTACAAATGAAGAAGAAAGAAAAAAAAATCCGTCCCCAGGCAACCTGTTCGGATAATGGAGACATTCGGATTGTGGAGTTTCGGACTAGAGAGACGCGACTGTAGATCTCAGGATTCTTCATCTTAGAAAACTTCTGTATTTATCTTGTTTTTTAAAATTTTATTGATGTTTTAGTGATGCCATAAGTAATTTTGACATCTGAGAGCCTTTAAATGGTATTTAGTGCAGTTCTTTATAAAATTTCTGACAAAGACTTTCATTTCCTAATGACTTATTATGTAATACATCAAGACAGATACAGGAATAATTGCAAAAGACTGATTTTATTTCTTCATAAATGAAATGAAAGTTTGAAGGAAAATATTGATTTTGAAGTCAATTCCGATGTCTTAACATTCTGATCCTGCTTTGCTGGCATTATGGGTTGGCAACTCAGCATTAATCCTGTTGGAAAAAAAAATGGCCAATTTTGGCTTTGTACTGTTCTTAACAGTGACTTTATCATTGCTATTGCTGTCATTTTAATTTATTTATTTATTCATTATTTCTTCTCTTGAATTCACCAGTTGTGGCTCGCCTTACTTCATGAAATTGTGATGTCAGACAAAAGGATTGACCACTCCAAGCACTATACCAAGGTAAATCACTGCACTCTGATTGTCCTGGATACATTAATTAATGAAATGTTTAAATTATATGTCCCAGCCAGAAATCTGATAATCAAAGTCTGACAATCACATTCTCTTGAAGCCAAAAATGACTCGTAAAATTGGCGAGCATGTGTTTGAATATTCAGCACCCCTTATCTGGAACTCCCTTCCAAGATATATCAGCGACAGTAGTGATGCAGATTTCTTTTTAAAACGTGTCTTTTTAATATGTAATACTGTAGAATTGTATTACTTTGTTTCATACTACATGTTTGGTTGGTTGTATGTTTGAGTGAAAATTGTCACATTACTGTTAGGCGCTTTGAGCTTGTTGAGATACAGGGTAAGGCGCTATATAAAAACCATACATTATTATTATTGTTGTTATTATTATTATTATTATTATTATTATTATTATTATTATTATTATTATTATTATTATTATTATTATTATAAATGCAATTGTTAGTGGTTTGTCTCTAAGAATGAGAAAAGGTGTTTGAGAAACGGTGCCAGACAAAACAGAAAAAAAAATTATTCTCCTATCACTTTTTTATTAAATTTCGAAAAGTAGAAATATAAAATTGTGCAGTTAAGTGCTTTCATGAACACAATTGAACAAGAAGTCATAACTCATTCAAAAATCAATATAAACAAATGACATTTTGCATGTTAAAATTGCATTATTACGTGCAACATCTTTTATAAATTCTGCTTTAATTATTTAATAATTTTGACATATTTTTCTTATGTTGTCAAAACATGAGTTTACAATCATTTCAAGGGACTCGTTTAATTGTAGTGTGTTAAATACAATTTGGAATGAAATTTAAAATATCGTGTTCTATATCTTTTCCTTTTTGATTTGTACAGAAATTTTTTTAAACAGTTTTGTTACCGTTGGTGGCCATCTTGGATAGGGGGGGGGGGGGGGGGGGGGGAGAGATTTTTTAATAATCGCAAAGCATTAACAAAATCAAATAATTAATTTAAAACTCTTTGCATTGGGATGATTTTTTGCATGTATCAGGTTAACGCTATTCACAACTTTTTATTTCTTAAAGAGTATTGAATTATACTTTTTTAAAAATATTTATAAATAATTTGATACATTTTGGAGTTTAAACACAAATTTTTGGTAATATTACAAAAGCCATAACTTATACATTTCAAAAAAATTTTTTAAAGTTTTGCATACATGTTCGTTAATATATTTTCTTTGGAGTATAGAAAATTTATACTTTATATGGCTAGCTGGGGTTTTTGGAGGCTATTTTTGATATTTATTGAAAGCATACTGTGATACCCCTTGGAGAACATATATAGATAGTATGCAGATAACGTCCCTCAGGCCTTTGTTATGGTTTTTGCCATCTGCGTTTGTGAGTTGTTCTCACTAAACTGTATTAACCAGACTATAAAAGTTCATGGTTACACAGAGTTTGTGTGTTGGTCCGTTATACTTCCGGATGGCAATGTTGTGAACTCCTTGGCCTAGTGCATTTTATCTATATGTCAAGTTTCACTTGTTCTTTTTTTCACAAAATGAAATATTTTTTAGCAATCCTACATCATCATTAGTATAGTGTATTGTTATATTACCAACTGTTTCAATACAGATCATGAGTGTGATCGGCCGAAATGAGCCCATGCCTGAGGACAGCGGATTTGAAGGGTTAAACTGGAGGAATCTGTACCAGTTCATCTCAGACTTACTAGCCGATAAGGCTGGACTTCCAAGTCTCACTAATATGGGTCAGTGGTTACACACACACACACACATACACACACACTCTCTCTCTCTCTTTCTCTCTCTCTCTCTCTTTTTCTCTCTCTCTCTCTCTCTCTCTCTCTCTCTCTCTCTCTCTCTCTCTCTCTCTCAATGAAGGCAATCTTTATTACTTTTATCGTGTGCTCAAGTCATTGGTTACATTGTAACATGTGCTCAAAATGACCTACATAATAGAAATTGTTCACAATTTTTAAAATATATCCAACATCACAATAGGTCATGCTCTGGTATGGCAGTTTTTTGCAAAATAAAATCCAAAATTTTGCAAGCAAAAAGCAACAGAATTTGCAAAAAATGTGATTGAATTTTGTAAAAAAAACTGACAATAAATTCATAGTCCCAGGTTTACTCCCCACTGATTTTCACATCTCAGAGTCCCAGGTTTACTCTCCACTGTTCATTATATCCCACAGTCCAGGGTGCACCCAGGTTCACTTCCCACTCGTGTCTACATTCTGTCTTTTCCTCGAGCTCATTCCCCACTACTGTCTACAACCCAGGGTCACCAGGTTTCCTGCCTGCTAATATTGACCACCCACTATCCTGGGTTTCATCTCCATGGATGTCCATCTCAAATGCCCCCTGGTTCAATCCCCACCGGTGCTCACCAGAGTCTCTGGGTCAATCCGTACTTAACTTTGATTTGTTTTATTGAAATAACACACGAGGGCCCTCTGCCTGCCTCTTTATCGACTGATCAGAAAATAAGCAATCCATTAAATAACAACCTATGGCGATTATGATGGAGCTCTTTTCGGTAATGATGTTACTGTGAAAAAATTGCTGTGCAATTATTTCCCTTGTTACAGTGAAAAAAAATCCTTTCGAAAAACAAATATTATATACAAGCAGAAAACTGCACAACTGACGGAAGCTACTCCCACACACTTATAAAATCTCAAAAAATTGCAAAAAGCTGCAGATTTTATGGCCGCAATGCAAATTTTCTGTTCTTTATCTAAGTAATCTTCATTGATCAACCAATCTTTCTGGTCAAGCGGTGTAGGCTTTATTAGAATTCCACTGTATTCAAATTTGTTCTGGTTACATTGAAAAAGGATCATTAAGGATAGTCAATTTTGCTTTTTGTCAATTAAATATTACAGTGAATGACATAATCAGTCGGATGGTGAAAAGGTTTGAACTGAGATATTGCCAAGTTTAGTTAGCAGGTTAATTTTTATCCAAAATGAGTTCTTACCATAAATGATTAAATCAACCCTTTTTGTACATCTTCGGGAAATATCAAAGCTTAATTTCACTTCTAAATATTTTTACAGCTAGTCAAGTTGAAAAAGTATGAAATTTGAGAAAAGTTGCTGGATACCTTTCCCATACATCTGACCATATCTTTATGAAAAATCACCCGATCACCAAATAAAGATTAAAATGCTCTGATGAGCCTATTCAGAAAATGCAAAAAAATGCAAATCCAAAATTGTCACCTTCCGACGGACTATGTCATGCACTGACACAAATGTATTTAAATCTTTATTTCCATCCAGAGTCCCTTGTAATGCTGGACATGATGCACAACCTGGGTGATTTGCTACACACATCGGATACACAACAGCAACGTAAACTGTTGGATCTCAAATACCAGCTCTGCAAGTGGCAAATACAAAGCACAAGAGGAAGCGGTGTATATACTGCTTTCTATTCTGCAGTCAATAATGGTATGTGGTCTTGTGGTATGACACTCGCTATTGGATTGGAAGGTCCTGGGGTCGAGCCTGGCTCTCTGCATAGTTGAGTCCTTGGAAAAGGCTCTTAACTCACATTGTCTCTGTTTGGAAAAAAAATTGTAATATCGCCGAACAAGCGTAATGTCTCGTCCTACATATTACATATTGCTGTTGGTCAGGGACCCTTTGTAAAGCTACGTGGATTTTGAGCAATATATAATTTTCAGTAGTTAATTAAATGATCTTTGCCTAATATTGGTCATTTTCTGGGTGTTTGCATTCTAGAACAAAACCATTTCAGTTTTGCTTGGGCAATGCCTTGCATCCTTTGTCAAGAGGAAGTCACTCACTGGGCGGGGTCTTCTGGCCTCTCATGGTGGGCAAGAGGTCACTTGCTGGTCAGGGTATAGGCCAAAGACGAACAGTTTCCATCCTTCTCTCTCCTGAGCTAACTTTTTTATCTTGTTCCATGTCTTATTACTTCTCTGTATATCAGCTTCTTTGTCTCCATGTTCCCCGTGGCCTTTCCCTTGATCTTCTGCCCTGAGGGTTCCAGTCCAATACTTTCTTTGTAATAGTGGAGTCATTCTTTCTAAGGATGTGGCCAATCCACCTCCAGCGTCTTTTATTTGCTCTCCCACTTTTTTCTGCTGGGTTCTTTTCCATGCTTAATTATTCGTTCTTAATTCTATCCATCCATTTTATTCTGAGTAGCTTGTGCATGCATCTGTTTACGAAAATCTGTACCCTTCTTATACATGCCTGTGATGCATTCCAAATTTCACATCCATACAGTAGGGCAGACTTCACGTTTGAGTTGAATAGTCTTAGCTTTAGTCGAAGGGAGATATCTTTAGTTCTACAAACTCTGTTCAAAGATATGGATGCAGTCTGTGCCTTTCCTATTCGTACTTTCACCTCTGCTTCTGTGCCTCCATCCTTGTCAATTATACTCCCGAGAGAGCAGAAAGTGTCTATATCTTCGAGTTCCTGATATTTTAATGATCTTAATTACTAAGTTATTGCTTTGTTATTTTTATTATTCTTTTTGTTGTTGAATTAAAAAAGTAAGATTTTGTAAGGATTTGTCTTGTGCATATGTCTGGATGAAACTTTAAATGTTTCAAGTCTAGATTGCTCCTGTTCTATGTTAGAATTAGTCCTCTCGTCTCAAGTTTTTTCTTTGGAATTTTAACTGATTTATAATTTTTTGACCATTCAATTATGCCCTTTTTGCTGGGACTGAAATAATCTGTAAGTATCACAAGTGCTAAGACAACAAGCATTTAAGGAAAAGTATGAGTGCGGCTATGTGGTCTCGTGGTATGACACTCGGTTTTGGATTGGAAGGTCTTGGGTTCGAGCCTCACTCGGCGCATAGTTGAGTCCTTGGAAAGAGTGCTTTACTCGCATTCTATCACTGTACTCAGGTTTAAAATGAGTACCTGACCGTTAACAGCGTTGTCTTTGTCCAAAAAAAAATTGCAATATCTCCTAACTGGCGTCATGTCTCATTCTACATGTTAAGTGTTGCAGTTTGTAAAAGCACTTTGAGCACGTTTAGTGGATATTGTGCTATATAAAAGCTAAAGGTTAATGAGTATTAAAAAAATTTAATTTACACCCATTTTTTTCAATCTTTCTTTCTTCAGATTTTTCAAAAGTTGAATATAGTGAGAAGAATTCACAAGCATCAACATCATCAACAGCAAGCGGCGGTGAAAGCACATTACAACAGCCAACATCATCTGCATCAGCAGCAACAACAGGCTCATCTTCATCGATATCAACCTCGTCGTCTGATCTTCAATCCAATCTAAATCAACCTTTTCATTCAGGGCAGTCGTCTGAGATCCAAGTCGAGATACAGATACAGCCCTCATCATCCTCTTCCTCTTCAACCGCTAAGTCAACCAAAGCAGAGACTAGCAATGACCAATCTGCTGAAAACCAAGAGCCTTCAAATCCTAACACCACACATTCTTCTTCTTCTACTGCTCCACCGCCAAGATCATCAGTTTTGAATTGTGACAAAACTTCTCCGCAAGATATAGCCTATGCTACCCCAAGAGGAAACGAGTCAGAAATGACACAGAAAGCTTCTTTTTCTCCTGCAGCAGCATCATCATCACTATCCCAATCAACACCCCAGGCTTGGAACTCCACAAATCCAACCACATCCAATACCAGTAATCAATTAAACACAGATAATATTGATAACTCGAACACTGAGCTCAACGCTAGTAGCATTGCCCAGTCAACATCATCACAAGGTCGCGAGGAAGAGAACAAGTACAGCGATGATAATGATGACGATGAATATACTGACCCACTGCCCAAACTGTTCAGCCTCAATCCCCTGACTATTCCTCCACACCTTCTTGACATTCGTCCCAAAAATATTGAGAATGACATCCCTTTTATTATTAGGTGATGGGAGGGAACTCTTCTTTGTTTTGTTTTAATCACAAAGTAGTAAAGCTGACATCCCTTTTGTTATTTAATAATGGGTATTTTACTAATATTTTTTTTGTATTTATGTAAAAAGACTAAAACTAAAAGTCTCTGTTCATTTGATTTATGTATGGAATTTCTTAAGTTTACCGTGATGAAGCCTGCAACTTTTTTTCCCTTTTTGTTTTATATGTCAAGTAAAAGGAATGATTTCACACATTAAGAATTTAATCCTGTTGAAAACAAAATTTCTTCTTTTTCATAGAATAACAAAGTGACCATTACATTTTATTTAAGATGCTCTGAGTAAGAAGAATCAGAGCCATAGACATTGATGGTATACTCTTGGAATCTACATCTGATCCCTATTTGTTCCCAATTCCCCTTTGTCTTACTTTGTCTTGGGTGTTTTGATTGTAATTCTAGAACTTTCTACTATCCCATTTTCTTCCTTTTTACTGGCACTGATATAACCTAAATCTGTTGCAAGCGCCGTAAAACCCTTAAAAAACAAACAACAAACAAGACCCATAGAAATAATACCATCCAGTCTTTTGCTCCTTTTTCTCTTGCGTTTTTCTGTCACTGTCATTGTCCTGGAGTGAGGTGACTTAGTTTTGCCAAAGCTCTGGCTGGAGACCTGTCTGGAGTAAACCGCTGGGTGAGATGTTTTTTTCTAAGAGTGAAATATATTTTCTTTTTAAAATTCATGTAAAGGATCTGTTAGTGTCTCTTTTGACAATGATCCCATTCCTTAAGAAAAGGAGATCGGTTCTGGGAACTCCTCTTGGGAAGTATTTATGTATTCCAGTCTTACTTTTTTTCTTCAGCATTTGTGACCCAAAAGTGTTGCAGATACTGAACTCTAAATCTGTCTGTCATTTTGCATTATGCACAATCTTCCTTTTCTCCGATATTGAACATATAACACTAAAAACTTAACTAAATAGCTGTGTCTTCTCCTCTCATATACACGTTTTTCATCTCCCATGCTTTTCCTTTCGTGTCCTGGAGTGAAATTACTTTGTGTTGCCCTGGACATGTAGGGGATCTTCAGCTGATAGGGAAATAGTCAAATATATGTGACCCACAGATTCAATCTGGTATTATGTTGGAAATTTTAAAATCCCTATTCAATGGCCAATATAAATCCATAATATAAATTGTGCTTGGCTATAAGGGGGGAAATATTTCTTGGAATACGGCTGCTACAACCGGGGTGTGAGTTGAAAGTTTAGTGCCCAGTTGAGGAAAACTATGTACCAAAGAAGAAAAGAGGAAGGCATACATGCCACACATAACTTATAGGGAATGGAAATGAAGTGGAAGTAGGCGAATTGCAGGTATTGTGTGTACTATTGACGTTTCTCTGTGAATTTGTTTATCCACAACCACAGGCTAGTGAGAGGCGCGTGACTGACTGATCAACATTTTACACTTAGGCCTAGTATGTTTCGTAGAGTGGGTGATTAGGTAACTATCCCAATGAAAAGTGAGATGGTTAAGAGCTCTATGTGAAGCCCAAGGCTAGGACTGTTCACAACCGGAGTTTTGAAATGCACTTAGTGGCTGTCAGTGGCACAGTTTTGGAATGGGTGGAAAGGAGTAAGGTAGCATTAATCATTGCATTGTTCCAACTCGCTTTGTGTCCTGAAGTAAGGGGAAGAAGGGTGAGGTATGGTGATTTTTTTATTTTTTTATTTTATTTTTTTTGGGGAGGGGGGGGGGGGGTAACTTGGAGTGGGTTTTTAAAAAAATTCCCACAGTATTCAGGGCTGAGAATCTTCCGCCTAAAGGCGGATTTCAGCCTAAATGGTGGTTTATCTCCGCCCATCACCATCACTATTCCGCCTTGTTAAAAGACTCACCACAACCACTACATCAACACCCCTATCACCACTACTTTTACAACCACCACCTGTACTACAACAACCATCACATCATCATTCCTATCACCATTACTACTACAACCACCACCACATCATCATCACTACCACCACCACCACCACCACTACAGCTACAACCACTACTACTACAACTACCATCACATCATCATCCCTACCACCACTACTACAACAACCACCACTACATCATTATTCCTACTACCAATACAACTACATCCTCCACCACCAAATCATCCAAATGTGACTACTACAACCACCCCACATCATCCCTACCACAACTATTACAACCACCACCACACCATCATTCCCAACACCTCTACAGCTACAACCACCATATTTCACAGTGATGCCAATCTTCCGCGGATCCGAGGAATTCCTCCTTTTTGGAGGTTCCTCCCTTTTTTCCTCGGTTCCTCCCATTTTCCCTCGGTTCGCAAAAAAAAAAAAAAAACAACAATAAAACAAAACAAAACGAATTATAATTTAGCGAATCGTTGAAACAACGAAGCTTATTTTTACACATTTTCATATATCACCACAACTGCTACCTTAACCATCACACAATATGATCCTTGTAATCATTGCAATATGATGGTGATATCACAAAAAATATAACTGCAATATATACATGAGATTTTTAAAAAAAGTTTTATGTGTTTTATGACCCCTTCACCTGATCTTTGAATGGATAATAAATGCTCCCAAATTCATGGGAATTAGTCCCAGATAGCCTTTTTTTGGCACTTAAATTTTTTTATTTTTTTTCCGGGGCAGCATGCCCCCGGACCCCCCTAGTAGGAGGCTGCCTTCGGCAGCCTGAGCCCGCCTTTGGGGGGGGGGGGGGGCATGATGAGACGTCGATCATTTCCTCCTTTTTCATTTTTTTTCTGTTGGCATCACTGATATCATCCTTATCACGACCCTACTACAACCACCACCACATCATCATCCCTACCGCCATCTTTTCTTACTACTACTAGAATATGTTGTAATTACACTTTGAAATTCCTCCAAGTGGTGTCAGAAATTATTGCGAGACACATTTTTGATTGCATCTCAGTAAATTTTTAATGAAATTCAAATTTATACGTTATCGTCGCATAGATAGGTCTTGAACTCCATTTTTGTGACCAGTCATTCTCACCCCTGAACCATCATGACATAATCACCACCTCTACCACAACCACCACCACTACGACAGCAACTATCACATCATTATCAGTAACACCATATCCACAACCACATCATCACTGCTCTCATTGTAATCAGTACCACCTCTAGTGCAAGCACCACTATCACTATCATCTTCCTGGTGGGATCTTTTGACTTGCATGGATCAGAGTTGCTTTCTGTCTTTGTCTTGGCTTGATCCTTTTCCTGGCCGGATTCATTGGCACGGAGGGAAACAATTATATGTATAGTCGTTTTTGGGAGATGATATGTTTGTCCTCGTATATCATCTCTCTTTTGTGTGACGTTGTCCTAAATTGTGTACAAGGATTCTGTGCTTGTGTCTTGGTGAGACTTTTAGGTGACCTCAAACTAACTACATTGATAGTTTGATCTTGGAGTCCGTTTGTGAGCCCTATTTGAACCAGTCACTTTTTCTCCAGTGCTTTTGATCTTACTTAAATCTATATTTTTTACAGCCCCATATATATTTTCAGTGCCGCTGAATGACATACAAACATATACACGTAGACACACAAATCAATTAAGTTCACTCAGTTCTTAAGTCTCGTTAATTTTTCACGTTCATCTTTCTGTACTCATTAGTACATTCACTTTGAGCTCTCTTTCTCTCTCTCTGTCCCTTTCTCTCTCTCTCTCTCTCTCTCTCTCTCTCTCTCTCTCTCTCTCTCTCTCTCACGCACACAAATCAGTAAAGTGCACCCAGTTCTTTAGCCTCGATAAGTTTTCACTTTTCATCTTCATGTACTTAACAATGATACACACACACACAAATCAGTAAAGTGCACCCAGTTCTTTAGCCTCAATAAGTTTTCACTTTTCATATTCATGTACTTAACAATGATACACACACACACACACACACACACACACACACACACACACACAGAGGATTCAATTAAAATGTTAATTTCTTGGCAATTGCCAACATGAAACATACGGTAACTTAATATTTACGATTAACAAATAAAGCACATACACACCTAACAATAAAGTTCACCAGTACTTTAACCTCGGTTAGTTTTGCACTTTAATCTCTCTGTACCTATCACTATATTCACTTTGAGCAGTCTGTCTCTCTTTCTTTCTCTCTCTCTCTCCCATCCTCTCTGTCTCTCACTCTCTCTCACTCACACACACACACACTCATACATACACACACACACACACACACACCTGGGTGGGGTTCCTGACCTCCGATAGTGGGCAAGGGGGTACATACTATGTCTTCTATCCCCTTATATATGTTTTCCAACATGCTTTCTGTCTTTGTCTTGGAATGAGATTACTTGGTTTTGTCCTGGCCCTGGCAAGAGTCCTAACTGGAAGGGAAACAGTCAAATGCACAGTTATTGTTTTGGGAGATGATATTTTTTTCCTTGTAAATCATCTCTCTGTTATGTATTACTATATTTGTTATTTTGAATGTATAATGTAAGCATTTGAGTGTATTCCTCTTTGTGCCAGAATGAGACTTATAGGTGATCTCAAACTAAGTACATTGGTGGTATGCTCTTGGAATCTACATCTGATCCCTTTTTGTTCCGTTCCCCTATGTCTTACTTTTTCTTGGGTGCTTTAATTGTAATACTAGAACTTTTTACCATCCCATTTTCATCCTTTTTACTGGCACTGATATAACCTAAATGTGATGCAAGCGCCATAAAACCCTTAAAAACAAACAAACAAAACACACACAATATCTTTCCTTCTGTCAGACAAACCTAAATCTATAAAGTGGATCATATCCTTTTCACATCAGCCATCATTCTCTCTTTTCACCTTCAAGTACATACACACCTTATCACCACCACCACCACCACCACACAACAATATAACCACCACCACTTCTGCAACCACCACCACATACATTATCATTACTGCCACCATCATATTATTACCACCACACCTACTATTCATTTTAATATTTTATACGTCATAAATTGGTTTTGGAACTTTACTTGATTTGAAACAAGGGGTATTAGGATGATTATAGATCTCAATAGATTATATTTTGTTTGCAGAAATTCCTGTTTAAGCATTGAAATTGTTCGGAATTGTTTCTGAAATTTACGTGAGCCAAATTTTAAGTTGGCGTCTCTGGTCAACTTGAAACAATGGGATGTGGGCATTAGTGAATCTGTGAATACGGGAGATGTATGTAGCGACTACCACTACTACTACTACAACCATCATCACATCATCATCCTTACCACAACTACTACAACTACCACCACATCATTATCCCTACCACTACCATTACTACAACCACCATGTTATAATTACACTTTCAGTTTTTGAAATTCCTCCGAGTGATGTCAGAAATTGCTGGGAGACAGATTTTGGATTCCATCAAATAAGTTTTAATGAAATTTAAATTTATAGGTTATTTTTGCATGGATGGTTCTTGATCTAGCGCTGAAAAATTTCCTCCTTTTTAGTGACCTGTCATTCTCATCCCTGACAGTATTGGTTCCCTTGAAATTCCGTACACATGGATATAAAGGGACTCTGCGACCACAAGGATTTTTTTGTAAGTCCCACAATCTCCGCCGTATCCAAGTTCCATTGTATAAATCTGAATCAATAAGAGGTAAAAGGCCTATGGGATAGACCCTTGAATGCAAATCTTTTAATAATAGCAAGACAAAACAGATACATGTAGATGGGTGGTAATGTAGGGCCGTGTGAATTTAGATGCCTGGAAGTTTTGTGTTGTCAATCTGTTTGATTTAAGTTTAAAGTGTTTGGGAATGTCGCTATTGTACGTTTTGTAAAGTTTTGTGAGCCTCGAAAACTAACAATGTCCAGAAATCTGAAAATTTAGAGTTTTTCACTTTGATAAATTTATAATTAAAAGCTATTTCCTCCGAAAAAACCCCCAAAAAATTAACGATTCATATTTTTCACTCTAAACTCTATATATGGAACAAAAGTGTCATGTCAAAAAAAATGGTTCCAATCCCAATGTAAAACTGGATACATACCTTGTGTAAGATCTGGTTACAGAGTGATGGCATCTTATCTTGTAGTCTAAATATATTGGTCATGTCATCAATAAAAATCATCCATCCTCGCTCTTTTATGTCTCGTAATCTTAAGAATCTGCTTATCCATCCTTCCACTAAAACTAAAATAATTCTGCCACCTTATGATTCAATTTGTAACTTTTTCATTCTTAGTTGTCTGAAGCATTGGTTAATATACACTTCCAAGGAGTTTGGAACTGGAAGAGTGGAAGGTGTGACGTCCAACTTCTCTGCCTTATAGATAGGATGATGCCACTCGGATCTTGGTTATTGCTTTTAGCCAGCCATTTTTATGAGGAGTTCTCACTAAATTCTATCAATCAGACTATGAAAATCAAACAAATTTATGCTGTAACCAAATGAAAAATTGCCTTCATGGACAATAAAGATATTATTATTATTATTATTATTATTAAATGTTTAAGATTACACATTGTTTTGTGTGTTGGTACATTATATCCGGCTAGCAGATGTTATGAGTTTTTTTCTTGGATAATTGCAATGCAACAATTCAACAAACATCATCTAAAATCACACCCATGGTCACACTCTTTCCTTGTACTTCAACTTCATCTCTTCGTTATTTAGGCAGGCATGTAAATGCTCATTTGCGGGTGGTTGGATGGGAGCATCACCCTTGAATCATATACCTATGATGTTCGCATGGGTGTACGATCCGATAGTGATGTCGTTTCTTCTTCTCTTTACTAGCCTATCCTGCTTCTTTGGTTTGTGATTGTATTTTTGACAGGGGATATTTTTTTTCCTGTAAATCTTCTGCCTGTTTGTTCTTGGTTATTTATAATTTAGCTTATGATATCTTTAGGTTATGATTTTGATTTACATTTGTACTATTTTTGTTAGATTGCTTGTTTTTTTGTTTCAGCGGTCTCTCATATAACCTCAATTGTGTTGGAAGAGACCTAAAGCAACAAACAAACAAATAAATGCTCATTTTTTAAAAAGCTTGGAGACAATAATGGCATACTAATAGATAAGATACGGAGAAAAAAAAAGTAATTACAATATGATGATCATAATAAAATATGACAAACATAGGGAGACGAGTGATGCCAGGTGGACATTGCAATGACGAATCTTTTTTGGACTAAAAAGAAATTGAGATTTTATATAGTGCAATATCCACTAAACAAGCTCAAAGCTCTATACAAGGGTGTCCCTGGCCAACAGTAACGCTTATCAAGTTGGATGGGACACGACGACTGTTAGGCAATATTATAATTTTTTCGGACAGAGACAACGCTGTTAATGGCCAGTACTCATTTTAAACCCGAATACGGTGAGAGAATGTGAGTAAAGAGCCTTTTCCAAGGACTCGGCTATGCGTCGAGTGAGGCTCGAACCCAGGACCTTCCGATCCGAAAACTAGTGTCATACCACAAGACCACATAGCCGCACTTGGTTCAACAAGGGTGCCAGTTGCTCTCTTTGAACTTTCTCTGTGTCTGGAGGCACTTATACTTATGTGACTTGGGTACAGTTAGTGCAGCGCCATATGGCAGCTCCTCTATCCAAACTACTAAACGCCTGGAACACAGCTGAGACTGGTTTTTCTTCAATTCCTTACTATTACTAAGAGCTTTGTGATACGAAGTATTGGCATGTCGAGTCAAACAGAATTTGCCTCTACTCGACCACCACCGTTATTCAACTGTCGTTTGCAAATCAAGCAATAACAAAGTCCAAGCTCTGTCTGCAATCAGACAAAAAGTTACAGAGCGAATCTCTCTCTTCCAGCCAAGACCACAAAGGTCTAATTCTGTTTTTAAGAGACCCGTCAAATTGCCTCGATATTTGCTTTGCGATCAATGTAAGTCTCCATCATTAAAAAAAAAATCTACATAGGTTATCCATAACAAAACAACTGATGAAAACAATTTCAGCTTACTTTATGGTCTATCTAGGACAGGGAAACAGTAGCGATAACAACGCCATAAAAAATATTTTTTTAAAGCCATTGAGGCGCCTTCATGAAAAAATACATCGAGACGGCTTTGTGGAAAAAAAAAATAAAAAAAAAACAAAAAATAAATAAATATATATATATATATATATATATTGAGGCGCTTTGTGGAAAAATAAAAAAACATTGAGGACTGGCTTTATAAATTGAGTAAACGCATTATTCGCAATATAGTTTTTCAGTTTTCTAAGCAAGCAGCGAGCTGATTTCAGATCCAAGACCTGTGACTGGGTGGAGATCCTAACCTCCCATAGTGGGCAGGGAGGTACATACTGTCTTCTATCCCCTTATATCTGTTTTCCAACAGGCTTTCTGTCTTTGTCTTGGCCGGAGTCCTAGCTGGGAGGGAGACAGTCAAATGCATAGTTATTGTTTTGGGAGATGATATTTTTTTCCTTGTAAATCATCTCTCTATTACGTATTAATATATTTGTTATTTTGTGTGTATAATGTAAGCATTTGAGTGTATTCCTCTTTGTTGGATTTTGTGCTTGTGTCCGGATGAGACTTATAGGTGATCTCAAACTAAGTACATTGATGGTATGCTCTTGGAATCTACATCTGATCCCTATTTGTTCCCAGTTCCCCTATGTCTTACTTTTTCTTGGGTGCTTTAATTGTAATTGATGGACACAATATAGTGCTAGCAACTCTAAAGTCCCATAGATAGGAGTATACTTGGAGCCACGTAGTAGCATGCTTTAGACTTTCAACCATCATTGTCATTGCTATACTAATACAATTGAGAAAAAAAAGATGTTTTTAAATTTTAAAATATTCTTTTTGAGGTCTCAGGTTTGAGAGTTTTGACCATATGGGGATTTAACTTAATTAATCAGTATGTGTGGTGAGCTGGCAAACACCCATTGGAAGTCGGAAAAATTTGAATCCCATCTTACTTCGTATTTCAATAGAGGTACTATTTCAGGTCAAAATGCAGTTTGAATTTTGTAATTACAATTTAAGGGAGGGAGTCAAAAACTTTTTCAAATGGAGAAAATCGCTTTTAAAGACAACATTTACATATCTATTACGTTTCGATAGAGCTGAGAAAAATAAAAGTATCTATAGATGCTTTGCTCTTGGCTAAGAAGCTTACAACATTGCCATCCGGAAATAGAACGGACCAACACACAAAACTATATGTAACTTTAAACATTTATAGTCTGGTTAATACAGTTGAGTGAGAATTACTCATAAACATAGATGGCAAAAGCAATAACAAAGACCTGAGTGACCTTAACGTTATTCTATCTATAAGCTTCAAATTGTAATTAGTTTGATGGATAATAAAAATGAAGAAGTGGAAAAAAAATCATGCAGATAACAATTTTTCACCCTTATTCGGACGTATCTCAAAACTAGCTCGTGCACCATCTGACGAGTTTTGCCAAATCAGCACACATATATCGGGAGATGCCCTTAGCTAAAATAAAAAAATCCTGAAAATTTTTCTCATAAAGAGCATTATATGTGAAAAAAATTCATGCTAAGCTTCTCTTCATCAAATGTATCACCCTTAAATCATAGAAAATGAAGCGGGTGGTTGGATGGGAGCATCACCCTTGAATCATATACCTATGATGTTCGCATGGGTATACCTACGATCCGATAGTGATGTCGTTTCTTCTTCTCTTTACTAGCCTATCCTGCTTCTTTGGTTTGTGATTGTATTTTTGACAGGGGATCTTTTTTTTTCTGTAAATCTTTTTTTTTTTTTTTGTTTGTTTGTTGCTTTAGGTCTCTTCCAACACAATTGAGGTTATATGAGAGACCGCTGAAACAAAAAAACAAGCAATCTAACAAAAATAGTACAAATGTAAATCAAAATCATAACCTTAAGATATCATAAGCTAAATTATAAATAACCAAGAACAAACAGGCAGAAGATTTACAGGAAAAAAAATATCCCTGTCAAAAATACAATCACAAACCAAAGAAGCAGGATAGGCTAGTAAAGAGAAGAAGAAACGACATCACTATCAGATCGTACACCCATGCGAACATCATAGGTATATGATTCAAGGGTGATGCTCCCATCCAACCACCCGCTCTGTAAATCTTCTGCCTGTTTGTTCTTGGTTATTTATAATTTAGCATGATATCTTTAGGTTATGATTTTGATTTACATTTGTACTATTTTTGTTAGATTGCTTGTTTTTTTGTTTCAGCGGTCTCTCATATAACCTCAATTGTGTTGTAAGATACCTAAAGCAACAAACAAAAAATAGAAAATGAAGACATATCCATGTAGCTTCCCCTTATCTGTTGCCTTTAAACCACCAATGCTTTCCCTTTTAGAAAAGTAACTCACCAATGCCCAACAAGGGCAGCAAAAAAATTTCAAAAAGCAGGTTTACTGGATAAAAGGACATCCCTGATATATGGATGACGAGTTTTTTTGACTAAAATGTTTAGCAGTCTTGTATTGTGGCATTCTTTCCTGTGGTCAGACTGATTTTTTTAAGGAGGCAAAAAAACAAGGTTTGCATTGCACAATATACATTAAATGTGCTCTTTAAAAAGCAATCAACAAAAATGAATAATGCCAAAATACCAGATTGACGATCTTTATGGTTTTTGAGTAATTTATGTTTTCATTTTTATTTGTTTTTGTTGTTGACTGAAGAACGATTTTGTGCCCGAAGTGTTCCGTGTTTGGTAATTTGTTCTTTCTCCACTCTGTTATATTCATTTTTATTTATCACTTATTAACGCTTTACAAGGGTTTCTAATCCAACAGCAGCACTGCACAAGGAAAAGTGAGACATGAGGCCTGTACTGTAAGACGATAATATAGTCTCTTTTAGACAGATTCAATTTTGTAACCGATGAGTACTCATTTTACTCCTGAGATTGCGGTGAAAAACCCACACAAATAGCCTTTTCCAAGAACTCTAATTTGCACTGTCATAGCTGGACTCGAAGGTCAGGTTGTAGGCTAAGTGTCATACCACTGAACCACAAAGCCGCACAAACTATCTGACAATTCCAACTTCATGATATGTTGAGTCGTTCACACATTTGTTATGTTTCATGTAAAATATAAATTTCAAAGCTTATAATAATCTGGCAATCACAATTATTTATTGTCGTCATTTGTTACTTTTCATCTTTAAAAAAAATGGTGTTTGTGGGTCTGTGTAGGCATTCACCACATGTGTGTGTGTGTGTGTGTGTGTGTGTATGCGTGTATTTTCAAATATTAAATCTAATATACAGTGGAATCCCAATAAAGCCAACACTGCCGGACCAGAAAGACTGGTTGACTTTAGCCATTATCAATGGAACACACTCATATAAAGAAAAAATGAATTTGGGAGAAACAAGAGTGTTGATTTTATACAGATTCCACTGTAAATAAATAGAAGTGATGATCTTGATGGGAGAGTGAGTGAGAAAGAGAGAGCTGTTTGTAGGTTGTTGCGGACAGTGCAAGAGAGATGTTTGCTTTAAAAAAAAAAAGATATATAATATATAAATATATACACAAGAGTGGAGAAACGAAACTAGAGAAAAGAAAAAAAATGATGATGATAAAAATTAAATGCCTATCCTTTACTTTTATTATCATCACATCATACATTATCATCAATCTTTTTATCGGCATCATCATCTTCATGTGTAAGACAGTGATGATAATGATACCCACACTAATTAGTTGTAAACATATATACATTAAAAAAAAAAATAATAGTAAAATCATAACATTTATTGGTAGTCATATGAATAACAATAATAATAATGATAATAATAGCAATCATAGATGATATTATTTAATATTCACATTTTTTCCCCTTACAGTATAAGACACAGACAACAAAGACATGTATAAGAAATAATAAATACGAATGTAGAAATGATTACAAAGAGCGGAGAGAAAAATGACGATGTGAAAAAAAAAAAAATCTCAAATTTACAAGTCATAGTCCTAAATAACTTCACATAGACCAGGGTCTATCAAAGTAAGTACTCCACAGCTACATCAACAATGAAACGGGTTGAAAGAAAAGAAAGTTTGTTGCTTAATTCAATATATTTGGGGCAATGAAAAATCATGTTTGTTTGTTCTTGTTTTTAAATGTTGTACAGCGCTTGCAACACATTTCGGTCATTTCAGCGCCAGTAAAAAAGAAGAAAATGGAAAGATAAGAGAAAAAAAATTGTAACAGTCCACAACAGAGAGATCGATTTACAAGGGAAAAAAAATATAATTTCCCAAAAACTATACATTTGACTTTTTCCCTCCCAGTCAAGGACTCCGGACAGGCTAGGACAAAACTAAGTAATAGCATTTCAAAACAAACACAGAAAGCAACTGGGAAAACATACAGGGGATAGAAGACAAAGCGTGACCTCCTGCCCACCCAGGAAAAATTATCAAATGCTTCTGAGGTGAAGCCAAATAGTTTCATGTATTTAGTAAGTCATAAAGATAGCTTATTCTATTTTTCTCAAAAAAAACGACAAAGTTCAATTCTTAACAAATTCAAGTAAGCATTTTTTTTTTTCAGAATACAAAGTTAGGTAGAGATGTTTGTTTTTAAGGGTTTCACAGCGCTTGCAACACATTTATGTTAAATCAGTAAAAAGGAAGAAAATGGGATAGTACAAAGTCCTAGAATTGCAATTTAATCAAAGCGCCCGAGAAAAAGTAAGAAAAATGGGGAACAGGGAACAAATAGGGATCAGATGTGGATTCCAAGAACATACCACCAATGTACTAGGTTTGAGAACCTATAACTCTCATCCGGACACAAGCAAAGATCCAACAAAGAGGAATCCACTCAAATGCTTACAATTATACTTTAAAATAACAAACAAATTTAATAATACATAACAGAAAGATGATTTACAAGGAAAAAATATAATCTCCCAAAACAATAACTATGCATTTGACTGTTTCCCTCCCTACCAGGTCTCAGCCAGGGCCCATTCGTAATCAAGTAATCTCATTCCAAGACAAAGACAAAGCATGTTGGAAAACGGATAGAAGACAGTTAGTGTCTCCCTGTCCTCTGCGAGTAGGTAGTGGTAGAGATGTAAACACTGGCAAGTGGGCATATGTGAGGAGCAAGATGGCTGAGAATATACAGTAAAACATAAAACCAAAACACCAAACCCAAAAAGATAAGATTTATTTGGTTTACTGTAGACTCAGTCGCGTTTCTTCCACTTTTCCTTTGCAAAGTGCAAAATGACCCTTGCCTGACAAAATCTCAAACCTGAGACAGGTTTAAGATTATCTGACAAGTCGAAGGTCATTTTAATCAAACAACATCTACAGTAAAAATGTCCTGGCCAAATTTTTTTAATTAAAAAAGGGTTTGCTTTAAGCGGTTTTACAGCACTCACAAAACTTCTACTTCTAGGCAATTTCAGTGCCTGTGAGAAGAAAGATGAGAAAATAGAAAAATAAATAGTTAAATAGGTAGATCTACTTTTAAGCAGCAGTTATGGGTTTAAACTGGATGAGTAATGAAAATCGTAAGTGAGAAAATACATATATATACATGCACATTCAAAACAAAACCCAGGTGTTACTGAATATACTGTAATCCACTTAAGATAGATTGCCCCTTTTAACTCTAAAGCCGAGCAATATCAGAAAATTGCTTCTTTTTTTTTTTCTTTTTTAGCATCTACAAATCGATACCAATACAGTCAATCGGTTTATTCGATGTGTAAAACTATGACACAAAAAAAAAAGAATTAACGGAATCCACCATTTCAGAACTCAATTCAGAGGGCAGTCATTTACAATTATGTTTGTTTTAGCAGGTCTGACATCAGAACAATCATTTGCGTATTGGTCTTGCATTTTACAGAAGAGAAAATCCCCTTTAAAATTTTTAAACAAAACTACAAAATATTCCCTATACTTATCACATAAGTTCATTACCACAACATTGTATAGCTACATTTTACACACAAATACATAATGAAAAGAATTACAATATGAATGTAACATACAAAAGACACGAGATAACAATTATGTTTGTTCAAGATAACTAAATATTTTCATCATGAAATATTTCATTTAGGACACATGAGAAAGAATACTGAAAAGTTGTTTAAAAAGGTAGCAAGAAATTTCGAGAGAAAAAAAATTTCAAATCAATCTACTGACAACAAAAAGCATAAAGCTGAGAAGGCAATGTCAGTCAGTATAATTACAATATTAGATTTTGAATTTGTTTTGTTTGTTTGTTTTTAAGGGTTTTACGGCACTTGCAACACATTTAGGTTATATCAGCACCAGTACAAAGGACGAAAATGGGATAGTAAAAAGTTATAGAATTGCAATTAAAGCACCCAAAAGAAAGTAAGACAAAGGGGAACTAGGAACAAATAGGGATCAGGTGTAGATTCCAAGTGCATACCACCAATGTACTTAGTTTGAGATCACCTATAAGTCTCATCCGGACACAAGCACAAAACCCAACAAAGAGGAATACACTCAAATGCTTACACTACTATACATTAAAAATAACAAATATAATAATACATAACAGAGAGATGATTTACAAGGAAAAAAATATCATCTCCCAAAACAATAACTATGCATTTGACTGTTTCCCTCCCAGCCAGGATTCCAACCAAGCCAGGACAAAACCAAGTAATCTCATTCCAAGACAAAGACAGAAAGCATGTTGGAAAACAGATATAAGGGGATAGAAGATACAGTATGTATCTCCCTGCCCGCTATGGGAGGTCAGGATCCCCACCCAGGATTTTGAATTTGAGGGTGCTTGTGATACTGTTGAGTCAATTCAGACAAACAATATAGTATAAGCAATAGAATGTTGTTTTGTTTTTGTTTTAAAGGGTTTTACGGCGCTTGCAACACATTTATTACGTTATATCAGCGCCTTAAAAAGGAAGGAAATGGGATAGTAAAAAGTTCTAGAATTACAATTAAAGCACCCAATAATAAAAGGTGAGACAAAGGGGAATTGGTTCAAATAGGAAACCGGTGCAGATTCCAAGAGCACACTATCAAAGTACTTAGTTTGAGATCAACTAAAAGTCTCATCTAGACACAGGCACAGGTCCCCACTAAGAGGAATACAATCAAATGTTTACAAATCATATATGACATGTAAACAAAACATCATAATAATATAGTCAGAGCAGAGAGATGATTTACAAGACAAAAAATATCATCTCCCAAAACTAGCTATATATTTGACTGTTTCCCTCCCAGCCGGGCCAAGACAAAGCCAAGTAATCACATCCCAAGACAAAGACAGACAGCAGTTGGAAAACTGATATAGGGGAATAGAAGACATAGTAGGTGCCTCCCTGCCCACCATGGGAGGTCAGGAACCCCACCCAGCAGTCTAGGAAGATGGTAGAAAAAGGGGGAATGGTTCAAATAGAGAAAAGGAATAAATCGAAGAGCAATCTAACCTTTACTTCGTTTTAGGCTTCTTTAAAAGATCCACACTGGTAAATACTAAATTTCTCTGGAAACACTCAAAATCTATTTATATAAAAGCTGCAAAAAGTAATAAAAGAGTTGGACCACAATAATGATAATAATTATAATAATAATTTAACTCAAGGGCAAGAGAAGAAAGCCACTGAGAAGGGGACAACAGATTTGGGATGCCATACTAAACCCTATTCCCTGATCAATCGTCTACAGTTTAGAAAAAAAAAAAAAACTGTGAGGATCCAACTGTGAAATCCACATTAGTTGATATGACACATTTCATTTAATTTGATCCGTGTGTCATAAACAGGGTAATGATTATTGACCCATAAAGATGTCACCGTATATGTTTGTATTTCTAATACTCCATCTCCACAAAATAACATTTGATGGTTGTAGACAGCTGTGACAATATAAATTACATATTCATAGATGGCTTGGCATTAAACAGTGAAGATAATGACAATTTGTCAAAAAGGAGAAAATTGTATCGGTCCGTCAGTTAAACTCAAACAAAATCAGAACATAAAATATTATAGTGTCGTATATCATATTACTACTTCTAGTGTACATCTATTCTTAATAGTAGAGATATCACTTACTTTATGGAAATTTTTAATGAAATGTCCTCTCCTTAAAACGATTTTTTAAAAAATACTTTCTATTTAAGAGATTTAAAATTAACTTTTGGTCAATAGGCCTGAAAGTATTTGTTTCTACTTGTTTTATCTTTGTTACTGTAGCCCAGTGGTTACGTATCTCACAAATAAGACTCAAGTATCTTTAATAAATTAAAAGCCTTGAACATTGTAAAGACAAAAGTAAAAAGAGTAAACTAATTTTAGCACATCTTATCATTTTTACAGATTAATATCATCTCTCTATAACCAGATGACGTTTTGATACCCCTTTCAGTCTTGGGCAGTGATTTGAGGAAAATCTACAACTACAAGCATTTATAAGTACGTTTGTTTTCAAGGGTTTTACGGCGCTTGCGACACATTTAGGTCATTTCCAGTGCCTGTAAAAAGACAGAAAATGGGATAGTAAATAAGTCTTAGGTTTTTTTTAAAGCACATGACAGTGAGAATAAGTAAGAGAATATAAATCATATCTCTGTTATGAACTGCAATAATTTTTTTTTGGTTTTGAATATCATGTTTTGTAAGCATTTGAGTGTATTCCTCTGAGTGGGATCCTGTGCGTGTGTCCGAATGAGACTTTTTAAGTGATCTCAAACTAAGTATAAAGATAGTGTGCTCTTGGGAATCTACATCTGTTCCCTTATAAAAATGTTATCTCAGTATTATAGCTATTTTCTTAGATTTATGTAATAATAATATGAGTTTTTCTTCATTCACAGAGCTGTTTTTATAACTGTTTTTATGTGAGTTGTCTTCGTTATAGAGTTCAGTGTTGGACAGAACTAAGGGACACAATCAACGACAAAAATATTCCCTAACAGGATTGATCTCGAGCCAGACCGCATGATTGCATGGATCACTCTTGGGGTTCAAGTCACTTGGATAATTGGGAATAATAATACACATGTGTGGATAAGATCCCAGCCTTAATCCCCTCATGTGCAAACGCAAAGAAGGAGGAGAAGAAGAAAAAGAAGATCCTCTCATGTGAGCCTAGTCTATGGCAACCAAAAGCCTCTACAAACATTTGTTTTGTTTAGTTGTTTTTATAGGTTTGCGACATAATAAGGTTATTTCAACGCCAGTGAAAAAATAGAAGAGATGGGATAGTTTTAAAAATTTCTAGATTTACAATAAAAAGCACCTGAGAAAAGATATTTAAAAAGCAACCGAGAAAGTGTAGGACAAAGATGACTGGTTGAAAAAGGAAACAAGAAGTAGATTCCAAGAGCTAAGAATCATTGTGTTTCGTCTGAGATCACCTAAAGTTTACATCCAGACAGAAACACAAGACCCCAACGAGAGGAAAACACTCAAATTACAATACATGTTCAAAACAAAAATATAACAGCTTAATAAATATAGCAGGAAGATGACTAACAAGGGGAAAAAATCATCTCCCAATACTATAACGATACATTTAATTGTCTCCCTCTCAGCTAAGAACTCTGGTCAGGACCAGGACAAAACCAAGTAATCTCATTCCAAGACACAGACAAAAAGCAACCTAGAAAACAGATAAAGGGGGATAGAAGACACAGCGAGTGACAGCCCTACATACAAATTGGGCTACATGAGATGACCAACAAAAACAAAAAATGAGACACTCTGATGGGTTTTTAGCTACATACATTACTATTTGCAGAGATTTCATGGAATTTAAGCAAAGGGTCGCCATAGTGCAACACCATAACAGTGACAAAAGAAGCAGTAATGAAATGAATGAAATATAGGAGAAAAAACCCCCAAAACAAAAATAACAATAACAATAATAATCTAACCATCAATATCGTTCTGAAATGAAGACATTTGTTGCTAGTCTCCCCACCATTCATCATTATCTAAATAAAAATGTTAAAAATCTTTCAAAACAACAAAGTGGATGCATTCTTTTACCCTCCCAACCCCAAATGGTGGGAGTTATCACCAACGTGATTTTTTCGCTAGGTATAAAATAGCCCTTGTAGCCTTGTAGTACTATGAAGTCACTTAAGCACCTATAACAGGATAAAACAGGAGGGAGATAGGGAGAAAAGATAAATACATGAAAGATGATGATTATATCTCATATTATAAACATCACTATATACATGAACGTTCATTATATTTTACAACAAAAAAATTTCATAAAATGGTCATAATGCTTCGTGAAAATAAAAACAACCACAAAATGATAGGCAATCAAAAATACAAGATTTACAATTTGTTCTGAAGTAGTAAATTCTCGTGGGGTGCGTACAAAGATGTAAGCTATTATAACAAGACAGCTGGTCACAATGGTAGTGCTTAAGATGTAATACGATTATTGACAACAAGAATGACAATGATGAGAATTGTATGTTTTTTTCCCAGTTTTTAAGGGTTTTACGACGCTCGCAACACATTAAGGCCATATCAGCGCCAGTAAAAAGGAAGAAAATGGGATATTAAAATGTTCTAGAATTACAATTAAAGCACCCAAGAAAAGGTAACACAAAGGGGAATTGGTTCAAATAGGAAACATGTAAATTCCAAGAGTACACTATCAAAGTACTTAATTTGAGTCACCTAAAAATCTCATCCAGACAAAAGAACACGGCCCCCACTAAGAGGAATATACTCAAACTCAAATGTTTACAAATCATATCTAATATGTAAACAAACCATAATACAGTGCATGACAGAGCGATGATTAACTAGACAAAAAAATATCATCTCCCAAAACTCTAGCTATACATTTGACTGCTTCCCTCCCAGCCAGGGTATCCGTTAGGTCAAAACCAAACTTATTTTCAATAATTTCAAAAATTATTTTCATACACTTTAGAATTGCTTTAAGAGTGTGGTTCAATTTGGTGATATATAAGAAAATCTGAGGCAAAAATACGTAAAACACTTAAATTCGAAATCCAAAACTTTAGTTAATAAATGCAAAGGCAGAGAAAATCTGAATTTGGCCACATTTGCCTCCCAAAACATATTCTTTATAATACCAATTTAATTTAATTTTGTTTAAGTCGCAGGCTTGGGATGAAGGTTATAGCGGTTTCAATTTGTTTTCTGCACTGCACTGAAAATAAGTGGAAACAAAATAAAATACTAATAATAATTACAATAGTAATATTGATAATTAATAATAATAATAATAATAATAATAATAATAAAGTTTGATTATGATGAGGGTTTTTTTTTTTTTTAATGAAATACACAATCCTTCTTAGGTCATAGGCACATAAGGAGAAAAAAAAAATAAGACAAAGGGTAGTAGTTCAGGGAAAGAACAGAACAAGAAGTTTATACTCACATACAACATTAGATTGAGTGTCAATTCTGAGGTAACGCAACGTCTAACACAGACTGACCCAAGCACAAATTTTTCACTAAATTAAGTGAGATATTCAGATAGCGTTCGATAAACACTCAATCAAATTTAGAAAAAACCAAAATCAAAAATATCAACTCAAACGGGATCAAATTAAAAAACAAAAACAAAAACTGCAACAGATTCACATCTGACTTCCTCTTCCTAGGGAGCACCCTAACCAGAGAGTAGCAAACAATCATTACTGTCCATTTAAAGCTGTTGAAACCAGACTGCAGCTCCATGAGCCTGATGGATGTGAAGGTCTTCTACTCCACATACTAAAACTAAGGAAAAACTACAGATGCGACCGAACGTCTCAAAATGGTCTTTTCTGTTTAAAACTTAAATTCTAAACTTAGCTTAGTCTAAATACGAGCTTTGCGCACTATGTTTTATTTAACTTTGGTTGTTGTCATCGGTTGTCTGATCCGCCCAAAATTAAAGTGCACAAAGGTCGTATGCAGACTTCAGACTTTTGATCCGCCATCGTGAAAATAGGGACTTCAGAGGTTTGATCTGCCGACCATCGTGATATTAAAACTAAACCGAAGCTTAATCCTACCCTTGCGCTCAACAGAGATTGCTTACCACAATCCCGTTATTTGACGGCATTAGTCGTATGATTTGAACACACATGTTTAGTGTTATTGCACTGTTTGTTTGTTTTTTGTTTTTTCAGTTCTTTTTTTTACTTGTTTGTTTGCTTTTAAGGGTTTTACGGCACTTGCAGAACATTCATTCCGCTTATATCAGCGCTAGTAAAAATAAAAAGGAAGAAAATGGGACAGTCAAATTCTAGAAACACAATTAAAGCACCCAATAAAATGACAAACAAAGGTGAACTGGGAACAAATAAGGATCAGATGTAGATTCCAAGAACATACTATCAATGTACTTTGTTTGAGATCACCTATAAGTCTCATCCGGACACAAAGCACAAGATCCAACAAAGAGGAATACACTCAAATGCTTACATTATAAATTCAAAATAACAAATATAATAATACATAATAGAGACATGATTTACAAGGAAAAAAATATTATCTCCCAAAAACAATAACTGTGCATTTGACTGTTTCCCTCCCGGCCAGGGCCAGGACAAAACCAAATTACCTCATTCCTAGACAAAGACAGAAAGCAAATTGGAAAACCAACTATAAGGAGAGAGAAGACACAGTAAGTGCCACGCTGAGCACTATGGGAGGCCAGAACCCCCATTTTTAAAACTATTTTTATAAAAATCACAAGAAGAAGAAGAAGGTGAAGAACAAGAACAAGAAGAAGAAGAAGAAGAAGAAGAAGAAGAAGAAGAAGAAGAAGAAGAAGAAGAAGAAGAAGGAGAAGGAGAAGAAGAAGAAGAAGAAGAAGAAGAAGAAGAAGAAGAAGAAGAAGAAGAAGAAGAAGAAGAAGAAGAAGAAGAAGAAGAAGAAGAAGAAGAAGAAGAAGAAGAAGAAGAAGAAGAAGAAGAAGAAGAAGAAGAAGAAGAAGAAGAAGAAGAAGAAACATCAACAACTGGCAGCTTTGGTTCATGAGAAAAGGTTGAGGGTACCCATCAATTTCCATTGTCTACAAAATAGTTAAATTACAATTACAATTCCCATATTTCAAAACCTTAAAAAAAAATAAAATAAGAAAAATGCAGCAGCAGAGAACCAATTGGACTCAGTATGTGTACCATGATGATTTTTTACATGTAACTTAATGAAAAGTAACAACAATGACTAAAAAGAAAAGATAATAAAACAAAACAAACACGGCACCCCACTAGATATTGCACATTGCCTTGTGTGTTATATAAAAAAAAATCTCAGTCTTACAATATTCATAATATTGTTAGTATTATCATTACAGAGCGAGGGAGAGTAGACATCAGATCAAAGGTGGTCATGATGACAACATGAATAATAATGTAAAAATTACAGTACCAGTAATGTTAACATCAACATCATTATAATAATCAATATTGTCAATCTTAATATGTATAGATAGCTCAAAAGAAAAAAGGTACAAAAACAGTAATGAACGTTATAATACAAAATCCAAAAGAGACTAATTTTAGTATTCCAAAGCAGCCAGTAATATAGTTTACATTTACAGAGCTTGCAATACTCACTATTATTGGTCGAATTTAAAAGCAAATGAACTTAAACCCCCATAAAGAAAAAAAAAGAAAAAAAAAAGACACTTTTGACAAATAATGCAACCTAGGGTATTATTGGCAAACCAGTTTATCTGATTCTATAACAACAGTACATTCGGAAAGACAATCCGTGTACAGTGAAAATGGGTTTGGCCAAAATTTGCGCCACCAAAATCATTATGAATGCCATATGCCAAAAACGTTTCAAGGCGTTATGAATAACAACACAATAATCGCCAGATCACTGATAAACTGCAGAGAATTGCTTACACTTTATTATTTGCCTGATAATAGAGTGAAAATAAAAGGTTAAAGGTCACTGATTGGACATCCCCACTATTAAAGGCAGATCTACCACAGACAGGAAACAAAATACCTGCATCCACCCAAAAAGCAACTGAGAACATAAATGAATTGTTCACCTTTAGAAGTTCAGATGCATTTGGTGAAGAAAACAAGAGAGAAGAAAACATAAGACAGGATAGTCAAAAGATTGTTCTTTAAAATGTTTTTAAGGGTTTTACGGCACTTGCAACACATTTAGGCCATATCAGCTCGAGTAAACAGGAAGAAAATTGGATAGTAAAGATATCCTAGATATACAATTAAAAAATTAGAGGACAAAGGGGCATGGTTCAAATAGGGAAAAGATGTAGATTCCAAGAGCACACTGTCAGTGTACTTAGTTTGAGATCACCTAAACGTCTCAGCCAGACACGAGCACAAGAGCCCACAAAGAGGAATACACTCAAATGTTCACAAATCATATGTTAAAAATTAAAAAAAATAACAGTACATAACAGAGAGATGATTTACAAGGAAAAAAAATATCATCTCCCAAAACTATAACTGTACATTCGACTGTTTCCTTCCCAGTCAAGAACTCCTGCCAGGGTCAGGACAAAACCATGTAATCTCATTCCAAGACAAAGACAGAAAGCAATTGGAAAACAGACACATGGGGATAGTAGAAACAACAAGGACCTCCCTGCCGCTCATGGGAGGCCGGGAACCCCACCCGAAGTCAAAAGATTAAAGATCTAGCATTTTGTTTAAAATCGTGATCAACTGTTTACAAAACTAAAACCAATGGGGATCAGTCCAATGCTTCTGTGTTATGTATGTGATCCACTCCCATTAAACTAAGACCTGCTTCAGCAACAAATACAAAATCTGCAAAATATCTCTCTAAACTTCAAAGATACCTTAACTAATTTTTACTTATTAGATCTCAAATAATCCTTCATATATATATATATACAGATAGTCAACTTAAACTTGGATATAATGGGTAAAAAAGAATTTAAATGAAATGAATCTATTATATCATACTTTTACTCTTACATCAAAATCCAAAAAGAAATAAATGATATTGACTAAATTTCTCTTTTTAAAGAAACTTAAGATAGGCCGTTGAATTATATATCAAAATAACCGAGGAACAACCACATAGTCGTCATTATGTAGAAATAATAATAATAAAATTTTAAAACTAAGACAAAGAAACTAATGAAATGAAATGCCCTTTAGATATTTATGGAATCAAATAGATTATTGGCAGTTTTCTTAGCATAAGAATGCGATTTTATCAACGATAACTCGACACAATTTGAATTAAAAATTTCAACAGGTCTGCATTTTGGTAGATAAAAGTAGAACAATACAACGACGATATCATAATCTGACACTTTTTATATGAAAATTTAATAACAATAACAACAACAACGATTGATTGAGAACAGTCAGAAAGTTTTAAAAATATGGATATGATAGCAACAGTTGGACTATTACTATTAGACTTATAATACATATATACAGTTATGATTTGACTGTCTGTGGAGGATTTTGTTTCATGACTATAGATATATATATTCAAAAAAAAAACGAGGCGATTTATTCATTTTTTTTTTTTCATCACTATCAGTGTTTCCATTATCTGAACGGTACCACAAACAATGGTGGCATTATTATATTTATACTGAGAGTGCCACAAAAATTAGTTGTAACAATCAATTACTTTGATATAAAATATTCATTTTTTATAAAATCTTTCATTTCATGTGATGATGAAATTTTAACAATATATAACTACTACTCTTTCATATTCTAATATCAAACATTATTATAATTATTAACATGTCTATAATAAAAAAAAAAAATGTTATATATACACACAATTCTTTTAAAAAACCAATCATTCAATGCTGAAAATGAAAACTGGAAATAATAAAAATCACATGATCTCGTTTTCTTCATCGGCAATTGATGTATATATATATATATATATATATAATTATATATGATATATTATATTGTAGCTATTGGAACATAGCAATAAATGGTAATAATAATAATAATAATAATAATAATTAATAATAATATAATAACAATAACGACAATAACAAATAAATATAAATGGTAATCATAAATAATTATATAAACAATAATAATAATAATAATAATAATAATAATAATAATAATAATAATAATAATAATAATAATAATAATAATAATAATAATAACAACAACAACAATAATAACAATTTAAAAAATACGACCATAAAAGGAGAAGTTCTGAAACAAAAACAAAAAAAATAAAGACACACAACACAGAGTAGGTGGGGGGAAGAGGCAATGACAACAATGAATGTTATAAATATATCCATGGTAATTAGTATTATAATCATGATGATAAGCGGTACTTGACGATACAATGAATTTTTTTTAGTGTTTTGTTGGGATGAACTAGAGATGCCAACAAATAATTATTTAAAAAACAAAATTGAAATTTGAAAATCAAATTGCGAAATTCGATTTAAATCAAAATGGCAGTAGATAATAAGGAATAATAAATGTTGCAAAAATAAATGAAATCATTCACAGTCATAGCAGCCAACATTTCAAAGAGATAAACGGGACAAAACCCTGTCAAAAATACTGTCAAAACCCTAAATGACAATAATATGTTTAGCCTGCTCTATATAGTTATTTCGATTGAGATTACTGAACATTGAATATTATCTTAAATTACACTCTTTATTTGTCGGTTTCTTGTTTTAATTTGGTACTAAAAAAATAAATCATAAACAGGATACATACACTGGTTCTTTCCATACCCTAAATATTTTTTTTCTAAACATTTGTTACTTTCCCTTCAGATTGTCAAATTGGAATGGTCCTGATTTAATCAGGAGAGTTGACCACTATGCAATGATAATTTTGACTTTAAAAAAAAAAAAAATCTCATTTTTAGCATCTCACTTACCCTAACAAAACACCAGCTTGATGAAGCCAATCACATTCAAATATGGACGAAATACATTTCTTAAAAAAGATATATATATATACTATTTACAGCTGATCTGTCTTTATCATGATAAATACAATGCAATGCATGATATAACGCATATTATAGAAATACAACTGGTGGCAACAGTCCACACAGTCAGAGAGGATTCTTCTGAGCTAGCTGGACTTTTTTTTTTTCTGACAGAATTGATCTTGCATTCATATATTATTATTATTATTATTATTACTAAATGTGAATAAAGATCCATGCAACATTAACCCAATTATGAGCATCCCAACGAAAAGCACGTGTGTGGATAATTTACTGTATACAAACAACTGATCCCAAAAATTTTAATACATAGTGAAAAAAAGAAATGTATTAAGATTTTTGACAATTTGCTATACTATACTAATTCAAGGATAAGCTTTACACGGATGCATGTGTTATATTTATAGCATTATAGTTATAATTAATGTGTTGTCTGCCAGCTCCTTGTCTACTTGGATTCAACTTGAAGAAGAAAAAAAATAAAGGAAAAGAAAGTAGAAAAACGACAAAAATTATACCCAATTTATCAACCCAAACTTGAGTATAAAACTACCATCAAAAAAAGATTGAACTATGTCACCAGAAAGTCAAGGAAGCGTTTTTTTTTTAAATGTGTTAGGACACTTTCGTGAACAGTGCTTTGAAAATATCACCTTATTTAACTAACAAAATCTTGCAACAACAACAACAAAAAAAAAAAAAGCTAAGACAGTTTGGCAGTCCAATTATTGTTAACTACCTTTAGTACAGAATGCTACTGATTTTTCTTACCAAACACCCGCCGTCATTTACAAAATTGAATGGATCTCAGACCCGCCAACTTTCAAAATTCGGAGAAAAAAAAATTGGGGCAAATTTGGGATTCAAATGAGCATGTGACATTTTAATGTGATGGTGATTGGATGATGATGATGATGCAATGTGATGATACAATGTAATAATAATTATGATAATGATGATTTTTTTTCTTGGGGGAGGGAGGGGGGGGGGGGGGTGATAATTCTATACAATCAAAAGTGGGAAAACAACTGGTAAATAAGGAAATCAGGGGACCTAAAAAAAATATTAGGAATTTCCTAAATTGGGTAAAACTGAGAGAGTTGGCAGGTCCGGTATTTCATACCATAATTTTGACCTTTTTCATCCGGTTATAATTATAGACCTAAAACCCTTATTACTGACAAAGCAGAGACAGCAATGCAACGACAGTGTGAGTACATTCAATCCTGATATTCACATCCCTAAAATCAGTGTTACTGCTCTCTTGGTGAAAACTATGTAAGTCATCAAGTAAAACAAAGCTTCGCCTTGTAAAGGATTAGAAGATAAACAAAATTTTTATTCTCTATTGTCTTCTGGCACTTTTCTATTCACTTCATATCTAGTTGTTACCAACATAAGTGCCTGCTCCACTCACTTTTCTGAATTAAAATTCACCCCATACACCGGAGCATACTCAATGTCTCAATCGTTTCTATGTTATATGTTTGTGTTGAGAATATTGGCTATTAAGCTTAACTGCTGGTCAAAATTATTCGCGATGGTGGTGTACGAACGAATCGGCGATCTCAAGAAGTGGGTGAGAGAGGGATCTAGTAATGACTTTGAGTTTGAAACGAATATTTTTGTGTTCGTGGATAGCTCACACGGTAGAGCCACGCTCTCACCTGCCAGGCGGAGTTGTCGTACCAATAAGGTCGCAGGTTCAAACCCCACCACCGCCGCGAAAAAATTTTTATTCTCTATTGTCTTCTGGCACTTTTCTATTCACTTCATATCTAGTTGTTACCAACATAAGTGCCTGCTCCACTCACTTTTCTGAATTAAAATTCACCCCATACACCGGAGCATACTCAATGTCTCAATCGTTTCTATGTTATATGTTTGTGTTGAGAATATTGGCTATTAAGCTTAACTGCTGGTCAAAATTATTCGCGATGGTGGTGTACGAACGAATCGGCGATCTCAAGAAGTGGGTGAGAGAGGGATCTAGTAATGACTTTGAGTTTGAAACGAATATTTTTGTGTTCGTGGATAGCTCACACGGTAGAGCCACGCTCTCACCTGCCAGGCGGAGTTGTCGTACCAATAAGGTCGCAGGTTCAAACCCCACCACCGCCGCGAAAAAATTTTTATTCTCTATTGTCTTCTGGCACTTTTCTATTCACTTCATATCTAGTTGTTACCAACATAAGTGCCTGCTCCACTCACTTTTCTGAATTAAAATTCACCCCATACACCGGAGCATACTCAATGTCTCAATCGTTTCTATGTTATATGTTTGTGTTGAGAATATTGGCTATTAAGCTTAACTGCTGGTCAAAATTATTCGCGATGGTGGTGTACGAACGAATCGGCGATCTCAAGAAGTGGGTGAGAGAGGGATCTAGTAATGACTTTGAGTTTGAAACGAATATTTTTGTGTTCGTGGATAGCTCACACGGTAGAGCCACGCTCTCACCTGCCAGGCGGAGTTGTCGTACCAATAAGGTCGCAGGTTCAAACCCCACCACCGCCGCGAAAAAATTTTTATTCTCTATTGTCTTCTGGCACTTTTCTATTCACTTCATATCTAGTTGTTACCAACATAAGTGCCTGCTCCACTCACTTTTCTGAATTAAAATTCACCCCATACACCGGAGCATACTCAATGTCTCAATCGTTTCTATGTTATATGTTTGTGTTGAGAATATTGGCTATTAAGCTTAACTGCTGGTCAAAATTATTCGCGATGGTGGTGTACGAACGAATCGGCGATCTCAAGAAGTGGGTGAGAGAGGGATCTAGTAATGACTTTGAGTTTGAAACGAATATTTTTGTGTTCGTGGATAGCTCACACGGTAGAGCCACGCTCTCACCTGCCAGGCGGAGTTGTCGTACCAATAAGGTCGCAGGTTCAAACCCCACCACCGCCGCGAAAAAATTTTTATTCTCTATTGTCTTCTGGCACTTTTCTATTCACTTCATATCTAGAAGATAAACTGCAGTGACACAAAGCTGTGGGCACATTGGGATAAAACATGAACCCAATGTTATATTGAGTGATGTTTGACATCAAGTTGTTTCAAGACAGGAATGGGAAACTAAAGATTTATCAAAACAGAGAAAACAATCATCGTGTAAGTGTAAGTCAAATCTCATCTACGTTAATGATCAAAGATGGTCCAATCTTTTTAAAAGTTTTAAATAGAAATTCATTGCTTTTAACTTCTAAATATAAGACCAAAACTACGCTTAAAATATCAATTCTGACTTTGCATTGTAGGAGGTGAAAGAATTTCAATTTCAGCATGAGAGAAAAGGGGAAATGGTTTGTTATAGAATCGTGAAAGCATTCTGCACGTGGGAGATCAATGAGAATAACTCTACCCTGACACTCACAAAGAGGTTGGATAGCAGTATGAAGTTTCTATCAGCACAAGCTGCAAAACTGTCTACTGCACGTAAAAACGTATTAAGATATATAACATATTGCTATTTGAAAACACACAAAGTCAACATTGCTCGATGTTAAACATTTAAAAAAATTATTTTTGGTGATAATACTGACTGCACTGTATTGAAGAGTTCCATTCTTTGAGGTAATCCTGACTTTAATTAGCAGAATATTTTCAGATTAAAGATTTCAAAGATTCTAAGCATTCTTTCCACTTTGATAAAATAATAAAGACTGACAACACAATCTTAAAGTCACTCTGACTCTTAGGTCATACGACTTAATATTTATGGACAAAGCAGACTCCTCAAATGTTTCTGTATATAAAAAAAAAAAACAATCTTAGAAATGTGATCTGTAATATAAGCTTTTTAAAGGAGTTGCTTGTCAATTCCAGGTATGATTATGACTAAAAGGAAATATCTCTAACTCTTGAATGAAACATTACATACAATACCCAGAAAAAGTATATTTTCATTTTAAGTATAAGAGATTTATATATCTACAAAAAAAAAAAAAGAAAAGAAAAATAAGAAAAATATGGAGATACTAGGGCTATAAATTGTACAGTATATCTTACACACGATATTTGTTGGGTAAGTTTTAAAGAACTATTCTGCTGTTTCTTGCTCTTCAGGTAGCTGTTGCTGTTCTTGATGCTGCTGCTGCTGCTGTTCCAGTTGCTGTTGCTCAAGCTGTTGCTGTTCATATTGTTGTTCAAGTTGTTGATCAAGCTGCTGCTGCTCGAGCTGTTGTTGTTGTTGTTGAATGTCAAGCTGTTGTTCTGACTGTTGCTGTTGTTGTGGTTGTTGCTGTTGTTGTTGCTGTTCTGGTTCCACATATTGGTGGTTGTGGACTTTCGCCAAATGTGAGATTAAGTTTGACTTTTGAGAGTATTTCTGGCCGCAGAAGTTACAGCAGTACGGTTTCTCTCTTGTGTGTTTGCGCATGTGTTTTTCCAACCCACTTCGCCACAAGAATGCCTTACCACAAATCTCACATCCGAATGGTTGGTCTGCGCTGTGAATCCGCCTTACGTGGATGGTGAGTTGAGATTTCACGGTGAATGCTTTAGAGCAGTACTCGCATTTGTATGGCTTAGTGCCAAGGTGAGTACGATAATGAGCTTCAAGTTTTCCGCGCTCCACAAACGACTTGGAGCAGGCTGGGCACGAGTGAGGTTTAATCTCCAAGTGACTAAGCATGTGTCTCTGAAGCTTCCATTTGGTAAAGAATGATTTTTCACAAATTTCACAATGGAACGGCCTGTCCTCAACATGGTTGGACTTGTAGTGAATTTCCAACTTGGCCGCTTCCGTAAAACTTTTGTTACAAATGTCACACATGTGAGGTTTGGATCGAAGAACTGTTTTTGTGACGGGGATGCCGTCATCTACGACGGAGCTCGGTGTTTTAACTTGGGTAGCTTCACCACCACTGCTACTGTACTCAGAATAGAACGTTCTGGATTGTTGCTGTTGAGGGGTTAACATGACCGACTGGCCATCTGTGGTGTCAGAGTTGTTGAAATCTTCAGATTTGATGACGGTTGAGTATTCATTGCCAGACTCATCGATGAAGGTGGTGGTTGTTCCGTCGCCGCCGTCGTCGTGTGAGTGGTTGATTATGTTGGTGCAAGCGGCAGCCCTAGCGATGATAGATGAGGGGTTACTGTAGATGGGAGTGGAAGAGCTGGGGAGGTGGTGAGATGACGGTGATTGGGAGATGAGGGAGTTGTTGGGTGTCAATGAATTGTTAGGCGAGTGCAGGGTCTCATCCGTTCTCATAGCCTCTGCCGCCGCTTTCTGATCCTCTAAAATGTGCTGGTTGTCATCCGTGAAGAACTTGATTCTGAAATGAACAGCCAGGTGAGTGGAGTCCTCTGCATGGATGTCTAGAGGGCACATGTCACAAGGGTAAAATTCTTCCTCAATGTGCTTTACTCGGTGAATGTCTAAACTAATACGATCACCAAACAGCTTCCCGCATATGTCGCAGGAGGGTTTAGCATGACGCAACTTTTTCTTCTTTTTGGAGGAGCTGAGGAAAGGGTTAGTGACAGGTCGGGGTGGAAGAATGGTACCAGGGCCCGGACCGGTGCCTGCAGATACTGGGATTACGATGGTGCTTGGCTCTTGATTGGGCAGTGGTGATTTGGGCTGGCAAGGATGGTCCGTCAACGCCTGAGCTGTCTCAAAAGAGATAGCACAGTTAGGACAGGTAAAATCTTTTATGATGCCATGCTTCTTTTTCTTGTGAACCTTCATACATTTTAGAACCCGGAATGGTCGCTGACAGATATTGCACGAAAACCGCTTTAACTCCATTCCCATCATTTCTTCCTGTTCTGACTTCCCCTCATAAGACCCAGCCCTTTTACAATGATTTTTCCTGTGATACTTCAGATATCGTGCTGTGGCAAAACTCTTCTGACAAGTCTCACAGATAAAAGTCTTCACCTGGGCATTGTTTTCCCCACCACTCTGCTGCTGAGCATCTTCCATAGAAGTCTGCTCTTGGTATTGTTCCTGTATATTATAAGCCGCTAAATCTGATGTCTCCTGGGAGTTTGAATTCTCCTCCTCCTGTTCATATTGTTCTGGTTGCTGAATAGCATGGTTAGGGTACTCCCCTACCAACTCAACAGAGTCGTTTGTATGATGCGTCCCATCAGCAAGCTGAACGACAGAATTGCCTGAAATGGCTGCTGCTGCTCCTGACTGATTAAACTGTGCAAATGATGAAGGAGGAAAAGCACCATTTTGTAAAAAGGGCAATGTAGATATGGCCTGATGACTACCACTTACTGTAGATGTAGCATAAACCTGTTGACCATCACCGCTTTTAACGTTTGGGTCATCAACGACCTGACTACCCAACACAGCTGGTGACATGACAGCAAACTGCTGTTGTTCCCCACCATCTGTTCCTTGTGTCGTCTGATGATTGGCGTCTGTAGAATCCATGGCGACGTACAAATTACCCTCCCCTGCTCCATCCTCTCCACTGGCCTGACTCTCATCCTGACTGTCCACCACTACTCCTGACATCTGATTGGATGATGGGTTGTAAGCTGTTAGCGCCTGTTGATGATGAGCTGCTGCTGCCATCATATGACTAGATTCTGTGTTTACATCTTCACCCGATCCATAAAAAACCATTTGCTGCTGTCCAGCCGCATTCAACATGGTAGTAAACCCTGGCTGCAACTCTTCCCCGTTCACATCCAATGCAGCTGCAGGCATCATAGCTGTAAATGTTTTATTTTGTGCTTCCCCACCAGCAGCTTCAACATAAGTGCCCGCAGGGACCAACTGAGCAAAATCTTTTTCATCACCACTGCTGTTATGAAATTCCATCCCGTTTTGTTCTATAGCTCCATTGAGAAAAGTGGTTGCATTGGGTTGTAGGACATGAGCCCCCTCTTCTTCATTCTGACCGGGCATTTCACCCCAGTGATGCTGGGGCACTGGATAAACACCACCACCAGCCCCACCTGCTACACTCACCACAGACGAATCTACAGCCTCCCCTGTATGAGATGACGATACTGAATTAGGGTAGGAGTTATGAATCGAAGCCTGACTGCTTGTGGTTTCATAATTACCTCCTTTTGCATGCTGTGCATACGGCCCTGAAGAATCCTCACTATTAGCAAGCCACAGATCTTCTGAGTAGTCAATACTTAAAGATTTTTCCTCTGGTAATGCTTCACCATTTTCTTGCCCACCGGGGTTGTTGAATGAGGCCGGGGTGCTGTTGCATTCCAGAGTAGCCATTTTCTAAAAGACGAAATGGTTGCGATGATAAAGACAATGAAAGATGAAAGTGTTGAGGATGGTTGATTCTGAAATATAAATTAGGATGTCATGTGCTGAGATTGCATGCATCCATACTTTATAGAAATGAAGATATGAGTCGAAGAATAGTACAATGTTTACTTTTGTAAAGAGGGATAATAGTCATAACAATTAGAAGTAATCCAGTTGTTACATAAACATGAAGGAAATCCAGATACATATCATCATATGTCTTCACACAGTATAAAAATGATGGTAAATACGCTAATTTCACCTCCACACTAAAAGCGAACGCGATAGATGGCGATAGCTGTGACGAGGATATGACTTTTTATGAAGAAAATATGAAGTCGAATTCCAAAATATGGGGCCTGTGAAGGTTGTGCTTTCCCATACATGTCGTTTAGTCATTGTGAAATTGTCTTACATTTGTGACACCATCTTTCAGATTCCATTCAGGAAAGGCAAAGAAAAAGTGGGGGAGAGAGGGAGGGTTATATATAGAAACTGGAATAGACTTCCAAAATATGTCGGTTGAGACTTGAGAGGCAACAGATTTTTCAAAGATTTCATCAACGGTATGTCAGTTGGTTGATGTTTTTGGTGAGAGGCAAACTGACCTCCCTGGAGCTCTGGAGAGAAAATGTTTTTGAAAGAAGTTAGCTAAACTTTAAAATAAAGTATAAATAAAATAATAATAATATATAATAAATTTTTAAAATATATATATACTTCAATTTTATTAAGTGTTCAAAATTTTTAATTAAAAAAAAATGGTTGCCCATTAATAATGTAAGCACAAGAGAATTCATAACGGCCAACTTTTCAAAGAGCTAAAACGGAACAATCTAATGCACAAAAGCATCATGACCCAAAACAGCAGAACATGCTTGGACTGAGGACTAACACGTAAAACCCACTATCACTATCACACTGCACGAGCGAAGGCATAATAAAGAATTCTCATTACTACCACGTTATCTATTTTTAGAACCAACGTAATACTCACACTGTGCATAGTAGTTTGAATGTATAGGCTTATTTGTTAACAAAAAATTAAAGAAGCTAAAAGGATAATAGTGTTTAAAGAATTAATATTCTGCAATATATAGAAATCAACGAAAGGCTTGAATTATATATAACAAAAATGTGTGTGAACAGCGAATCATTTTGTTTTACTTTTTTCTGTCAGAAGTTTCGGTAAAAGAAATATTCTGGTTTGTATTAAAAATTTTGCGGTGGATTTTATTTTCTGTTCACTTTAACTTCAATTTCAATACTTCTGTGCTCAGTCTGAATTTCTTTACCAAATACTATGATCTAGAAAGATATTTTGAAAATGCCTAATAAATGTAGTGTTGTTAACTTCAATGAGAATTATAACGAGGCGACCAAATGTAGAGTATTTTAATGACCCAGGGAAAAAAGTGAAAGACAGAAATGCATTAATGTACTCCTCCCTCATAAGGACTTTGTCATAGATCCAACAAAATATTTTATCTGTGAAAAACATTGGCCTGCAGATACATTAATGATTAAAGTACCTGGAGGTAATAAACATTCAAAGAGATTGATTGTGAACGAAGGAAATACATGTTTTCTATTACTGACAAGGTAAAAATATGTACAACTGTTGGTTAACTGGTGTGTTAATGGCAAAAAATTACCCTGAATTTAAGGCTTCGTCTATGTTATGTGTAATGATGAAGTGTTTGTATGGTGGACAGATTGTTATGGTTTCTGTAATGCCTGTGAATGAACTCACAGCAACTTACCAGTTTGCAGTTGTAAAGCAAGCTGCAACATTTGTTGCAAGTTCCAGAGGACGCTTTTTGGGATCAACAACTGACAATCATAAGATATATCAATAATTTTGTAAATTATTCACACAACATCATGCTACCAGGCTATTCAACCACCATTGGATGATCAATGTGTTTGGTTTCTTTTGTTTGATATAGTTCATTTGTTGAAATGCCCCCTAAACAATTGGATTTCAAACAAATGTCAAAAACTATCTCTTGAGTGTACCACAGTTGGTGATTTTTCTGATGTTAAAAGTGTTTATGAATAATATTTTGAAAAAAACTCTCCTGACTCTCGACTTCAACTTCAGGATGTCCAGCATGTACTTAAAATTTTCAATGAAAAAGTAGTTGCTGCCGTAAAAGCATGAGGTGCTACAAAGACTTGAACAGAGTCTGAAACTGTGGATTGTCGTTAATGTAAATGCCAAGGGACAGGATGTCGGTATGAGAGATCCCTGTCTGTCTGTTCAAACAAGAGATTCTACCAGCTTACAGCCATGTTTAGAAATATTTAAAGAGACAATTTCAGGCCATGGGGTGAAAAGGTCCAATGCCTCACTCATGAGACGAAGAAAGCCTTGATTAAAAAAACAGGAGGCTGGATCGAAATGACACAAACAGTAAAGGACTAACGAATATACAGTTCTCCTTGTGATATTAAGCATTCTTGTGACAGTGGTCACAGACTGTCCAGCTTGAAGATGACCAGTTTGGAGAACTAAAGATATCTCCCTTCGACTAAAGCTAAGACTTTTCAACTCAAACGTGAAGTCTGTCCTACTGTATGGATGTGAAACTTGGAACGCATCACAGGCATGTATAAGGAGGGTACAGATTTTCGTAAACAGGTGCATGCGTAAGCTACTCAGAATAAAATGGATGGATAGAATAAAAAATGAAGAAGTATGGAAAAGAACACAGCAGAAACCAGTGGGAGAGGAAATAGGAAGACGATGGAGTTGGATTGGACACACGCTTAGAAAGAATGACTCAACTATAACAAAGAAAGTATTGGACTGGAACCCTCAGGGCAGAAGATCAAGGGGAAGGCCACGAGGAACATGGAGAAGAATTAAAGAAGCTGATATGCAGAGAAGTGGTAAGACCTGGAATGAGATAAATAAGTTAGCTCGGGAGAGAAAAGGATGGAAACTGTTTGTCTGTGGCCTATACCCTGACCCAGGGTGAAAAAGGCAATGATGATGATTTAAACAGTACAACTTTTTTATTCAATCTTTTCTTTTTTCCTTTTAAATTTTCTTCTAGATTGACAAAATGAGACAGTCAGGACAATTGGTCGTTATGGGAATAAATTTGGCAACTGATAATTAAAATTGTGAATTGAAAAACGCAAACGTCTGATGATAATTCCAGTGAAAAAAAAAAGTTGTGCAACCTATATGCAGACCTGTCCTTTCAGACAACAAACAAAAAATATGTGTGAAAAAAAAACAAACCTGAATTTGAAGAGAATAGCCCCGGAAATTAAGGAAAACAGGAATGACGACAAAATACCACAAGATTGTCACGAATCGCAGTAATACTATATCCCCATGCACCCCTCCCCCCCTCTAGATTTTTCTTCTCAGAGACAAATTAAAACTGCCAACCGTAGGTTTTAACGATTCATGATTAGGAAAAAGTCTCCATCATAGTGGGCATTCTCCATATATAACATGGAGTACGGTAAAATTCAAAAATACAAAATCAAATTACAGTGGATAAAAATAATGCTCTAAGGACATCAACATAAAATATGTCTTGCAGGAATTTCAGACATCAGTCGCATGAATTTCCGAAAGAGGAATTTTCGCAAAATACGTCAATCTATATTTTGAATTTATGTCAATCTAGTTTTAGTCAATTGAATGTCTTAAATTAGTTGCCCAGACAGGCATTGAGACTGAGAAGAATTGTGGTTGTTTGCAGTTTCTTTTCAGTGCAGACGAAAAATTCGTCATAAAGACTAGGACCTGTGAATGTGAAGAGTGAGGATGTTCGTCAATAATACTAATACAGGCCGAGTCATTATGTTAATGAGTGGCTTATAAATAATAATAATAGGCCGGCTCTATTTCTCCGAACACTCGAGAAAATAAACCAGGATTCGAACCCACAACGTCGATTCTGGTAAAACTTCCAGGGCAGACGACTAAACCATTCAGCCATGACCCCCACTTTGATGTTGACGCATATTGTGTATATGTAGTAACAACTGATTTAATGTTGGTTAATTTTATGTTTTTATAGATATTTTATTAACTTTCTTTATTTCTATGTGCATTCGGAAACATTCCATATTCTGGACTGTGGATAGTTGTTTAAAAGAGCGGAGTTTCAAATATGTGTCTGGGGATAACGAAATTTGGTTATCCCCAGACAGGTGTCACAGCGGTTGAAATAATGGATAGCAGAAACTCAGGATCAAGTGTAACAGTAAACAGAAAGTTGGGAATAAAAGACAGTGCCCAACCATTGCTCACTTTCATCATACACAAATAACCAAAAAAATCTAGAGAACAAAAACCATTATTATTCTGTTCTGAAAACGATCCTTCTGAAAAAATGTGATTAAGTCAAGCAAATGTATTTTCCCGGGCGTTCGAAGAAATGGTCACTTCCTAAATAAAAAGCATTTTGAGGAAGTTGTAAGATGTATTTTGATCAAGTATGCATCAATGTATATTTATATCAGCATCATCCACAAAAGCTAATAACAATTTTGGTCGGTGAGAGTGAGGTGTGTTGATGAAGTTGATGTGTATCAACAAAACTAAAACACAGGTTTGAATAAAAGTGGGTCGTCTGTCTAAAACACAGCACAGTTAACATCAAATAGCGTTCATTCTACAAAATGAATAACTGAATCAAAATGCTAGGCGTCTTTTTTAGAATGTTAAATTCAATAAATACTTGATAATTTCATTTATAATTCATCCATATTTTGATTGTTATCGAATTCTGGTCATTCGGTTCCAAGCTAAGAAACACCGTAAACAAAAAAACGGGAAGTTGGCATAACAGATTTCAATATTTTACGTTGCACAAACAGTAATCATTCCGTCGGGAGGCAATAGTATAAATAATAATAAATATAACAAACCTTTTGAATAATAAATTAGAAAAACAAATTTAATTCAATCCCATTTTTAGAATGGCTTGATAATTGTGTAGCTTTGCTCTAAAATCGATAAAATTCTTGGCTTCCACATTTATAAAAGTTGAACTTCGGGCAACGAAACAACACTATTGGGAAGTAATTCATACAAAGCCATCTTCCATTTTAAAACATAAATTATGTAAAATGTTTTAGTAAATTTGATGGAATGACTAAACACGATGATTTGGTAGTTTACTTGAATGTATTTTAAAGATAGTTTACAGTATTGTTTCGTTTTTTAGTATTGTGAGAAAACCCACTGTTCTGAACTTTTTAATTTCACGATTGGTTTGTCGGTAAGGTCAAAAGATCAAAGCGTCGTACCTGTAATGAGGTCAACGTTACCTCTTTCACATGTTTGGAGGTTCGCTCAAGTTTATTAATTCCCGAGTATGAATCCCGAATAGCTGACACAATTTTTGACGAAAATAACTCGTTTGGATGTTGTTTTCTTTTGTTTTTATTTTTATTATTTCTACAAACTCGTGAAAATGTTTTACGACTCAGGATCTCAAGGGTAGCCGGCCTTGTGGAAATGGGAATAACGATGGCTTATACAAAACTGATTTAGATATTGAACCGTTACAACAGAGAAGAAAGTGTGACAATAACGGCTGAAACGATCAAATGAAATTATCTCACGGTAATATTATCAGACTACAATTCAACAAAATAAGAAGAAACCATCCAAGTTTATGGTCCTCCAATCAAGAGCTCACTTATTCTAGTTCATACCACGAGACAGTGGAAAAGTCTCTCGTCTCAATTGAAGAAAAACACCGCGGTCTATGGAATCTTCAAAATTGGTATTACAGACATAATAATAAGAAGTGAAGCAATTCAATGTGTCCAAAAGCTATTAGTATATTGGCCGTAGGTCATAGTCAAGAAAATATATAATTCAGAAAAGTGAGTGGAGCAGGCACTTATGTTGGTAACAACAAGATATGAAGTGAATAGAAAAGTGCCAGAAGACAATAGAGAATAAAATTTTTTCGCGGCGGTGGTGGGGTTTGAACCTGCGACCTTATTGGTACGACAACTCCGCCTGGCAGGTGAGAGCGTGGCTCTACCGTGTGAGCTATCCACGAACACAAAAATATTCGTTTCAAACTCAAAGTCATTACTAGATCCCTCTCTCACCCACTACTTGAGACCGCCGATTCGTTCGTACACCACCATCGCGAATAATTTTGACCAGCAGTTAAGCTTAATAGCCAATATTCTCAACACAAACATATAACATAGAAACGATTGAGACATTGAGTATGCTCCGGTGTATGGGGTGAATTTTTAATTCAGAAAAGTGAGTGGAGCAGGCACTTATGTTGGTAACAACAAGATATGAAGTGAATAGAAAAGTGCCAGAAGACAATAGAGAATAAAATTTTTTCGCGGCGGTGGTGGGGTTTGAACCTGCGACCTTATTGGTACGACAACTCCGCCTGGCAGGTGAGAGCGTGGCTCTACCGTGTGAGCTATCCACGAACACAAAAATATTCGTTTCAAACTCAAAGTCATTACTAGATCCCTCTCTCACCCACTTCTTGAGACCGCCGATTCGTTCGTACACCACCATCGCGAATAATTTTGACCAGCAGTTAAGCTTAATAGCCAATATTCTCAACACAAACATATAACATAGAAACGATTGAGACATTGAGTATGCTCCGGTGTATGGGGTGAATTTTTAATTCAGAAAAGTGAGTGGAGCAGGCACTTATGTTGGTAACAACAAGATATGAAGTGAATAGAAAAGTGCCAGAAGACAATAGAGAATAAAATTTTTTCGCGGCGGTGGTGGGGTTTGAACCTGCGACCTTATTGGTACGACAACTCCGCCTGGCAGGTGAGAGCGTGGCTCTACCGTGTGAGCTATCCACGAACACAAAAATATTCGTTTCAAACTCAAAGTCATTACTAGATCCCTCTCTCACCCACTACTTGAGACCGCCGATTCGTTCGTACACCACCATCGCGAATAATTTTGACCAGCAGTTAAGCTTAATAGCCAATATTCTCAACACAAACATATAACATAGAAACGATTGAGACATTGAGTATGCTCCGGTGTATGGGGTGAATTTTTAATTCAGAAAAGTGAGTGGAGCAGGCACTTATGTTGGTAACAACAAGATATGAAGTGAATAGAAAAGTGCCAGAAGACAATAGAGAATAAAATTTTTTCGCGGCGGTGGTGGGGTTTGAACCTGCGACCTTATTGGTACGACAACTCCGCCTGGCAGGTGAGAGCGTGGCTCTACCGTGTGAGCTATCCACGAACACAAAAATATTCGTTTCAAACTCAAAGTCATTACTAGATCCCTCTCTCACCCACTTCTTGAGACCGCCGATTCGTTCGTACACCACCATCGCGAATAATTTTGACCAGCAGTTAAGCTTAATAGCCAATATTCTCAACACAAACATATAACATAGAAACGATTGAGACATTGAGTATGCTCCGGTGTATGGGGTGAATTTTTAATTCAGAAAAGTGAGTGGAGCAGGCACTTATGTTGGTAACAACAAGATATGAAGTGAATAGAAAAGTGCCAGAAGACAATAGAGAATAAAATTTTTTCGCGGCGGTGGTGGGGTTTGAACCTGCGACCTTATTGGTACGACAACTCCGCCTGGCAGGTGAGAGCGTGGCTCTACCGTGTGAGCTATCCACGAACACAAAAATATTCGTTTCAAACTCAAAGTCATTACTAGATCCCTCTCTCACCCACTTCTTGAGACCGCCGATTCGTTCGTACACCACCATCGCGAATAATTTTGACCAGCAGTTAAGCTTAATAGCCAATATTCTCAACACAAACATATAACATAGAAACGATTGAGACATTGAGTATGCTCCGGTGTATGGGGTGAATTTTTAATTCAGAAAAGTGAGTGGAGCAGGCACTTATGTTGGTAACAACAAGATATGAAGTGAATAGAAAAGTGCCAGAAGACAATAGAGAAACGATATATAATGATATAATAATAGCGCACACTGACAAGTGCTCTATGGCGCTTAACAATCATGCACACTAAAAAACGCATACACCCGTACACTCAAAGCCACATACGGAAACTTCTCCGCATACACATACGCAAACTCTTTACATACACATTACTATACTATATACCCTAAATTAAAACATATGAAGCACATTAATTGTCAAAATAAGCTCTTCCTAATAATTCAATTTTAAATTTATTTTTAAACGTATCTAAATCGCCACTGTTTTCGGTATTGTATGGAAGGGAATTCCACAACCTGGGTGCAGTCACTCTGAAGGATCTGTTGTGAAACAAAGACTTGGAGGGTACCTCTGTCAAAGGGTGCCTATTATATGTGATCTTAGCTATCTACCAGGTCAATAATGAGACACAAGTTCATTTAAGTAGGATAAAATCTTGAACTCAATGCGCTGCTTCACCGGCAGCCAATGACGACTTTCCAGAACAGGGGCGATATGATCGCCACCTTTTGATAAAATCACCAGTCTTGCCGCCCTGTTCCGAACTTTATGCAATCTTTCAATATTGTAATTGGGACAACCAATGAGCAGCGCATTACAGTGTTAAAAAGTAGAGGTCCAAGAACTGATCCCTGTGGAACTCCATATAATTTTAATTCAGTTACACAAGATTGAATATGATTGAGCATTACTGTTTGACCCCAGTCAGACAGATAGGAGCGGAATCAATTCAGTACATGCCCATTGAATCTAAAAACAAGTTTAAGTCAACGCAATAATGGCATGATCGATCGGGTCAAAAGCAGCGCTCAAATCAAGCAGAATTAGCTTTGCCGATTACTTCAAAGCCTTCTGATGGATTTTAATTATAATTGGCTCAAACACCCGAGTTGTTAGTGACATTAAGCCGATTTTAAAAAATTGCATCAGTTACCATACCATAAAAATATGATTTTTCCTCTGTACGGTATATAAAAGCGAATGGTCTGGGATGAGTGAACATTTTGATATTTTACAATAGTGTGAGATAATCGATTTTTTGAGTAGACTGTATTCTGCCACAGCTATTTTATCCTTCCGACTTGGTACCTTCAGACTTTGGCCCATGAAAGAAGCATTGAAAGGTCAATATTATGAAGACGAAGAAAATAAAATTGCTGTTAAACATGGGTTAACTTGTAGTCAGTAATCTTTTACAAATACGTGTTCTTACTAAAAGGTGGACAGCAACGTTGAAACAATAACAACAAGGAGATGAGGAAAATGATTTTGTAAAAGAGTTTCTAAGTTAAAATTTGAGATATTATGTTACATATCTCTACATCAGAGCTTAATAATTTAAGCTAGCCATAGTCTTGTATTACTTTTTGATTGCTGATTTAGAAAAGTGAGTGGAGAAGTCACTAATGTTGATAACCACAAGAAATGAAGTGAGTAGTTAAGTGCCAGAAGACAATGGAGTAAAAGTGGCCGCTGCTTTAGTGCTGCAATTGCTGTCTCTCTCCATCCCCCAATAGCAATAACTAAGCAGCAAAGGCTACAGCTCACATCAGCCTTTTGACTTTGAAACAACATCACAGGTGTGCTAAAGTAAGCAACCAATGACATTCCTCTAGATAGTATGCGCTTCATTAATCTATAGATAGAATGAAGATGGAGTCACTCAGGTCTTTGTTATTGTTTTTTGCCATCCACATTTATGAGTAGTTCTAACTAAACGGTATTAACCAGACTATAAATATAAAAGTTCAAGGTTACACAGATTTTTGTGTGTTGGTCCGTTATACTTCCGGATGTCAATGTTATGAGCTTCTTAGCCAAGCGCATACTATATATAAACACTAGTACAAGCACATCGCCTTGATTGACAAATTAGTGGTTTGGTTAATATCTTTTGATTCATAAATAAACCACATTAAAATGATCTATCGGCTCACAACGATTTATGTCTGGGTGGTTTGGATTTTAAAAATTGAATTTATTGTAAAATCATGAAATTTGACTTAACTTTGTAGGTTTTATTAAAGAATAACGAATATTTTTCCCTGAAAAAAAAAAAGACCTACAATTTCACAACTCTAAAAAGAAAAAAAAAGTCCGCCTTCAGAGCCAATTGGCTGGTCCATGGAGCCTGAGGTTATCCCGGTTTATATAGCGTGAAACAGACAATAGCAATTGCTTGTTATTGTTATCCTTTTGCTAATCTATCGCAAAGTACTTTCCGCCAGAACTAAAAGAACCAGCCACCCAATCACTGCTGGGTGGACAGGGGGAATCAGAAAAAAAAAATCTTGACGGCATCTGACATCGATCACGATCCAATTGCGTGTGAAACGAGTGCCCTACCAACTGAACTATCGGGACCCCCTACCATCTGATTTACCCCGATAGGGTATTGTTTTGAAACGATGGTCACATCACAGGTTTTAGTTTATATAAAAACGAAGACACAATCAAAGTCTGTTTAGATTACACCAATCAAGCAAACTAGCGGTCTTTATGGTGCCATCCATTGATTGCAAGGGAAAATATTTCAAAGAGCACGTTGTTTGGGACACTGTAAAGAAAGAGACTGTCATAGTCATCCATTGATTGCAAGGGAAAATATTTCAAAGAGCACGTTGTTTGGGACACTGTAAAGAAAGAGACTGTCATAGTCATCCATTGATTGCAAGGGAAAATATTTCAAAGAGCACGTTGTTTGGGACACTGTAAAGAAAGAGACTGTCATAGTCATCCATTGATTGCAAGGGAAAATATTTCAAAGAGCACGTTGTTTGGGACACTGTAAAGAAAGAGACTGTCATAGTCATCCATTGATTGCAAGGGAAAATATTTCAAAGAGCACGTTGTTTGGGACACTGTAAAGAAAGAGACTGTCATAGTCATCCATTGATTGCAAGGGAAAATATTTCAAAGAGCACGTTGTTTGGGACACTGTAAAGAAAGAGACTGTCATAGTCATCCATTGATTGCAAGGGAAAATATTTCAAAGAGCACGTTGTTTGGGACACTGTAAAGAAAGAGACTGTCATAGTCATAGAGTTTGACCCGTGTTAATCGAGTCAGTACTCAGTAGGCCTACCCACGATACTGGGACGTGGATGGTGGTTTAAACATAGTTTACGAGCTGATCTTTTCTACTTTGTTTTATTATTATTATTATTATTATTATTATTATTATTATTATTATTATTATTATTATTATTATTATATCATCATCATCATCTCATCATCATCATCATCATCATCATCATCATCATCATCATCATCATCATCATCATCATCATCATCATCATCATCATCATTATTATTATTATTATCATCATCATCATCATCATCATCATCATCATCATCATCATCATTATTATTATTATTATTATTATTATTATTATTATTATTATTATTATTATTATTATTATTATTATTATTATTATTATTATTATTATTACTATAACTGTTTCCGACCAAATATCCATTTTACACTTGATATGGTGAATTGATTGCGATGACGGAATGTTTGTGTAAAGATTATTTTCCAATGACTCAACATTACGGGATCCGAACCAGAGACCTGCTGATACGATAGCAGAAAGTCTTACCACAAGGCTATTCCTAATCTCATGACGTCGATCAGATAATACTTGTAATATTCTGTTGTACATAATAATTTAAATGTACATTGTTAAGTAACTCGTGTCATTCTTCTACTTAAGAAATCAATTCATCGCTTAGCTCCCCTCCTTGCCATTACAATTTTATCCTCTGTACTATTTGTACGTACACCTTTTCTTATCATTCTGCAAACCAGAATGATAAAAGTCCGAAATGCATCACTACTAACAAATTCAGTATAGATAGTTCGAAGATGACGTCACTCTGGTCTTTGTTATTATTTTTGCCATCCGCGTTTATGAGTAGTGCTCACTAAATTGTATTAACCAGACAATAAACGATCATGGTTACACACAGTTTTGTGTGTTGGCCAGTTATACTTCCGGATGGCAATGTTGTGAACTTCTTAGCCAAGTGCATACTATCTATAGAGTAAACTAGGATCTGGCCAATTACGGGTTAATTATCTATGATGTTGTCCATTGACAAAATGCTTTTGTTAAAATCGTCCAGAAAATCTCCAGTTCATTATTGATCTTATTAATTTTATTTTTCTACTCATGGTGGGCAGGGGGTCACTACCTTTGTAAAATATCTCCTTATATCTATTTTCCCCGAGTTGCTTCCTGTCTTTGTCTTGGAATGGTATTGCTTGGTTTGCCCTGGCCCTTGCCGGAGTCCTTGCCTGAGAGAGAAACAGTGAAATATTAGTTTGTAGAGATAATAATAATAATAATAATAATAATAATAATAATAATAATAATAATAATAATAATAATAATAATAATAATAATAATAATGATAATGATAATGATAATGATGATAATAATAATAATAATAATAATAATAATAATAATAATAATAATAATAATAATAATAATAATAATAATAATAATAATAATAATAATAATAATAATAATAATAATAATAATAATAATAGTAATAATTTCTATAGAGCGCCTTTCCACCAAAAGTGCTCGGAAGCGCTTATACATATATATGCACATGCGATCATATAATATGTATCATTCAATAAAATCAATAAAATCACTCACAGAAAACTGAAAGGAAATGTCTCTGTCTTCAAAGAGGCTTTAAAGAAGGACAGAGAATTACGGTGTCTGGTGTCCGCTGAAAAAGCATTCCACACAGAATGTACAGAATATGCGAAAGCACGTCGTGAATAATTCGAGTTAGGAATCAAACTCAAGTAGGCTACAGAGAAGTAGATGAGCGGAGAGAGTGATTCGGATTGTAGACAGAAAGAAGAGATGACAAGTAGTTGGAAGCTGTACCATGGATGCACTTGAAACAGTAACGGGCAAGTTTGTAAGCAATCCGCTTGTCCACGAGAAGCCAATGCAACGACTGCAAGACTGGAGTGATGTGATCTGCCTTTTTTTTTTTTTTTTTTTTTGATTTGGTAACAATACGAGCAGCTTTATTTTGGAGTACCTAGCTGCAGTCTTGCAATCGAGCTTTTTGGCAACCCATAGAGGAGGGAGTTGCAATAGTCAAGTCTAAAATTATTTTTTTTTAATTGAACTTTTATATAGCGCATTATCCACTTAATGTTCTCAAAGCGCTTTACAAGGGGTCCCTGGTCAACAGCAACATTTAACATGTAGAACGGGACATGACGCCTGTTAGACGAAATTACAATTTTTCGGACAAAGACAACGCTGTTAACGGTCAGGTACTCATTTTACACTTGAGTACGGTGAGAGAATGTGAGTAAAGAACCTTTTCCAAGGACTCAACTATACGCCGAGCGCGAGGCTCGAACCCAGGACCTTCCGACCCGAAAGCGAGTGTCATACCACTAGATCGCATCTGAATGTAGTCCTATTTTTGTGATCCTGTCTTGTGTCTGGCTGAGACTTTTTAGGTGATCTCAAACCAAGTAGGTACACTGATAGTGTGCTCTAGGTATATACATCTGTTCCCTATTTGAACCAGTACCCTTTATCCTTCTTTTTCTTATGTACCTTTACATGCGATTCTAAAATAAAATTCACTTTCCTATTGTCTTCCTTTTTACTGGAGCTAAAATTATGACCCAAATGATGGGACAGCGTGGCTCAGCGGTACGGTCTTTGCTTTGTACTCGAAAGGTAACGAGTTCCATCACCCCCGCTGCTGCTGTGTGACCTTGAGCAAGTCACCTCGTCCTAGCTCAATTTGCGGCGCTGCACTGCGGCTAACGTCTGGGTTATTCCAGTTTCTCTTGGAATAAACCCTAGAGACACATTTCCCCTATAGGATGAATGAATAGAATTTGATTTATTATTTGTTTTTTTATTTAACAATGTGTCGCAAGAGCCGTAAAAACCTTAAAAACATTAAAAACAAAACAAGTGAGTTGATAAATAGCTTTATCCAAGGGCTCAAATCACGCTGTACATTAAGGGACTCAAACAAGTCGTTTGTTGGTATAAAGCCAGCAGCAGCAGATTCAAATTGTTACACACTAAAATGTTCCGCTAATGGTTACACACTAAAATGTTACGCTAATGGTTACACACTAAAATGTTAAGCTAATGGTTACACACTAAAATGTTACGCTAATGGTTACACACTAATATGTTACGCTAATGGTTACACACTAAAATGTTACGCTAATGGTTACACACTAAAATGTTACGCTAATGGTTACACACTAAAATGTTACGCTAATGGTTACACACTTAAATGTTACGCTAATGGTTACATACTAAAATGTTACGCTAATGGTTACACACTAAAATGTTACGCTAATGGTTACATACTAAAATGTTACGCTAATGGTTACACACTAAAATGTTACGCTAATGGTTACACACTAAAATGTTACGCTAATGGTTACACACTAAAATGTTACGCAAATGGTTACACACTAAAATGTTACGCTAATGGTTACATACTAAAATGTTACGCTAATTGTTACACACTAAAATTTTACGCTAATGGTTACATGCTAAAATGTTACGCTAATTGTTACACACTAAAATGTTACGCTAATGGTTACACACTAAAATGTTACGCTAATGGTTACATACTAAAATGTTACGCTAATTGTTACACACTAAAATGTTACGCTAATGGTTACATACTAAAATGTTACGCTAATGGTTACACACTAAAATGTTACGCTAATTGTTACACACTAAAATGTTACGCTAATGGTTACATACTAAAATGTTACGCTAATTGTTACACACTAAAATGTTACGCAAATGGTTACACACTAAAATGTTACGCTAATTGTTACATACTAAAATGTTACGCTAATGGTTACACACTAAAATTTTACGCTAATTGTTACACACTAAAATGTTACGCTAATGGTTACATACTAAAATGTTACGCTAATGGTTACATACTAAAATGTTACGCTAATGGTTACACACTAAAATGTTACGCAAATGGTTACACACTAAAATGTTACGCTAATTGTTACATACTAAAATGTTACGCTAATGGTTACACACTAAAATGTTACGCTAATTGTTACACACTAAAATGTTACGCTAATGGTTACATACTAAAATGTCACGATGGTATATCCAAACGGCGAACTCGTTGCCGAATTTGTGTACAGTCACGAAACCCAAGGTTGAAAGTTTTTGCTAAGATGAGGGTCTTTTAAATCATTGATATTAGATTATATTGTAGGACGAATATTCTGGCTAAAGTTTTGGATATGAGTTTCCCCCCCCCCCCCCCCCCCCCATAGTACGGTAGGTAACTGGTGAAACACGGATCCAATAAACTATGACTAGAATTAACAGAACGTGTTCTATTACTACGAGTGTGCTGATGAAATAAAGTTAAATTAAAAGGTAGAAAAATAAATAAATAAATAAATACACGGACGTTGGTGACGATAATAGCTATGCTCGGAGTATCTTGGTTATGAGGAAGAAGGTAACGACGACGACGACGACGACGACGATGATGATGATGATGAAGAAGAAGAAGAAGAAGAAGAAGAAGAAGAAGAAGAAGAAGAAGAAGAAGATGATGATGATGATGATGATGATGATGATGATGATGATGATGATGATGATGATGACGATAATTATGATGACTGACAGTCCAAGGTTTGAGTCCCGCACAAAGTCGCAGTTTGAAGCTTTACGAAATACATGATATAAAAGTCAAATAGAATGGACGCTTCAATTTGACGTTTCGGGTTTCTCCCTTTGCCTCGAGGCAGGCTAATTTTTTGGGATGTATTTTTCTTTTTCATGTATTTTTCCCTCTGTTTAGTCTGGGACTGCTTCATATACACTTTTTTCAGGTCTTTATCTCACACCAGTGCCTGCTCCATAATTTGTCACTTTGCTATTTTTTACATGAATATATTATGACCTTTTCGGGACCGGATGTGTCAATTTGGTACGATGTCCAGATGTAACAGTAACAGAGAAGTAAAAGAAAAAAGTAAAATGTCAAGATAATCATATGAGAATTACGAAATTGAGTTTGATGGCATTTCTAGAAATGACATTCTTTTGCCTTAATATACAGTATACAAATATATATATATATATATATATATATATATATATATATATATATATATATATATATATATATATATAATATATATATATATATTCATATATATATATATATATATATATATATATATATATATATATATATATATATATATATTTGACAAGTTTCATGGTGATTCGTTAACACATTTTTCAAAGATTACTGAAGCTGACTTACGTGATTGCATTATGTCGTCTCCAACTAAAAGTTGTGATTTAGACCCCTTAAATACTGCCATTTTAAAAAAATGCATTGATGTAATTTTAACACCATTTACATGTATTGTTAATAATTCGTTGCAGTCAGGTGCTGTACCAGACATTTACAAAGTTGCTCATGTCAAACCCCTTTTGAAAAAACCTGATCTCGATAAAGAGAACTTAAAAAACTATCGCCCTGTCTCTAATCTTCCTTTTCTCTCTAAGATCTTAGAAAAGCTTGTTTTGAAACAATTACTGTCTCATCTTAAAAATAATTGTCTTGAAGAAAAATTTCAGTCTGCTTATAAGCAACATCATTCGACGGAAACCGCACTTGTTAGGGTTGTTAATGATCTCCTCTCTGTTATAGACAATGGTTCATGTTCTTTGCTGAATTTGCTTGACCTATCGTCTGCTTTTGATACTATTGATCACAATCTTCTTCTCAAACGTCTTGAAATTACTTATGGCGTGTCTGGTGCAGCGCTTGATTGGTTTAGGTCATATTTGTTTAATCGTAAACAGATTATTACGGTGGATGAATATAGATCGGAGGAAATCTTTCTTGATTGTGGGGTTCCCCAGGGTTCAGTACTTGGACCCGTTCTTTTTGTTTTGTACGTTGGCCCTCTGTCTAAAATCATCAGAAGTTTTGGTCTGTCTTACCATCAATACGCTGATGATACGCAATTGTACTGCGTTTCCAATATGAGAAATTTACCAGAAGTATCAGCCAATAGTAAAAATTGTATCCAAAGTGTTAAGAAATGGATGAATGAGAACAGACTGAAACTGAATGATGATAAGACGGAGGTGCTGTATGTGGGGAACAGGAAGTGGAAAAGTGAAACAGATTTGAAGTTGGGGGATGCCTCTATTCAAATTGTTGACAAAGTGAAAAACCTTGGCACATTCTTAGACTCTGGACTGTCGATGGAGCATCAGGTTAATAATTTGGTTAGATCTCTCTTTTTCCAACTAAAAAAGATTGCTTCCATTAGACGGTTCATATCTGAGGATGTGACCAAGCACCTGGTTGTGTCCCTCGTACTATCGAAATTGGATTATTGTAATGCTCTGTTGTTTGGCGTTTCGCAATACAATCTGAAACGTCTTCAGATTGTCCAAAACAGCGCTGCCAGACTAGTATTTATGAAGCGTAGGTGCGACTCTGCCGGACCTCTACTTCATGACCTGCATTGGCTGCCTGTTGAGAAAAGAATTAAATTCAAAGCTTGTGTTTTAGTGTATCGTTGTCTTGAAGGTACTGCCCCTTCCTACCTTTCAGAACTAATTGAAAGATATTCAAAACCCCGCCCCTTACGTTCGGCCAGTGATTCCACAAAACTAGTTGTCCCCCGAATTCGGAAAAATGCTGGAATGAGATCCTTTTCTCATTTCGGACCCTCTATTTGGAACGCCTTACCGCAGAGCATTCGTGAAAAAGAATCTTTGTCTATTTTTAAACGTTCGCTTAAAACATATTTGTTTCGATTTTAGTAGATGGTATGAGAAGCAAGATAGGTTTGGTTTGTGTTGTGTGTTGTGTTGTGTGTGTGTATGTGTGTGTGTGTGTGCTTGTGTGTGTGAATGAGTATGTTTCAGCCAAAGTAATTTGTAATTTAAGCGCTTAGAGTCTGGTGTCTCGGAGTTATAGCGCTATATAAGTTTTCAGCATTATTATTATTATTATATATATTATAAAAGTAGTCCTTCAGAGCCATTAGGTGCATGCAGTTGGAGTATATCCTGGTTTCTATAGCGTGACACAAACAATATCAATTATTTGCTGTTCCTCGGATTGGACGCTAGTTTATCACAAAGTACGTTCCGTCAAGTCTAAAAGACCCATCTACTCAATCACTACTCCTGGGTAGACAGGGCCAATCAAAAAAAAAAAAAAAATTAAAAATCTCGACCTCACTCGGGATCGATCGCTGTCTCTTTTTTTTGTTTTGTTAACCAATTGGCTTCAACAGTCGTGACGTCACTTCCCTCGTAATGACGCATAGTAACTTAGTAACTGGTTCTAAACACCAGCGGACGCCCTTATGGAATACTTCTCCGATAAAAGGGTATCCAGAGGAGAAAAACATTATAAATCTGATCATGTTTTGACTGTTATACATTCTGATCACATGACATGTGAACAAGTTCTAGCCAGCATGAAGAATAAAAAGTACCGATTTTCTTTGTTTAGAACCAAGCTGCTGGTTGCTGGGCGGACGTGACATCATACTAATGAATCATATTGCTCTACTAACAAAGCTATCGGGTTATCCCACTCCCCTCCCTCATCAATAAAAGCATATCTAATTTGCACGGACCCGACCGGCCAGAGGTCCACTCACAAAGGCACGACAGGACAGCCGACATAGTACTGTTTATGACGAATGATCACGCCGGTCAAATTCTGACTATCCTTGACATTGTTCATGATTAAGGTGAAAGGTCACATTTTTAAAGTGTTCATAGACTACATCATATTATGCCACCGTATGGTCTAAATCATAGGCTTGTTCTAACATGGTCGAACCGACAATAATTTACGTTGGATTGAGAGTATTTTTATTGTACAACACCTTGACCATAACAACTTGGCTTATGAAATTTGTATGTAGGTACACAAAGGCCAGGGTCCAATCATGAAAACAATCTAGATACATACACACTGTCATCTGATTCAGATAAAATTCTGAAAAACTATGAATGAAAAAAAAAGAGATTCCATATCTCGCAATATCCAATAAACACGCTCAAAGCGCTTTACAAGGGATCCCTGGCCAACAGCAACACTTAATATGTAGGACGGGACATGACGCCTGTTTATTTTCGGACAGAGACAAAGCTGTTAACGACCAGATACTCATTTTACACCTGAGTACGGTGAGAGAATGTGAGGACCACACTATATTTGATTTTGAAATGAATTTGAAAAAAAAAAAAAAAAGATAAAAATGATTCAAGGATTATTGAACTTGTCGTATGCTAGAGGAGGTCACTGGATGCACAGTGGAACCAAACTATTAAAACGATCAAACATAACTCGAATAATCTGATAAAAGCAGTGCAAGAAACGACATGAAGTTCTCTCTCTCTCTCTCTCTCTCTCTCTCTCTCTCTCTCTCTCTCTCTCTCTTTCTCTCTCTCTCCCTATATATATATATATATATATATATATATATATATATATATATATATATATATATATATATAAACTAACACACACACACACACGCGCAAACACACACGCATAGAATTTGAGAGCCATCATAATAGATATAGAGTATACATTTCCTGGCCAAATAAATTGCATTTTATACGAATTTTGTTCATCGTGCACAGCTATAATATCTATCGTGCATCATTCTGATGTTAACAATATAATTATTATCAATATTATTGCGTAAAATAGGTGAACAGTCTTTTCAATTTTCGGCCCCCCATTTTTGGAACTCTCTCCCATCACACGTGAGATGCTCGGATT
>NC_088373.1:13811416-13851416 GCF_034508935.2 Berghia stephanieae
AAATTTCCACAAAAAAGTATATGAATGCGTGAATAAATTAATTGATAAATAAATGAGTGATTAACTAAAAGAATAAATGAATAAATAGTAAACGTTATAGTATTTTAATAAGTAGGGTGGAAAAACACAATAAAAAGTGATTTAGAATTCTTCTGCCTTCTTTATAATTGGATCGACAGACTCCACACAAAGAATTCAAAGGGATAATAATATATTCGATACAGAGTTTGTGTGCGTTATAATTTATTTATAATATTACGTTGAATACACAAGGAATAAAAAAGTGAACTTGATATATCTTATTCATTGTTATGTCTATTATTATTATCAATTTATAGACTACACATATAGAACACTTGTGACATTCATCGTTGTGGCTCGTGTTATTTATAACCTACACACTCGAGAAAGAACAAAGACGCATAACTAACGCATAATAATATGATCGTTGTGTGAAGCATATTTGATTATGTAATTCTTCTTATTTATTCAAGGAATAGGAATGTGATTGTCATCTACAATATTTTTTACAGTTAAACAACAGAAAATATTTCACAATAAATATAGATACTTTTTACAAACACTATTCTCTGGATTTGTCTCCATTCAGGATTAACACTAGGCAAATGGTAAGTTGATTAAAAAAACAAAAAACAGTTAACTTCCGTACTCTGGAACAACATGTGTTAAGGAAAAAAATATCATCCTTCAAATATCGGTCGATTAAAATTACTCTCGACTTGGCAAAAACCTCTCAAACCTGGGACTTCGTAAGAGTTTTTCTGTCCAAAATAATGGTGTTTTGACAGTTTATGACGATACAGACCAACGAACACACACACACACAGACAAACACACACGCACATACACACACAAACACATAATATGTGTGCCACCGCGTCAAAATGGTAATAATTCTGTTTCCCCCTTTTATCTAAGTCTATGGTCACACTTTTCTGGCTCAAAAATGGGGTTTTCTCTTTTTTTTGGTTAAAGTTTAGGAAACAAAATTCTTCTATGTGAATTCATCCATTTAATTTTGATTATGTAAGGCTAGGCTGAAAATGTAATTTTAGACCTTAGGTTTATCCCAATTTGATACCATTTCGAGACGAAAAAAATATGCCTCTATCGCCTTTTTCATTAAGAGAGCAGTAACTAGTGTGTGGTTCGTCGCCACTGCTGTCCACTCTTAGTACCAAGAAAGAAGATAAATAAATCAGTTTTACGGTCCTGTGGTATGACACTGCCTTCTGATCTGTATGCACGGGTTCGAATCGCGTTGTTGGCGACGCAAAGTTGATTTCTTATGATTAAAACAAAAAAATTACTCCCTTCCGCCACGGCATCATAAGATAACGTCGCCTCGGCATTCCACGAAGGAATATAGATAATCAATCAAACAGGATGTCTGATATCAACAGGAACCACCTATGTTGTCCGCATGAGAAAATTGGGGGTTAATAATTTTTCCCAAGAAAAAAAAAACGAAAGTGCCTGAAGCGGGGCTCGAACCCGGGACCTTCCGGACACAGTGCAATGCCCTAACCACTCGGGCACGTCGCTCCTACTTCTTTTGATAAGGGTCAGGGTATTTACTCACTCACTCACTCAATCCTCTCCGGGCCTGCTGGCACTTGAGGCGATGCAAGGGATCTCCATCTGGTCCTGTCAGCAGCTATTCTTGGGGCCATCTCGAGGGACAGACCTCTCTGTTTTAGGTCCCTTTCTACGGTACGTTTCCAAGTATCCTTGGGGCGCCCTCGCTCCCTCTTTCCTTGGGGTGTCCATCGCCGCAGAGCTTTTTTTTATCAGTCTTTCATCAGGTCTGCGACAGACATGCCCCAGCCATTGCCATCTTCTCCTTTTAATGAGACTCCAGAGATTCCACTTCAGTTCTCGCTCTCAGGTCCTCATTTGAGATTATGTTTGGCCAGAATATCTTGAAGATTCGTCTCAAACCTTTGTTTTGGAATACTTCGAGTTTCTGGATGATACTCTCTGTGATCTTCCAACATTCTGAACAAAACACTCAAGACATTATGTTTAAAAATCTTTATTTTAGTGCTAGAATATAATCCCGTTGCTCTCCAAATTTGTTTGAGGGAAGCGAATGTCTGGTTTGCCTTACTGATTCTCGTTTTGATCTTTGCATTGCAGTCACCATCTGCTGTCAGTACGTGGATTCTTGAATATCTTCTAGAGGATTTCCATCAGTAAACACTGGATCTTTGTTTAATGTGTTGATTCTCCGGACTTGAGTCTGCTTGCTGTTTACTTTGAGTCCAATTGAGCTTGCTATGGTATTTACTGACAATCTCTATCCATACACACGTGCTGAGACGAGTATCTGACCGGCATCTGGTTGTCTCTGTCCAAAAAATAAAATTTTAAAAATTGAGAACAAAAGTGTGATGTCAAAGGACTGGTTCCAATTCATTGGAAGTGTAAAACAACTATTTCGGAGGACTAGATACGACATACCTTGTGTAATTGATTTTCTGGTTTCGGAGTGATGGCATCTTATTATCTAGTCTAAATATAGGCTGGTCATCAATAAAGATCATCCATTCTCGCTCTCTTATGTTTCGTTAGAATTCTGCCTATACATCCTGTTTCTAAAATAGTTTAGCCACCCTTATGATTCATTGACATACACACTTCCAACGAGTTTGAAACCGGAAGAGGAGAAGGTGTGACGTCACGACTTCTCTGCCTGATTGCGCCCCTGAGCACATTTCCGTGTCTCGTTTAATATGTCCAGTCTTCTTGATAATCTGGAACCTCTTGAAAAGAGTTTTTTGTACATTTAGTGGATATTGCTCTATATGAAGGGTTTTATTTTCGTGCTGCTGTTTTAGGCTTAAATAGGAATGGAGATAAACGATGTAATGTTAGGGGTCTCCAGAGTTTGGTGTTCTTGTTCACGGTTGAATGAAAGTAGACGATTTAGATCCCCCTTAGCCTTATAAGCCGTCCGAAGGTCATCAACATGGAACAATCCACAACGTAAACATGGAACAGACGAAACATTATTATTATTATTATTATTATTATTATTATTATTATTATTATTATTATTATTATTATTATTATTATTATTATTATTATTATTATTATTATTATTATTATTATTATTATTATTATTATTATTATTATTATTATATAGAAGAAGGCAAAGGTCTGACGCTTGAACACAATGATGGGTTTGGTTTAATATTGATGTAATGGTCAATAATTTTCGTTGGTTTGAGAGTATTTCCATTACAACAATGTGCCCTGAATATGTTGGGTTGTCAGACCTGCGTATAGGCACACGTTGAAGTCAGTCAACCAAATCGACTGATGCAACTTTGTATTCGACGTTATTCCAGCCAATGTAAGAACAAATTGATCATTGTTTGTTTTTGTTTTTGTTGTTTGTTTTTTTTCATTTTTAGTTCATATTTTTGGTTTGTGAGCTGTAGGCACTTTCGATCTTCAATTTATACCTAAATATTATTGTTGAGACCACTGACTTGTAGCGAAAACACACTTAATTAAAACCAATTGATTGATTGGCTACAAAGGCGCCTCTGTGTAAAAATCTCTTCTCCAACCCCCCCCCCCCCCCCCCCCCACCACCACCACAACCCCCACACCTTCTTCGTTATAATATCAGGAAAATGAAGAACAACTGACATAATAAACTATTATTCTCCCTGGGGTTATTGTTCACTACATTTTAATATCACGTGCTAGTAACTAATTCAACTGTTTGACTTATCTACATACCCGTACAATAGACTAATAATATATTCAATCGCTTTTTAGGCAAATGCCACATCAAGATCATTTCATATCAGCGCGTCTGATGGTAGCTAAAATCTTTTCAGATAAAAACAACTTGATAATTATAACTTGTATATCAGCGAATTTTATCTAGAGTGAGATAATATACAAATGCAAAACATCTTAGAATGTAGCCTTACGCAGTTCGCAGTTATTAGTGACCGATCGAAACCAAGTTGTTTTAGACGTACAAAATACGTATTTTTATTATTATTATTATTATTATTATTATTATTATTATTATTATTATTATTATTATTATTAATATTATTATTATTATTATTTTTATTATTATTATTATTATTATTATTCTTATTATTATTATTAGTATTATTATTATTATTATTATTATTATTATTATTATTATTATTATTATTATTATTATTATTATTATTATTTTCATTATTATTATTATTATTATTATTATTATTATTATTATTATTATTATTATTATTATTATTATTATTATTATTGCTGTAGCAGTTGGAGTAGTTGTTGTAGTAGCAGCAGCAGCAGCAGTAGTAGTAGTAGTAGTAGTAGTAGTAGTAGTAGTAGTAGAAGAAGAAGAAGAAGAAGAAGAAGAAGAAGTGTATTTATCCAAGTGTATAGTTATGTAACGCCCGTACAATGTGATGACAGGCGCTATTATGATAATAATAATAATAATTTTATAAAGGTTCTCTAGTACACTCGACCTAGAATATTATAACAATATAATATATAATATTCTAATTACAATTGAAACGTCAAGAGGCAGTAGACCTCGGGACTAGTAATAATAATATATTAATGTCACATCACATTGTCATTACTTTTTCCTTTGGTCGCAAGGAACGGGCTGGGTTGGGAGTGGGGTGGGGGACTGAAACAAATTGATCATATCTTGATGATTCTGTCTATCCAACAACCCCCCCCCCCCCCCCCCCCCTTTAAACTAAAATATAAGGAGTACGTTAATTATAAACGAAAAGTAGAAACGGATAGAAATCATCTAAATTACAAAGACTTTTTATTCTTCCTCTCCTCCTCCTCCTCCTCCTCCTCCTCCTCCTCCTCCTCCTCCTCCTCCTCGTGTCGTCTCTTATGTTGTAGTAGTAGTAGTGTGTGTTGTATAGTAGTAGTAGTAGTAGTAGTAGTAGTAAGTAGTAGTAGTAGTAGTAGTAGTAGTAGTAGTAGTAGTATAGTAGTATAGTAGTAAGTAGTAGTAGATAGTAGTAGTAGTAGTAGTAGTAGTAGTAGTAGTAGTAGTAGTAGTATAGAGTAGTAGTAGTAGTAGTTAGTAGTAGTAGTAGTGAGTAGTAGTAGTTAGTAGTAGTAGTAGTAGTAGTAGTATATAGTATGTAGTTAGTAGTAGTAAGGTAGTAGTAGTAGTAGTAGTAGTAGTAGTAGTATATAGTAGTAGTAGTAGTAGTAGTATGTAGTATTAGTAGTAGTAGAGTGTAGTAGTTAGTAGTAGTAGTAGTAGTATAGTTAGTTATAGTAGTAGTAGTAGTAGTTGTTATGTAGTAGTAGTAGTAGTAGTTATAGTAGTAGTAGTTAGTAGTAGTAGTAGTAGTAGTAGTAGTAGTAGTATAGTAGTAGTAGTAGTAGTATAGTAGTAGTAGTAGTAGTAGTTAGTAGTAGTAGTAGTTAGTAGTAGTGTAGTAGTAGTAGTAGTAGTAGTTAGTAGTAGTAGTAGTAGTAGTAGTAGTAGTAGTAGTAGTAGTAGTATGTATAGTAGTAGTAGTAGTATAGTAGTAGTAGTAGTAGTAGTAGTAGTAGTAGTATTATTAGTAGTAGTAGTAGTAGTAGTAGTAGTAGTAGTAGTAGTAGTAGTAGTACCTCCGGGCTAGTCCTTTGTCAGGACTGAATAAGCATCATAAAGCACTTCCTGCCGGTAGTAATTAAACCCGCATGCCATTCACTACTAGAGGGCTAGACATATCTGACGTATGGCATACAGAACATTCAACGTTCCCTTATCAGTTGTTTGATAACTGTTATCAGTTGAGTCATATCGCCACAATTATACGTTGCAAAAAGTGTACAATTGACAGCTCTACTCATTATCATCACGTTGTACCAATGGAAATCGACCCGATTTTCTACGCACAAAGAACAGCTGATTTTACTATATCGGCATTTGGGTTAACTTCGTCCTATGGGCAATTTCATCGATTTTTATTAAAGCATAGAATACCTAGGACAGGCACCTGTCATGTGAGGCAAAAGGATAAATTATTCTAAATGTTTTCCTTTGTAAGTTATTGTTTCAACCAATTTGTCATTGTTGTTGTTGTTGTTATTGTTGTTGTTGATGTTGCTGTTGCTGTTTTATTGTTCCTGTTGCTGTTGCTGTTGTCGTTGTTGTTGTTGTTGCTATTGTTGTCGTTGTTGCTGTTGTTGCTGATACTGTTACAGTTCTTGCTGTTATTATTGTCGTTATTATTATTATTATTGTTATTGTTATAATTGTTGTTGCTGTTGTTGCTGTTACTGTTACAATTCTTGCTGTTATTATTGTCGTTATTATTATTGTTGTTATTGTTATAATTGTTGTTGCTGCAGCTGATTTCATTGTGATTGTTGCGGTTTTGTTATTGTTGTTGTCATTGTTGATTTTATCAATGTTGTTTTATTATTTTGTTGTATTTGTTGTTGCGCTCACAACATTGCCATCCGGAAATATAACGAACCAACACACAAAACTATGTGTAACCTTTAACGTTTATAGTCCGGTTTAAAACGTTTAGTGAGAATTACTCATAAACGCGGATGGCAAAAATCAATAACAAAGACCCTAGTGACGTCAATTTCTTTCTATCTACAGGGTCTTGAAGATTTCTAAATTTTGTTTCATACGAATGATCATAGTTGTTTCTATACATTCTATCCTGTCTTTATATATATTAAAGCGAACTTAATTTTCATTGAGACAATGAGTATGGGATCTCCTTTAATAATAAAATTACACTAAAATGTTTCTGAACCTAAATGTCCATTTTATGAGAGGAAAAAAGGAAAAGATTCCCAAAGCACAACTCTAACATGAAAACTGCCGTTTATCGTTTTCCAATTTTACGAATACTGGCGTTTTCACATATTACGAAAACCACCATTTCCCAATGGTACCAAAACTGTCGTTTTCCAATATTACGAACACCAGCATTTTCACATATTATTATGAAACCCGCCGTTTTCCAATAGTACGAAAACTGTCGTTTTCCAATTATATAACGAGCACCGGCGTTTTCATATATCACGAAAACCGCCGTTTTCCAATATTCAAAAACCCTGTTAATCTTGTAACTTAACTTTTAACATGAGAATTATATAGAGCAACATCCAAACATGCCCGAAGCGATTTCAAGGGGTACCAGCTAACAGAAACACTTAATAAATAGAACGAGACATAATGCCGTGAAGGGGAAATTTCATTTTTTGTTCTCGATAGAGACAACGCTATGAACTGCCAGGTACTCATTTACACCAGAGTACGATCATGCCACAAGACCACACACCCTAACAAATCATGTATCTCAACTGGTAATCAAAAGGGACTTGGGGGGGGGGGGGGTCTGTTCTTCTCTATCCCCTCTCTCTCTCTCTCTCTCTCTGTCTCTCTCTCTCTCTTTCAAACACCCACACACCTTCTCTCTCTCCCTCTCCCTCTCTCTCTCCCTCTCTCTCTCTCTCTCTCTCTCTCTCTCTCTCTCTCTCTCTCTCTCTCTCTATTCTGACCCCTCTGGCCATCCAGCAGTGAAAAGGTAACTTTTATAATTGGTAGGTAGTAAAAATAACGTGAATAATCCTTTCAAAGGTAAGCGATCAAATAGAAGGAACGAAGTTGACGTCACTCAACTCTTTGCTATTTTTAGACAGCCTGTTAGTGATGAGTTCTCACTAAATTTTATCATTCATTCTATAAAAGTTAAAGGATACACACCGTTTGGCGTGTTGGTATGTTCAATTTGTCTGGCGATTGTTGTGAGTATTTTACCTAAACGCATGGCATGGCATCAATAATAAGCTCCGTTTAATGTTATACAAATCGGGACAAAACTCCGTTTTCAAGACTCTTATTGATCTGTTGATTATATTCTTACCCCACTTTAATAAACTTCTCTTGTTTGTACGGGAATTCACAGAGAAAAAGACGAGCTGTACAGAATTGCCCCAAGTTACCATTCTGCTTGTCGAATAATTAATGATAGCAATGGCGTAATAAACCTAGCCTGCTTCAACTCACAGATAGTTTTATTTTGTGGGCGGTTCTCTTCATAGCGTTAGGACGTTAGGTTGTACACGAGAGAGAGAGAGAGAGAGAGAGAGAGAGAGAGAGAGAGAGAGAGAGGGTTTGTCTCTGTGCGTGAATGTGTATGTGTGTGTGTGTGTGAGAGAGAGAGAGAGAGAGAGAGAGAGAGAGATAGAGAGAGAGAGACACATATAGATAGATAGATAGATAGATAGATAGATAGATAGATAGATAGATAGACAAGGATAAGAGAGAGAGAGAGAGAGAGAGAGAGAGAGAGAGAGAGAGAGAGAGAGATGTTATCAAATTTGTATTATAATGTGGTTTGATTGATAGATGGCTGGATAGTTAGACAGACAGATGGACATATTAATAGGAAGACAGATTCAGATAGATACAAATTTGGATTTGTTAATATTCAACCTGCGTATCTTGTCAATGTTTCGCCAAGACAATTTACATTATAAATTCCCTTCTGGATTCAAATATGGATGAATGCCAAGATCTATTGTACAGCTGGGCTACTACAAAAACTAAAGACTTGTTGGCTACTGACAAAATAAACTAAATAATATTGTCAAGCGCATATAGTGAGGTGAATCAAATTGTGTGATTTATCAATTTATTTGATGTAAATAGATTGTAATTGATTAAATAATGAGTAGTCATTGACTTTTGAATTAAACGCAGGTCAGACATCCGAACGCATTTATTGGTCTAGTTTAACATCGTTGTTATAAATTAATTATTTTTAAAATTCCCTTTATTCATTCCGTTGGGGAAATTTGTCTCTCGGGTCTATTCCAGGGGAAGACTGGAATAACCTAGGCATCAGCCGTAGTGCAGCGCCACAAATTGAGCTAAGGCGAAGTGACTTGCTCAAGGCCACACAGTTCAGCGGCGGGTGATCGAACTCAGTACCTTTCGGGTACGAAGCAAAAATCATCCTATTGAGTTACGCTGCCCCCTATGGACTGTATTCTGCGTCATTCTTTTGAGATTTTCAATGAGCCCATAATGAATTGGTTTTATCAGACCTGCAAATGATTGAATGTCAAAAGCCATCAACGCCACGTCCAACATTTATGACGAATAGAATCAAAATGATATTATGTTCGGGATGGTCCCAGTCTACGTGCACATAATATTTGACTTACTTGACTTATGCCTCTTAGCTCCTGGCGAAGCATAGGGTCGCAACAGCACTCTTACCATCTTCTTCTGTCCTTGGCACAGACATTTGCCTCAATCCAGGTATGATTGGAGACGTACAAATCTTGGTGAAGGCTTCTCCTCCAGGTCTTTTTCGGACGACCCCGATTCCTCTTGCCCTGCGGGCTCCATTCGAGAGTCTGCTTGGTTATGTTCCGAAGGGAATGGCCAACTCATCGCCACTTTCTGCCCCTGACCTGGACATCCATTTGCTTTTGGTTTGTTCTTGTCCAAAGGTCAGTGTTTGGAACTTTGTCAAACCATTTTAACTTGAGGATTTGTCGAAGACAGCAATTGACAAAGTTTTGTATCTTGGCTGATGTGGTCAAGGCTGATCGCCAAGTCTCTGACCCATAGAACAGGACTGCTTTAATATGAGTGTTAAAGATTTTAAGCTTGGCGTTTGTGGATATACTGGAAGCTTTCAATATTGGTCTCTATATTGGCGGGCTTTCTTGATTCTCTGAATGGTGTCTTCATCAGTTCCATCTAACTGACTGACTTTGCTACCAAGATATGTAAATTCTCCGACATCTTCTACTGCCGTTCCAGAGATGGTAGATTTGGGATACTTTTTTTGGCAGTTATGCGTATTAGTTTTGTCTTCTCTTCACCAATCTTGAGACCAACTCACTGAGCTTTTTCTTCCAGGGGGCATGACTTTGTTCTGAATGCCCTATAGGCGGTTGAGAGAAGGGATAGGTTATCTGCAAATGTAAGGTCTTCAAGTCTTTTTGGGAATGTCAATTTAATGCCATTGTTTGAGTTGCCATGTGCTGTCTTTGTCATCCAGTCCAATAACACAAGAAATAGAAATAGCAAACAGCCTTGCCTCACTCAATTACAATTTTCGGATATCAGACCCTCAAATAAGTACACGTTGATCCCACTGCTTAAAATTCAATTTATGCTTTAATTATAGAAGTTGAATATTGATAAATGCCTTTATTGAGGATTACACATTTTTTTCTCCTTTTACCTTTAAGACGATACAAAATTCAAATTCTGATCATTTTGACATTAATATTAGATTTTTCTCTACCCAGTCCATTCCAACATAATACCGTTTTGGAGACGTACACAACTTGGCGAAGGCTCCTCCTCCAGGTCTTTTTCGGATGACCCCATTTTCTCTTGCCCTGCTGGCTCCATTCGAGAGTCTGCTTGGTTATGTTCCGAGGGGAATGGCCAACTCATCGCCACTTTCTGCGCCTGAGTTGCATGTTTTTAAAAGTCTGTCTGTTCAATGGCGTCATTCAACAACATCACTTTGTGTTTGTTATTTTTAATGGTATCCGTCTGTCTCAGAAGGCAACGGAGTTTTTAGCACCTGTCAACGTCAGCGCCTGTTGTGGAAGAACAGGTCGATTTGGTAAAATTGTTTTTTTTTTAAAATTGAGCTTTATATAGCGCAATAACCACTAAATGTGCTCAAAGCGCTTTACAAGGGGTCCCTGGTCAACAGCAACATTTAACATATAGGACGGGACATAACGCCTGTTAGACGATATTGCAATTTTTGGATAAAGACAACGCTGTTAACGGTCAGGTACTCATTTTACACCTGAGTACGGTGAGAGAATGTGAGTAAAGTGCCTTTTACAAGGACTCAACTATGCACCGAGCGCGAGGCTCGAACCCAGGACCTTCCGATCCGAAAGCGAGTGTCATACCACTAGACCACATAGCCGCATTTGGTAGAGATGCAGATCCTTTTGCAGTTTCAAGGGCCGAAATGTTGTTTGTGTTTTATGTGATAATCACATTTACTCACTTTATTTTTCTCTCCATCTTATTGGCTCAATTAGGCACCGCTGGGTATTGGTTAAAATGTCCCTCGACTGGTCGAATTTTCTAAGTTTTATGGGGGCTTTTGGCCTCCTATGGTGGATGAAGTTGTCACGTGTGTTGTGTTCTCTTTCTACATATATTATTATTATTATTATTATTATTATTATTATTATTATTATTATTATTATTATTATTATTATTATTATTATTATTATTATTATTATTATTTTTATTCTCATCACATATTATTATTATTATTATTATTATTATTATTATTATTATTATTATTATTATTATTATTATTATTATTATTATTATTATTATTATTATCATTATTATTATCATTATTATTATTATTATTATTATTATTATTATTATTATTATTATTATTATTATTATTATTATTATTATTATTATTATTATTATATCCTCTTCCGGGTTGCTTTCTGTATTTGCCTTTAAATTAAATGAGGTTTCTTGGTTTTGTCCTGACCTTGGCCAGGATCCCTGACCGAGAAGGAAACAATAATAATATTATTAGTATTAAGAATAGTATTTGGAGATGGTATATTTATTCCCCTGTTTTGTGAACTGATAAAGGTGCTGTTTTGAATATATTTTGTAAAATTTGAATGAATTCTTTTCGCGGGATCTTGTAGTGGTATCTGGATAAGACTTTTAGGTAATCTCAAACTGAGTATCCTAATAATCGATGTTCTTGGAATCTACTTCTATTTCATATTTGAACCAGTCAATCTTATTTTTTCTTGGGTGCTAAGATTTATATATACTACCTAATTTTCGTCATTTACACTTGTCCTGAATTGACCTAATTAAGCCGTAAAACCTTTTAAAACACAAACAACACAACTTTATCAATGCGAAACGTCAAAGATCTTAAACGTTTATAGATAGAATGAAGTTGACGTCACTCAGGCCTTTGTTATTGCTATTTGCCGTCCATGTTTATGAGTAATTCTCACTCAACTGTATAGATAGAACGAAGATGACATCACTAAGGTATTTTTATTGGGGTTTTTTTTTGCCATCTACGTTTATGAGTAATTCTCACTAAACTGTATTAAACAGACTATAAAATTCAAGGTTATACATAGTTTTGTGTGTTTTTCCGTTATACTTCCGGATGGCAATGATGTGAGTTTATTAGCCAAGCGCACACTATTTATCGTCTGATTAATACAATTAAGTGAGAACTACTCATACAAATGGCTGGCTAAAAACAATATCAAAGAAACGAATGGCGTAAATTTCGTTCCTTCTAGATAGTGTGCACTTGGCTAAGAAGCCCAAAACATTGCCATCCGGAAGTATAACAGACTAACACATAAAACCGTGTGTAACCTTAAACGTTTATAGTCTGGTTAATACAGTTTAGTGAGAATTACTCATAAACGCGGAGGGCAAACAATAATAACAAAGACCAAGTTGACGTCACTCGGGTATTTGTTATTGTTTTTTTTTTAATTTTTTTTTTTGCCATCCACTTTTATGAGTAATTCTTACTTAATTGTATTATCCAGACTATAAAAGTTCATGGTAACACATAGTTTTGTGTGATGCTCCGTTATACTTCCGGATGGCAATCAATTTGAACAAATATAGTTTGAAAATACACATTCATTTTCTTTGGCCAGAAAACTCGCCATTAAAATATCGATCAATTAGAATAACCCTCAAGTTGTCAAATCTCAAATCTGGGACTTCGTTGAAGACTTCGCTAAAGTCCCAGGTTTGATAGTTTTTGACATGATGAGGCAGGGTCAATTTAATCAATCAATATTTCAAGGAAGAGTTTTCGGGCCAAAGTCTTTAAGATTTGTATTTTCAGAGTATGGACGACTTGCCATAAATGTCTCTTGCAAGTTTAAAATGCATTGCATTGTGTATTGTGTTGAACTGCAATTGGATTCAATAGTCTGATGTCACGTCGCCCAGCAACGAGCAGCTTGGTTCTAAACAAATTACGGTACTTTTTATTCTCCACGCTGGTGAGACCGTTTTCACGTGTCATGTGATCAGAATCTTTAAAAAGTCAAAACATGATCAGATGTATAATGTTTTTCTCTGGACACACATTTATGCTCGTCGGAGAAGTATATCATAAGGGCATCCGTCATTTTCCCGATAGTTTAAAACCAGTTACTAAGTTCCTTTGCGTCATTACGAGGGAAGTGACGTCACGGCTGTTGAAGGCTATTTCAATCATTGTTGGTTTTTTTTTTGAGGGTTTTACGGCGCTTGCAACACATTAAGGTCATATCAGCGCCAGTAAAAAGGAAGAAAATGGGATAGTAAAAAGTTCTAGAATTACAATTAAAGCATCCAAGAAAAGGTAAGACAAAGGGGAATTTGTTCAAATAGGGAACAGATGTAGATTCCAAGAACACACTATCATGCAAAGTAGATCACCTAAAGTCGTCCAGACAGAAGCACAGGTCCCAACTAAGAAGAATACACTCAAATGTTTACAAATCATATATAATACATAGAACAAAATATAATACAATGCATAACAGAGAGATGATTTACATCAATCATTGTGTGAAAACATTGAGATAAATGCTTTAAAACAGGAACCAATTGTTCGGGCTGAGACTGGTGTCCATGGTAAAAAAAAAAGAAATAAACATAATAGAGCCACTGGCCTGTTGTATGTTTTGGTTTTGGTTTTGGTTTTGTTTTCAAAAAAATATAAAACCCATACCCATTTTAACTGCTATTTTGACAGATTTGATGATAGATGTCCAAAATGACAACTGAAGATTGTGAAAGTAATGGAATTTCCAATTCTTGTGAACACAACCTGAACGACAACAGATGTTCAGAAAAACAACAACAACAACAACAAGAGCAGCAGCAGCTACAACAATTGCAAGAGAATAACAGTAATAAAGACAACAATATTATAGATAACAATATGTCAACCGGAAACGTTAATAATTCGACCCGGAAACGGAGAAATACGTTTGATGGGATCAAAGCTCAGGAGAGGTCAACAGCGGAAATGGAAGAAGAGGATATGACGAAAGCGGAAGTGATTGAATCTCACATCCAGCATGCAATATCGCAGACATGGGTCGTCCCAGATGGCGGGTGAGTCATGACTTTTACTATTTGATTAATTATTTCGGCAAAATTTGTGGCTTTTGTGCATTTCTTCTGGTCTTTGTTATGAATTATGATGTGACTTAAAATGTGAAAATAGTTCAGCCATCAACTCCCTCCAATGACTTGTTAATAATACATACAAACAGGCCTGGTTCAATATGGTATTTAGAATCTCGCCATTCGAAGGAAATCATCCACAAATTTTGATTCATTTCAAACACTTTAACTACAATGTATTCTCAAATAATATGCAAATTATAACTTCAATCAAAGATATTGGTACTTAAATATTCTTATTGTATGAAATTTAATTGTACATAATTTTAATTGTTTGGTATGCCAATCTAAAAGATGGGGCTATGAGGTCTTGTGGTCACTTTCGGATCGGAAGGTCCTGGGTTCGAGCCTCGTTCGGCGCACAGTTGAGTCCTTGGAAAAGGCTCTTCACTCACATTCTCTCATCGTACTCAGGTGGAAAATGAGTACCTGGTCGTGAACAGCGTTATCTCTGTCCGAAAAAATTGTAATTTCGCCTAACAGGCTTCATTACCATCCTACATGTTAATTGTTGCTGTTGGCCAGGGACCCTTTGTAAAGCGCTTTGAGTATGTCTAGTGGATATTGCGCTATATAAAAGCTCAATTTTTAAAAAAGATGGCGCTCAAGAAATTGTCGTTATAGGCCGATTTATTTTCTAAGTTCTTTCGTCCACAACTGTGAGTGTATAGCTAGGTATAATCTTTAAAGAAACAGAAGGCTCAGCCTGGTTATGTGTCTAGTGGTTTGACACTCGCTTTTAGATCGGAAGGTCCTGGGTTCGAGCTTCGCTCGACGCATAGTTGAGTCCTTGGAAAAGGCTCTTTACTCACATTCTCTCGCCGTACCCAGGTGTAAAATGAGTACCTGGCCGTCAACAGTGTTGTCTCTGTCTGAAAAATTGTAATGTCGCCTAACAGGCGTCATGTCTCGTTCTACACGTTACGTGTTGCAGTTCGTCCGTTACCCTTTATAACGCACTTTTTTAGTGGAGATTGCGTTATATAAAAGCTCTATTTTTTAGAAGATGTTTAAGATAGAATAGTGTAATACTTAGAGAATCGACAATTTTGTTACTGTCTTTTTCACACAACAAATATGACTCTTCGCCTCAAAACGGTATTAAGTCGGGATGGTTAAGATGTTGAAAATTGAATTTATAGCCAGAAATATCAGACTTTTGTTGAGTTTGTATGTTTTATTGAGGAGAATGGAGACCATATTTTAGGGTGCTAATGCCAACAATTTATATTTTTGGCCAGTTTTAACATTTAATTCGGCTTTTAAGCATGTGGTTCGTTCCGACATAATACCGTTTTGAGACGATGGGTCACAAAATAAGAAACGGGGATCGGGTCCATCACTCCAAGGTTGCAAGAAAGTAATGGTGATAAATAAAATTGCAATGCCTATATATATCGCTGAGAATTTATTTCAATATAATAATAACTATAATAATATAAACCACTTCAGACGTATGATTAAATTCTACTTTAGGACGAGTGACGTAACAATACCTACTACTTCTACGCCTCCAACTAATCAATTATCATATCAAGTGGAACGAAAACGCTGGAGATCACGTGTTTCACCACGAACAGTAAATAAATGCGGCCATGTGGTCTAGTGGTATGACAATCGCTTTCGGATCGGAAGGTCCTGGGTTCGAGCCTCGCTCGACGCATAGTTGAGACATTGGAAAAGACTCTTTACTCACATTCTCTCACCGTACTCAGGTGTAAAATGAGTACCTGGCCGTTAACAGCGTTGTCTTTGTCCGAAAAATTGTAATATCGCCTAACAGGCGTCATGTCTCGTCCTACATGTTAAATGTTGCTGTTGACCAGGGACCCCTTGTAAAGCGCTTTGAGCACGTTAAGTGGATATTGCGCTATATAAAAGCTCATTTTTTAAAATAATGAATTTTAACATGGGGGAATAACACAGAAAACCACGAATAGCCTACGACGAGAGGGCATTGTTGATTATCGCTAGTTTTCTTTGTATCCGAGGTCGTTTTGAATGTAATCTGGTGTTCGTAATATAATTGATTAACGATCTCCTTACCAGCCATTTTTCAGGGTTTTCCCCAAAACTTCACACGCAACTAACACAAAAACATATTTTTTACCACTCAAACACAATAGCAGTAAAGTTCTTGGGATAGATAATTTCTTTAACAAAACATGCTCTACAACACAGTGTTCATTTTCTTTAAATTTTATCATGTACAAGAGAAATTTGAATAAGAAAAATGTTGGTTGTATCGAAACGAATGTGAAGATTTTCCTATGGTTGGTAAGGAGAGGGTTAAATAGAGGAACAATTTTAAAATTAAAGAATTGTTTACGTAAAGTCAATGGTTTTGACTTTGGAGGAAAGCTCGTTGAATTTCAATGACATACTTGATTTGACTTACGACTTTTCCACTTAAGTAGCTCTGAAGGTCATTGAGTATATGTAACCCGCATCGTCAATCTGGTGTTATATTAATGGCGTCAACAAGACACAGAATCCTGATTTTTAAGGCTTAAATTATGGAATGTTAATGAGATCATTATGCTCTACTGAATGGCATGCAACGAAAGGCAAAAAGCTAAGATTGTTCAATTTTAGTGACCTTGACCTGAAATGACCTGTTTGTGAATTATACAATGCATGCTGTATGAGATTCTGTAATTAAAAACTATTGTATAAGGCATTTAAAGGATAATTCCTATATTAAACGTTTAGTAAGTAAGATAAGATAAGATAAAAATTCAATTTTTACCATATCGTTCACCCTGACACAAGACCGTCTTGAGACCGTGGGTCACATATTTGTTTCCACATGTTGAAAACAATTTCTTGAATTCCTTCAAGGGCGTGCATGTTATGGATTTGTAATGTATCTAGTTCTTTGATACATTTACTCAGGTCTATTTTTAATGTTGGCACAATTTTTAATTGGGTCGTCTCCCCACCCCCCGGTGCCCCTTTCTTTTGAACAATCATATTAGCATTATTTCCCTCCTGGTGGGTTTATGCCTTTTCTCAGTACACGTTATTAATAAATAAATTAAAAAAAAATAATTCCCTTTATTCATCCCAAAAGGGAAATTTGTTTCTAGGGTATATTTCAAAGGAAGACTGGAATAACCAAGGCGTCAGCCGCAGTACAGCGCCGCAAATTGAGCTAGGGCGAGGTGGCTTGCTCAAGGCCACACAGCGGAGCGGCGGGTGATCGAACTCGGTACCTTTCGGGTACGAAGCAAAGACCATACCGCTGAGCCGCGCTGCCCCCTAAGTTATTTGTGCTAATAATCAGTTTCATAATATGTACACTGTACAAAAGCGACTAATAGATAAGGAAAAGCGGGTGGTACAGCGGTGTTTCACAAGTCTTTGTTATTTGGATATCTTCGAATCCCGGTTCAGGCCAAGAAAGTTTCTCATGACTCCGGAGCTCTGTACTTTAAATACTTTGTCCCTTAGGTTATATGTTCAAAAGTTTTTGGTGGACTATATTGGTTTACAAACCACATCTTTCTTCCTCCAACAACTACTTTATTAAAAGTAGATTCTCCATCTTTACTCAGTCTGTGTCCAAAAATGTCATAATTTTCATTCCCATAATATAGTTTGTCTCCTTTAACTTTCAGTTTCCCCCTTTCTTCTATCGTTAACTTTCATTTACTGGGGTTGGTCTTTAGTCCTAGTTTGCCCAAAGGACGGATTTTTTTTTGTTGTTGTTGGCTGAAGAAGGGTTTTGAGCCCAAAACGTTCCGTGTTTGGTATATTGTTCTTTTTTTTTTGAAGCTGTTATATACACTTTTGGTTATTACTCTTTACAGTCCACAGTTTCTAGCAGCCTTGTATCACTTTGAGATCCCACTGCATCAGATAGATAATAGATGATTCTATGGTCCGATAGAAGATGGGTGAAGGAATTCAAGTTGGGTTTTTTTATCTAGATGGGGAAATTTTCATTCGATTTCCACGCCCTCTCGTGGGTGTGCATAATGGTTTCTGGGAAATAGACTTCATTTCGTTTGTGCTAGATCTTATGAAGGGTTTGTCGCATATTTACAGAAAGACGGGTATTACCCTTTTAGATAGATCCCGTATCTGACTCTCACAGTTCCTAGACTTCTTTGTTTCCTTCCGACACAGTCAGGTTCCTCCCATTTCTTATAACCTACACCTTATGCTTCCCACAAAACCGTTCATCCATTACTCTACACACCTACCCAACCACATATCCATTCATCCATTAATCCACACATTCATCTTTTCACACGCCCTTCTATCCATCCTTCCATATTTGTGTTCATCCATTCATCCACCCATCACTCACCCATCCATACACACATCCATCCATATATCTATCCATCCATCTATCCATCCATCTGTCCTTCCATTCCTCTCTTCATCAATCCTTATATCAACTCATCCATACATTTGTCCTTCAACTCATTTATCCATCCATCCATCCATCCATCTATCCATCTATCCATCCATCCATCCATTTATTTATCAAACAATTCATCCACAGATATGGCTGGGTTGTTATGCTGTCCAGTCTATTTATATCAGGCATCGTAGATGGAATCACCTACACATTTGGGGTCTTCCTGGACGACCTCGAGGAGGCATTTCAAGAACTACATCAATCCTTATATCAATTCATCTATCCATTTGTCCTTCCACTCATCCATCCATCCATCCATCCGTCCATCCATCCATTCATTTATTTATCAAACAATTCATCCACAGATATGGCTGGGTTGTCATGCTGTCCAGTCTATTTATATCAGTCATCGTAGATGGAGTCACCTACACGTTTGGGGTCTTCCTGGACGACCTCGAGGAGGCATTTCAAGAACTACATCAATCCTTATATCAATTCATCTATCCATTTGTCCTTCCACTCATCCATCCATCCATCCATCCATCCGTCCATCCATTCATTTATTTATCAAACAATTCATCCACAGATATGGCTGGGTTGTCATGCTGTCCAGTCTATTTATATCAGTCATCGTAGATGGAGTCACTTACACGTTTGGGGTCTTCCTGGACGACCTCGAGCAGGCATTCCAAGAACCAAAGAGCACCATCACTCTGGCGAACTCCCTACAAGTTGGCCTCTATCTCATATCAGGTAATGATGGTTGGCGTTTATGAGTCACACCTAATCAAGAATAGAGAAATAGGTACAAATCAACGTGCACATATTCGCAGGTCTCCTGAGTGAACGCAATTATAGACTTGATTTAACATTGTTGTAATGGACAATTCTTTACATTGCTTTAAGAATATGTCCAGTCCAAAAACGATCCCACAGCAATGTGGAATATCAGATTTGCTAATAATGAGTTCACATCGCTACAAATCGACGTGTACACGCAGATCTGACATCCGAACCCTATCATAGACTTAGTTTAGCAGTTATTATGGTAACTATTTTGCGTCATTTTTTGAGATTTCCATTAAAACAAAGAGCTCATAATGCATTAGGTTATCAGACCTGAAAAAGGTGCACGTCGGTACAAATGCAATCCTGTTTCACAATTCAATTTCAACAATAATGACTTAATCATAAATAGTAAGTATCTATCTATTTATCTGCATTAACGAAATATGTAATTTAGAGACACGGACATTTTGAGAAGTCCCAGGTTTGACCAGGTTTTTTTTTTTTGGAGTACGACAGAATAGAAAAAAGCTCGAAATCGAAGCGACAAGTTAAAACTGGAAGTTAAAAAGAAAAAAAAATGAGATTTATATAGCGCAATATCCACTAAATATGCTCAAAGCACTTTACAAGGGGTCCCTGGTCAACAGCAACATTTAACATGTAGGACGGGACATGACGCCTGTTAGGCGATATTACAATTTTTCGGACAAAGACAACGGCCAGGTACTCATTTTACACCTGAGTACGGTGAGAGAATGTGTGTAAAGAGCCTTTTCCAAGGACTCAACTATGTGCCTAGCGCGAGGCTCGAACCCAGGACCTTCCGATCCGAAAGCGGGGTGTCATACCACTAGGCCACATAGCTTGAACCATGCACACGATTTGATCTTGTTCTGCCCTTCAAAACTAAACACACAGAACAAACTGTTTATCTATCTGTTCCGTAATTAAATTACCATGATTTAAAGTGTCTTGTTGATAAAATACAGTTGAAAAAGTGTCTAAGGATGGTGTTGTGAAAGCTTCTTTATCACGTATACCTGGGACCTTTTATTTTATCATACCTCGACAAAGGGTCATTGCCTTTTCACTACAGTTATTCTAAATAAGGTCAATAGGTCAAAAGCATTCTTGGAGATTACTTCAGTGCCGAGAAAGTTTCAGGCGTTATTATTTTCTTGGGAAATATTAAATGTGACACATTTCTAAAATCGGTTATGTGCCAAGGTCAATCCAAGAAAAATACTGATAAGGTTAAGTTTTGGTCAACACAAATAGATATGAAAGTTTTTATACCGCATTTCAATGGATTTACCACGCATTTCAAAATGCATGTTTTTCTCCATCTGGCCATCCGAACCACATTTCCATTTCATACAGTACCAGTCGCCTGTAAGGCTAAGCGTCCTTTCTGTACAACTTCCGACACTACCCATAGCCAAGTGCTCACCACACATTCACACATGAGTCTAGCGGGGTGATGTTTTTCAAGTCCCTTGCCCAAGGACACAATTACAAGTTTTCACGGCCACGGCCAGTGTCATACATTCAGTCACTGACCACGTTTAACATCGCTTGACTTTCACCATACCTTTGAGCCACCAACCCACACACATGAGAATAAATACCTCTTTTCTTTAAAAAAATGTGTTTTGTTTCTTACAATCTCAGTCTAAAATAAACCTCCAAGTCTAAATTCTCATCGTTTTGGCTTTTTTTTTCTCATCTAGTTTATTTCGACATAATACCATCTAGACACGATAGGTCTTAAAACCAATTATTCGAAAGGTTGCATAAGATTTTAACCTAACCAGTCAACCGCCTACTCTGGAAAAATTCGTATTTAATATTTTGGCTCGAAAACTCGTCCTTCAATAAATTTAAATATCAATCTATTTCAACGACCCCATCTTGGCAAAAACGCGCAAACCTGGGACTTCGCGAGTTTTTGACAAGATGAGGGTCATTTAAATGGATAGATATTTGAAGGACGAGTTTTCAAGCCAAATTATTAAATACGAGTTTTCCATAGTGCAGAGATGACTGGTTAGGTAAAACAGTCTCAAAATCAGAGGCTCTTTGCGCTTTCTCTTTTGACATTGAACGGACTGTAGTAATTGCTCACCACCTTTTGGTAAGGAAAGTGCGATTTGTTTCTTAAATTTCAGTCAAACACTCATCAAATACCTTAATTTTGACGGTTTTGACCAGAAAATACAAATTCATTCTCTAGTTTATTCGGACAGAATGATTTATACGGTTGTCTCCAAATGTGACCTTTAAAAGTAAAATAGAAATTTCATTTGAAAGTCTTAAGTCTCGCAAAATTGGAGGGGTACTTTTTATTTTTTAGATATGAAGGTAAGATTCCATTTCATCCCTCCATAAATTTCAGTATACAAACCTCAGAATTGTCTACATTCTAATTGTTTTGACGTAATATTCAATTTTCTTCATTTGGTTTATTCCGACATAATACTAGATTTACTCGGTGGGTCACAAGAAGCAAGGACTTCAAAATGTTGCATATTTTAAGTAAAAGAGTAGGAATTACTTGCCACTTATGGATAGGACTTAAATCTAATGCAAAATAGTTTCTGCCTGATCTGACAGACATAGCTATCAGATTACTACACCAGAGTAATCTAGCGATTCTTAAAGAAAAAGAGATATAAATATTTAGTCATACTGTGAAACCCTCTAAGAAAGTATTTAGTATTTTATAAATGCTAAATTTTATTTATTTATTTATTTTCCTTCAAAAGGACTGCAGAAATGTATATCGGGTGAAAATGTCTGAACGGGAGTAAATAGTATGCCAAATAAAATTTTAAAATGCCAAGTTTTTGGGATTTGATATAATAAAAGAACTCTGTCCTTGTCCCCTTACCCTTAACTGGCTCCCCCCCCCCCCCACGACCCCCTCCCCTTCCTCTTCGTTCCAATCCTTCGTCAAAGTGTCAGAATATCATGACAAAAAAATAAAATTAATTAGTCTTTGGTTGTCAACTTGTAGCACAACAGGAAGTGATACGCCGACGCTGCCATCTGGCTGTAGGTCAAGGGTTATTAACTCTTGTTTAAGGTCACCATCTGTTCTGTTAGACTTCGAATTCCAGTCATTTACGTTTTTTTAAATGTCAGATTGTTTTATATTTTTAAAATAATTTTCTTATAATATAAATGACCGTTGTTGTGTTGATTTAAATGGGAGTAAAAATAGCACAAAATAACGAAAATTTTATGGAGTAAACTGGAACCACCCACGAATGGAATGCGTTACCACAAGAAAAGTGCAAGAAGACAATAGAGAATAACAATTTTGCGGGCGATGGGGGCTCGACCTCGCCCCCATCGCCGCGAAAATGTGTATTCTTTATTGTCTTCTGGCACTTTTCTACTCACTTCATTTTCTGTTATTTTCAACACAAGTGCTTGCTCTAATCACTAGTTTGATTGATAGAATTTTGGTGAGAACTACTCATAAGAAAGGCTGGTTAAAACAATAACAAAAGACTGAGTGACATCAATTTTGTTCCTTCTATAAAGCAAATGAATAAATTGAGTACTTATATAGCGCAATATCCATTAAACGTGCTCAAAGCTGTTTACAAGGGGTCTCTGGTCAAAGGCAACACTTATTATAATGTAGGACGAATGTTGGGAATTATTATGATTAATTTTATTTTCCGACGGAGACAACGCTGTTAACAGTCAGATTTTATATTTGAGGAAGGTGAGAGAATATGAGTATAGATCCTTCTCCAAGGACTCAACTGTGCGCTGTTCAAAGCGGGACGTGAAACCCAAGAATCCGGTCCGGTAACTGAGTGTTATACTCTGCGCGGAGTAAGGCTCAAACCTAGGACCTTCTGATCCGACAGCGAGTGTCATACCACAAGACCACATGGCCGCACAAGTTAAACTCAAAGTTCATAATTCAAGCTTAGAATTTTATTTGAAGTACCTGGTATGGTGTTCACTTCCATATAGGGAATGAGATTAGCGGAAGAGGAGCGTCCCTTGATTGGACGTCATCCATAGTCTGTGACGTCACCGGCGGAAAAGTTATTAGAGAGAGAGAACGTCATGTTGGTTGTTCCCATGCGTCTCTCGTCCTCGCTTCCGGTGAAAGCGGCTTGAGACACTTCAAAACCAAATTGACGTTCTCTCTGTAGGTGACGTCCAATCAAGGGACGCTACTCTTCCGTTAATCTCATTCCCTATAAATCATTGTTGAGGGGATTGTCATAATATAATGATATTCTTGTATTTATTTTTCTCCCCAGGACCCGTGGTCAGTGCACTGACCAACCGCTATGGCTGCCGTCCTGTGATCATCGTAGGCAGCATCGTCGTAGGCTTTGCATTCATTGTCAGTGCTTTCAGTCCCAACATCTCTGTCTTAATATTCACATATGGAGTCATCGGGGGTGAGGTCCTAGCCTAGCATTAAATGCAATAGATCAGATGTAGTCATTCAGAGCCATGAGGCCCACAGAGCCGGAGTTTATTCTAATCTATATAGCGTGAAAGGGACAGTAGCAATTGCTTGTTACCTTTAGAAGAGGACACTAGTCTGTCGCAAGTACTTTCCGCCAGATCTAAAGACCTAGCTACCCAATCACTAATAATCTCGACATCAACCCGAATCGATCACCGTCTCTTTGCGTGTGAAGTGAGTGCTCTACCAACAGAGCTACTGGACCACCAAATAGGGGCCAAGTTTCTTGCTCAATATAAAACAAAGTTGTTCTGACAGTGAGTCTCGAACATGGGTTCCCCGAGTTAGAAATGCCATGTACTATATGTCTTATCAATTTGGTCATCTTCCGCCTCCTACCACAGCGCTCTCACTCTTTTAAAAAATTGTATTGTGTATTTCGTTTCAAGTAAAAGATCATGCTCTTTAATCATGAGCTTTAACTCTATCCTTACCAGCCTTATTCAGAATTTCCCCAAACTTCACACCCAACTAACACAACAATTGCCTTTTTATCACTCAAACACAATAACAGTAAGTTCTTGCGATACATAATTTCTTTAGTAAAACATGCTCTATCACCACACTGTTCATTTTCTTAAAATTTTATATTGTACAAAAGAAGTTTGAATAAGAAAAATGTTGGTTGTCTCGTAACGAATGTGACGATTTTCCTATGGTTGGTAAGAAGTTAAGGGTTAAAGATTGGCTATAATTTTAATTATAATACATCACTGATTGGTGGAAGGCATCACATGAGATGCTCTGAGCATGCGCACAAGTCAGTTCTGAACATCGTTTTCAAGTCAACTGGCCGTTGTTTATTTCTATTCAAAAGTTTCTATTCTGTTATAAAGGTAAGGAGGTGTTACATATTGATAATAACAGATGATTAAATATCTAATAAGCTCTTCTTTCTAATGGTAACATTGGTTATCCTGTTTTTTCTCTCATTTTTTAGACTGGCAGAACTAATCTCACTGGTGTCATCGACACGCATTGTTTAGATTTATTTAATTCATTGTCACCATTGGTGCTGTTGCACTAGTCCCTTGGTTGGATTTTAACTGTATTATTGTCATGGAGGTTCCTATAGCTCAGTTAGATCATAAGGAGTCAAGACTATCTGATGGGCACCAGTGTGCAGGCTAAGCAGCGTTACTCTTACTTTTTATTTCTACTAGTGGAGAGCCTGCACTGTTTTGCGATGAAATAAAGACTATTACGAACATACACTCATCTATTTTAAACATTATACTACTACTTTGTGAAAATTAACATATATCAAGACGAACCTTTTGAGCTGTCAACGATCAAATCGGTCTGGTAATAAAGTCTTTAGGTGCGCGCAAATGAATCGGGCAACAGAGCGGCAAGATGGCGATTCTCAAGGTAGCAGATTTTCTAAATGATTATTTTAGTCAACCGGTGTTAAAATAACCCTTAATCTAAAAAGACTTGCAATTTACTCGTATAACAATCTGTAAGAAATATTTGTATAATTTTTAGATTTGCCAGTCATTTTCTGCTAGTTCCAAAAAAAAAATAATAATGATAATAACTTGGGTTGCTCGGAGCAATTTTAAAATCCAACCCTTAATTTTTTACAACCTTTGCATTCCCAGGTATCGGATTCGGAATGATGTATTTACCATCCGTCGTAGCTGTCAGCATATATTTTGACAAGAAACGAGCCCTAGCCACAGGTATCGCTGTGTGTGGCTCGGGTATCGGTACATTCGTCATGGCGCCTCTCTCAGAAATACTCATTATGGAATATAACTGGAGATGGACCATGATTCTGCTGGGCGGTATCGTTTTTAATGGAATCATCTGCGGCGCTTTGATACGCCCCCTTGAAATCCGATTTAATGAAAAATCTGCCAAAGTTGTGGAAATTCAACTCGAGAGTGGAAATAATGTTAATGATAACAAATCTATCTCTTCATCTCATCGGAAGATCTACACACCATCAGAACGTGAAATCCCTGAAACAATACCCTTGATTACACTCACAGACGACAATGAAAAAACGCAAGTCATTATTCCGCCACAAAGCCAGAAGAAGAAACAGTCGATATCAAATAGTTCGCTTCAACCTCCTTCTCCAAAGACTAACAAGGGGAATGATTCAGAAGGTGTTGGAAATAAAAATCACAAATTCTTTTCTTCAACTCCAAACTTTTCATCGGCCCAGCAAGCACATCACCAAGGCGGAATTACTGCAAAACGTCAGAAGTCTGAAAGTTTGATGGGAAATGACACTGTGAATTCTTCCGCTCGACATAGAAGCTCAACGGTTAGTGGGCAGTTGAAGTTGTCTCCCCCTACTCCGAGGAGAGAGAGCAGCAGTCGGATGGGGTCAAGGACGATGTCTCACGCTCCCATTGGCCTGGCGTTTATCGGTGTCTCTGACATGCATCTCAATAAGATCAGGGATGATGTGGCTATACCCCTCTCCAGGAGGGACATCAACAGGTTTGTATTTTGTTCTTGTTGTTGTTATTTTTGTTGTTGTTTTGATGATGATAACGACGATGATGATGATGATGATGATGATGATGGTAATGATGATGATGATGATGATGATGATGATGATGATGATGATGATGATGATGACGACGGAAGTCTGCCTTTTGTACCACAAGAACTATCAAAATTTAGCATGATCAAACTTACAAAATCTGCATTTTCCCCCTTCGGCTATGTGGTCTAGTGGTATGACACTCGCTTTCAGGTCCTGGTTTCGAGCCTCGCTCGGCGCATAGTTGAGTCCTTTGAGAAGGCTCTTTACTCACATTTTCTCACCGTACTCAGGTGTAAAATGAGCACTACCTGGCCGTTAACAGCGTTGTCTCTGTCCGAAAAAAAATTGTAATATCATCAAACAGACTTTGCAGTCTCTTCATCGTACCTGAAGGGTACCAAGTTCGAATTCCGTTGCTTGAGAAAGTCACTTCGCTCTAGCTCAGTTTGCGGCCCTGCACTGCGACTAACGCCTGGAGTTATTTCAGTCTTTCCTTGGAATTGACATTAAAGACAAATTTCCCCTAATAGATGAATGCAGGGAATATATTTATTTATTTTATTTCTTTACAACAGGTCAATGGCCCAGTTTGAATTCGGAGACGCTGCAGTGATTGATGAAAGCACGAAAAGTCTAGACTCTTATCTCTCTTCCGGTTACAACATCGCATTCGAAGATGACGTCACGGCCACTGAAGGCAGAGGATTGTGGGGCTGTTTGCCTGAATCGGCCAGAGACACGTTTGATGAGATGATGAATTTGAGTATTTTTGAAGAAAAAAGGTGAAGGTCAATCTCTCTCTCTCTCTCTCTCTCTCTCTCTCTCTCTCTCTCTCTCTCTCTCTCTCTCTCTCTCTCTCTCTCTCTCTCTCTCTACTGCCATCACCACCATCGCATTGAAGTGCTCCTTTCTCACAAAATTGTGTTCGTTATTACTCATCAAGGTTCAGTGATGACTCTCAAACTGCCCACTACTGTAAAACAAGAAACACACAAAATCCCCCAAAAGTCTCTCTCTCTCTCTCTCTCTCTCTCTCTCTCTCTCTCTCTCTCTCTCTCTCTCTCTCTAGATAGAGAGATAGATCTGTTTGTCTATCTATATATCTATCTATAATTCTACATATGAAGAGTGGTTTTCCAAAACGCTCTAACTCCGTTTTTTAAATTCCAATTTTGAGATATTGTGGAATATATCCCCAAAAGTTTCTCATTCAGTCTATTATTTAATCATAATTAAACTTCAAATTCACAAAATCTATGGAAATTCTTGTGTCATTTGATGCTTGAAATAAAGTTCACATTTCATTTTACCTCATGGATGGAAAATCTCAAAAAGTAGAAAAATCGACTTAATGAGTATTGGAAAACCAGCCTTAAATTTTTATATATATATATATATATCATATATATATATATATATATATATATATATATACAAACACACACACACAAACACAACCACACACACAGACACACACACACATAATGTAATGAAAAAATAAATAGTATTTATCCATAAGTATATTGTTTTTAAAAATACTTAGGAATAATAATTGCGAAATGATTTATCAAAATAAAATATATCCTCGTTGCTTTTTCAGGTATTGGTTTGTGATTGCAGGAAACTTTGTGTGCATGATTGGGTTTTATGTGCCCTTTGTTTACATCCCTGGGAAAGCCATAGAAATGGGCGTGACTGATGAAAAAGCAGCTTTTCTTATATCCGTTATTGGTAAGCTGCTAGGGTATTTGCGAATGATTGTGGTGGTAGTTGCACACATTTGGTGCTTATTTATAGTTGTGGTGATGCTTATGGTGATAATGGCTTATGATAATAATAGCTGCTGCTGAGGTAGAGGTGGCTGGTGTTGGTGTTGGGAGAACAGCTGGAAGCATGAAAAAGTGGGGACTAGCTGAGACTAGTTTGTGTAAATGTAGATGCCCAGATCAGACGATGGAGCACACCCTTAGAGAATGCCAGGATGGGCCCAGCTGCACTGACCATGACCTCAGAGTCTGCTCCACAGATGCTGTGGAGTGAGTTCGGTGTTGGAGCGACAAACTATGGTGATGTGGTAGAGGTGGTGGTGAATTGCTATCACCTTGGCAGATTTTATAATGTTAGAGTAATGTAATGGTAATAGTTGATGGTTGAGGTGATGGTTAATTGCTATCACGGTGGTAGATGATTATAGAGTTGGTGGCTTATGGTAATAGTTGAGATCGTAGTTAATTGCTATCACGGTGACAGATGTGTGTAGAGGTGGTGGCTTCTTGTTTTAGTGGTAGCTGCTGGACACGATCGTGATTGCCGATGTTTATACGATGGATGTAGAAGTTGTTGATGGTTGTGATGGTCGTTGATGTTTGTGGTGGATATTTACTGTGATGGTTGAAGTAGTTGTTGATGGTTGTGATGGTCGTTGATGTTTGTGGTGGATATTTACTGTGATGGTTGAAGTAGTTGTTGATGGTTGTGATGGTCGTTGATGTTTGTGGTGGATATTTACTGTGATGGTTGAAGTAGTTGTTGATGGTTGTGATGGTCGTTGATGTTTGTGGTGGATATTTACTGTGATGGTTGAAGTAGTTGTTGATGGTTGTGATGGTCGTTGATGTTTGTGGTGGATATTTACTGTGATGGTTGAAGTAGTTGTTGATGGTTGTGATGGTCGTTGATGTTTGTGGTGGATATTTACTGTGATGGTTGAAGTAGTTGTTGATGGTTGTGACAGTGGCTGATGGTTGTGGTGGTTTGTGATAATTCTGACGATGGTGGATGTTTATTGTGATGGTAGTATTCGTTCTTGATTGTTGTAATAGTCACTGATGGGTATGGTGGTTTTTTTTAATGACTTTGAGAAAAAGGGGATGTTTACTATGATGGTTGATGGTTGAAGTAGTTGTTGATGATTATGGTAATTTACTTGTGATTCTGGTGGTTCATGATTTTTTTGATGATGGTGAATTATTAGTATGGTGGCTATAGTAGTTTTTGATGGTTGTAATCGTGGCAGGTGGTGATGATTGTTCACAATTTTGATTATGGTGGTGGTTTTTTGATGGTCGTTATAGTTGCTCTTGGTTCTGATGACGTTTAATGCTCATGAGAATGACTCTTGACAGTGGTAACTGTTTTCATGAGCACTACTTCAACACAATTTGTGAGATGGTTACAATGTGGCAATGTTGGTAGTTGACGGTTATAGTGTTCTTTACGAATGTGCTACAGATCGTGTTAGAGAAAGTTGTTGTGATTCTATTGTAGTAGTAGTAGTAGTAGTAGTAGTAGTAGTAGTAGTAGTAGTAGTAGTAGTAGTAGTAGTAGTAATAGTAGTTGTTGTAGTAGTAGTAGTAGCAGTAGTAGTAGTAGTAGTAGTAGTAGTAGTAGTAGTAGTAGTAGTAGTAGTAGTAGTAGTAGTAGTAGTAGTAGTAGTAGTAGTAGTAGTAGTAGTAGTAGTAGTAGTAGTAATAAGGTCGCAGGTTCAAACCCCACCACCGCCGCGAAAAAAATTTTATTCTCTATTGTCTTCTGGCACTTTTCTATTCACTTCATATCTTAGTGGTAGTAGTAGTAGTAGTAGTAGTAGTAGTAGTAGTAGTAGTAGTAGCAGTCTTAATGACGCTTGCTGAGAATTGTGTGATTAAGCCATAGTGTTTTTTAAACTTCGATGAGTATGGCTACTTTCTCTCTCCATCCATGTTGTAAATTGTTTCCATTGGTCAAGTCCTGGGCCAAAGTTTTGAGGCAATCAAGATCTTGTTGTGACTTTAGTTCGGAGGGCACTGCATTTTTTCTTATTTCCTAGGGATTAATTTGGCCTCATCTGAATCCAGAAATTTCTGATATGTAGAGAGATGATCCTGGTTCAGTGTAGCTACTATTGATGTTGGTGGTCTCCCTACATATTATTTCTTATGGTTCTGTAGATTGCGACAATAGTTTATGTTTTGACGTTGGTTTGTCCTTAGCAAACAGTTTTCCCGGGACTGTTTAAGTGATGTTATAGTGGTGTTTAATATGGTTGCAAAATGTTGGCAGTGATCATGAAGCCATGTCAGAAAAGTAAGACGATGCCAATGATGATGATGATGATGATGATGATGATGATGATGATGATGATGACGATGATGATGATGATGATGACGATGATATATGTATTTATATCTTTCCCTAGGCATCACCAATTTGATAGGGCGTGTTGTGACTGGAGTGTTGGTCAACTATCTTCCTATTGAACCCATCCTCGTCACCACCGTGGCCCTATTTTTGGGGGGTGTGGTCACGATGGCATGCCCTTTCTGTGAGAGTTATGTCTCTTTGATTGTCGTGGCTGCTGTATTTGGACTTTGCGTCGGTAAGAAAATACATATTCAATCTCTATCTGGGCTGTAAAGGATACTTTTCATCAAAATAAATTAATTTTTATATTTGTAATCCACCATCTGAATTAGGCACAATGTTAGAGTAAAGCAGATACCAAAATCGTGAAGTTGATGTGAAAATAATCAGAACTATGAACCCTGTAGATGATTCCTCGGAAAAGGCTTTTTACTCAGATTCTGTCACACGTGCTCAAGTGTAAGATGAATACCTGACCGTTAACAGCGTTGTCTCTGTCCCCCAAAAATGTAATATCGCCTTATAGGCGTCATGTCACGTCCTACGTGTTATGTGTTGCTGTTGGCCAGTGAACCCTTGAAAAAGGTCTCAGAGCACGTCTAGTGGATTTTGTCCCCAGAACTGCTTAAGTTTTGTTTTGAGACCTTACAACTTTATGAAAGAGTTTTGCGAATATTTCCAGCCACTGATATCCGGACACACATTGATGCAAAATAGGACACTGTACATCTGAGGCCATGGTAGTTATCGGACTAATAAATGTGAAACATTTATGAATGTTCTTACTTACTTTCTTCTGGTCTTTCATTCCTCCAGGAGCATAGGGCATCAACGGCACTCCTCCATTGGGCTGCAATCTCCATTTCCTTTCCAAGTTCTCCCTTAACCCTCTCCTTACCAGTCATTTCCAGAATTTTTCCCAAAACTTCACACGCACCCAACACAAAAACAGACATTTCTTACTCAAAGAGAAAAGCAACAAGCACATTCTATACATAATATTGTTTGGCAATACGAGCTCTATTACAGAATGTCAAGTTTTTATAGCTATAGCAAAAAGAAATGAAATCTGGATGAGAAAAGTGACGGTTGCATCGTAACAAATGTGACGATTTTCTAATAGCTGGTAATGAGAGGGTTAACCCTTCAATTCATCTTCTGCCCTTCCCCCTGATGATTCTACAGGAGTGCCTGGTGTGTGGTGCTTGGTACAGGCTTTTTCAGGGTGAATCTAATCCAACCCCACTTTTCTGATCTGCTGCTCAACTGGTACACGCCCTGCCTATTGGATTCAGTAGTGCGGCTATGTGGTCTAGTGGTATGACACTCGCTTTCGGATCGGAAGGTCCTGGGTTCGAGCCTCGTGCTCGGCGCATAGTCGAGTCCTTGGAAAAGGCTCTTTACTCACATTCTCTCACCGTACTCAGGTGTAAAATGAGTACCTGGCCTTTAACAGCGTTGTCTTTGTCCGAAAAATTGTAATATCGCCTAACAGGCGTCATGTCCCGTCCTACATGTTAAATGTTGCTGTTGAGCAAGGACCCCTTGTAAAGCGCTTTGAGCACATTTAGTGGATATTTGCGCTACATAAAGCTCAATTTAAAAAAAAAAATTAGTCTGATGTCACGCCGCCCGGCAACGGCGGTCATCTTGGTTATAAACAAAGAAAATCATTGCTTTTTATTCTTCAAGCTGGCTAGAACTTTTCATATGTCTTGTGATTAGAATGTGTAAAAGTCAAAACATGATCAAATTTATGTGGGGGGGGGGGGGGGGTTTTGTCACTCTGGATAAGCTTTTATGCTCGCCGGAGAAATATTTCATAAGGGCGTCCGCCATTGTTCCGATAGTTTAGAGCCAGTTACTAAGTTACCATGCGTCATTACGAGGTAAGTGACGTTATGACTGTTGAAGCGTATTGGCACGGCTCTTGATTTATGAAGTTATTGTGCAAATATAGTATGTACGACCACATATATTGAATATTGTCTACTCATAATCTTTTTTTCTCGCCCCCCCCCCCCTACTCCAATTGTTTTTGAACCAGCTGCTTATATATCAGTGTGCTCCATCCTGCTATGTGAGTTGTTGGGGGTTCGAAACCTCACCAATGCCTTCGGTTATGTCATTCTGTTTAGAGGTATTGCATGTATCATGGGTCCTCCAATTGCAGGTAAGCGTTAGCTGTGACGAAGTCAGTCATTAGAACTATCATCATTATCGTAGTCGTCGTCATCGTCATCATCATCATTAACATCATGATCAGCACCACCTCCACCACCAACACTATCACCATCACCACCACCACCAACACTATCACCATCACCACCACCATCAGCATCACCACCACGACCACCACTACCACCACCGCATCATCATCATCATCATCATCATCATCATCATCATCATCATCATCATCATCATCATCATCATCATCATCATCATCATCATCATCATCATCATCATCATCATCATCATCACCACTACAATTACCACAACCATAACCACCACCAACACCAGCACCCCACCACCACTAATTACCGCCTAAATAACCACCACCATTGTCACCACAATCACCACCACCGTTACCACCACCACCACCACCATCCACAATCACCTCCACCATCATCGTCACACGACCCAAAACCATAACCACCTACCCAACCACCACCACCATAACCACCACGACCATAACCACCACCACCACCAGCATCATCGTCACCACCACAACCACAACCACAACCAATCCAACCCCCCCCCCCCCCAACCATCACCACCAACTCCACCATAACCACCTCCATTACCACCACCACCACCATCACCACCAACACCACCATTGCCACCACCACCACCATAACCACCTCCATTACCACCACCACCACCACCACCACCACCACCACCACCACCACCACCACCATCACCACCAACACCACCATTGCCACCACCACCACCATAACCACCTCCATTACCACCACCACCACCACCACCACCACCACCACCACCACCACCACCACCACCATCACCACCACCATCACCACCACCACCACCACCACCACCACCACCACCACCATCACCACCACCATCATCACCACCACCACCACCACCACCACCACCATCACCACCACCAACACCACATCCACCAACACCACCATCACCACCACCACCACCACCACCAACACCACATCCACCAACCCCCACCATCACCACCACAACCACCAACCACCACCACCACCACCACACACCACCACCACCACCACACCATCACCACCACCACCACCACCACCATCACCACCACCACCACCATCACCACCACCACCACCACCCACCACACCACCATCACCACCACCACCACCATCACCACCACCACCACCACCAACACCAACACCACCATCACCACCACCACCACCACCACCACACACCACCACCACCACCACCACCACCACCACCACCACCACCAACACCACATCCACCACCACCACCACCATCACCACCACCACCACCACCACCACACATCCACCACCACCACCACCACCACCACCACCACCACCATCACCACCACCACCACCCACCGCCACCACCACCACCACCACCACCACCACCACCATCACCACCACCACCACACCACCATCACCACCACCACCACCACACACCACCACCACCACCACCACCACCACACACCACACCACCACCACCACCACCACCACCACCACCCCACCACCACCACCACCACCACCACCACCACCACCACCACCACCACCATCACCACCAACACCACCACCACCACCACCACCACCATCGCCATTAACCCCTTTATATTTCCCATCCTATATCCATCCACCCAGGAGCACTGATTGATTCCACCGGCGATTTCAACCCAGCGTTCTTCGCAGGCGGCGGTATGATAGCTTTGGGGTCCGTCTTCCATCTCCTCCTGGTCACTCCCTGCATCAAGAGACTCAGACCTTATTAGGACTTGAACCCCAGACTTCCCACAAATACAATATCCTGTCTTGTGAACCATTCAAGGCGTGGATCAATTCTCACTCTAACTCGACATTATTATGTCCTACTATTTTCACCAGGGCAGTAACAGCAATAGTGATGCGACTCCAACTTCAATGCGGCTATGTGGTCTAGTGGTATGATACTCGCTTTCGGATCGGAAGGTCCTGGGTTCGAGCCTCGCGCTCGGCGCATAGAAAAGGCTCTTTACTCACATTCTCTCACCGTACTCAGGTGTAAAATGTGTACCTGACCGTTAACAGTGTTTTCTCTGTCCGGAAAAATTGTAATATCACCTGACAGGCGTCATGTCTCGTCCTAAATGTCAATTGTTGTTGTTGGTCAGGGACCCCTTGTAAAGCGATTTGAGCACATTTAGTGGATATTGCGCTATATAAAATCTCAATTTTTTTTTCAATGAAGCCTTAGTCGCATTGCTCTTACTGATTCCGTGGTGAAGATGCTTAGTTGTGCAGTCATAACTAGAGAAAAATCGAAAGAATTCATGATTGAGAGAAATTCTTATAGTGCGTTATAAGAATTAATTAATAGATTTTGTAATTATGAGGAAAGTTTACAAGTATATAGCACAGACAGAGGCATTTGCTTTTCATTGTTTTAAACGTTGTGTACAAAAAAAGGACAATTAAGGCACCTACCAGGCGACATTAACGATTTGCCCGGGAAATGTAATTCTATAAAGCCTTGCAGAGGAGTGCATTAAGCATTATAAAGCGCATTATGTATGTGTAACCCATGGAAACGTGTTGTTTAAATGTCTAAATGTGTGATTCTTCTTCTTCTTCTATTTCGTCTTCTTCTTCTTCTTCTTCTTCTTCTTCTTCTTCTTCTTCTTCTTCTTCTTCTTCTTCTTCTTCTTCTTCTTCTTCTTCTTCTTCTTCTTCTTCTTTCTTCTTCTTCTTCTTCTTCTTCTTCTTCTTCTTCTTCTTCTTCTTCTTCTTCTTCTTCTTCTTCTTCTTCTTCTTCTTCTTCTTCTTCTTCTTCTTCTTCTTCTTCTTCTTCTTCTTTTATTCTTATTATTATTATTATTATTATTATTATTATTATATTATTATTATTATTATTATTATTATTATTATTATTATTATTATTATTATTATTATTATTATTATTATTATTATTATTATTATTATTATTATTATTATTATTATTATTTTATATATTAATAATAATAATAATAATATTATTATCATCATCATCATCATCATCATCATCATCATCATCATCATCATCATCATCATCATCATCATCATCATCATTATTATCATTTTTTGTGTGTTTCACATAACATACTGGATGAACAAGGATTGATTTTATAAATCAAAATACGAATTTATCGACTTTACTTCCTGGCATGACAAGGTGAGCTGTTTTCATTCTTCAACACAATGGCAAGAAATAGACACCTAGATAACCACGCCTCTCGGACAGTCGTCATTATGTAAACAATGGCGGTGATTGGTAAACATAGCAAACTACACAGCTTTTACTATTGATGGTATGTGTCTTAGTAAAATGCCCCTTGTTCTACCGCTTGAAAATAGAACCGACACAGAAAACTATGTGTAAACTTATACTTTTATAATTATTAATATATAATTATATTAATTATTATATTAATAATATAATATATTATATATATAATTATATAATTATATTAATTATATTATAATAATATTATGTGATAATTAGTCACCCATTTGGTTGTATAAAAACAATAACAATGATCAGATAAAGGTCAATTTCATTCACGTTATTGTTTATAAACAACTAACCATTTTTGTCCGAGCACGTGTGAAGATCTGTCACAAATTCCATATTTTGATCGGTCAAAAATCTACTGGTTAATGGGCATGATCTGTATTCCCTTTCATTGGTCACATTGCAAAGTGTGCTCAAAATGACCCACATAGTGAGAAGTATTCACAGCTTTTGAAATATCTTACATCACGATTGGTCATTTTGTTCAGCTTGACACATGGGCATGTTTACAACTTTCATAAACAAAGCAGCGTTTTTAGATTTGTTAAGAAATATCCAATCGTTGGACATGAACCAATCATGTGATTGATGACGAGGTTGGACGAAAACGAAGATGACGTCACTCAGGTCTTTGCTTTTGTATTTTGCCATCCACGTTCATGAGTAATGCTCACTGAATTGTATTAACCAGACTATAAACGTCCATGGATACACACAGTTTTGTGTGTTGGTCCGCTATACTTCCGGATGGCAATGTTATGAGCTTCTTAGCCAAGCGCATGCTATCTATAGATCGCTCCCATTGCGTGTGAAACTCTGGGAACTGTGGAAAACGCGAAAAAATGGTTAGTAAAAATTGGACCACATCAAAAATTGGACAGAATTTATGGATCGCAGTATAGAAGATCATTATTGTCATTGTTATACCTCTACAATTTTCCAAGCTTTTATGCTCCTGCCTGTGTGTTTGTGTGTGTATATGTGTGTGTGTGTAGTGGTGTTTGGTGGTGTGTGGGGGTGTGAGGGTGAGTGGGAGAGGGTATGTATGGGTTTTCGAAACTGTTATGAAACGTCATCTTCATTTTTCTCTTTCTATCATTTACCACTTTGATGTTTATATATTATTATTTTATCAGTGTATTTTTGTCTCTTTATCTTCGTATTGTATTTTTAATTTCACACATTTTAAACTAAATGACAAATTGCAATTCCGTGGACAATAATGATTATATTCTTCTTCTTCTTCTTCTTCTTCTTCTTCTTCTTCTTCTTCTTCTTCTTCTTCTTCTTCTTCTTTCTTCTTCTTCTTTCTTCTTCTTCTTTTTTCTTCTTCTTCTCTTCTCTTCTTCTTCTTCTTCTTCTTCTTTCTTCTTCTTCTTCTTCTTCTTCTTCTTCTTCTTCTTCTTCTTCTTCTTCTTCTTCTTCTTCTTCTCTCTTCTTCTTCTTCTTCTTCTTCTTCTTCTTCTTCTTCTTCTTCTTCTCTTCTTCTTCTTCTTCTTCTTCTCTTCTTCTTCTTCTTCTTCTTCTTTCTTCTTCTTCTTCTTCTTCTTCTTCTTCTTCTTCTTCTTCTTCTTCTTCTTCTTCTTCTTCTTCTTCTTCTTCTTCTTCTTCTTCTTCTTCTTCTTCTTCTTCTTCTTCTTCTTCTTCTTCTTCTTCTTCTTCTTCTTTCTTCTTCTTCTTCTTCTCTTCTTCTTCTTCTTCTTCTTCTCTTTCTTCTTCTCTTCTTCTTCTTTCTTCTTCTTCTTCTTCTTTCTTCTTCTTCTTCTTCTTCTTCTTCTTCTTCTTCTCTTCTTCTTCTTCTTCTTCTTCTTCTTCTTCTTCTCTTCTTCTTCTTCTTCTTTCTTCTTCTTCTTCTTCTTCTTCTTCTTCTTCTTCTTCTTCTTCTTCTTTTCTTCTTCTCTCTTCTTCTTCTTCTTCTTTCTTCTTCTTCTTTTCTTCTTCTTCTTCTTTCTTCTTCTTTCTTCTTCTTCTTCTTTCTTCCTCTTCTTCTTCTTCTTTCTTCTTCTTCTTCTTCTTCTTCTTCTTCTTCTTCTTCTTCTTCTTCTTTTCTTTCTTCTTCTTCTCTTCTTCTTCTTCTTTTCTTCTTCTTCTTCTTCTTCTTCTTCTTCTTCTCTCTTCTTCTTCTTCTTTCTTCTTCTTCTTCTTCTTCTTCTTCTTCTTCTTCTTCTTCTTCTTCTTCTTCTTTCTTCTTCTTCTTCTTCTTCTTTCTTCTTCTTCTTCTTCTTCTTCTTCTTATTATTATTATTATTATTATATTATTATTATTATAATTATCATTATCATCATCATCATCATTATCATCATTATTATTATTGTTATCATTATTATCAATATTATTAATATATATTACCCTTATATATTTGTACACACACACACACACACACACATATATATATATATATATATATATATATATATATATATATATCGGTGCGAGAAAAATAAAACTGGAAAAGTATAGTATAGAAGCCTATAACCGCCGGACTATAACCGATGCAAGTCTGAAATATCACTATAACCAAATCAATTTATTGAAAGATATAATATTACACACATCATTTCAGAAAAAAATTGTTTAGAAATATTTATTTGACAATGGTTTGAATAGATACATCTCAAACATGCCATATCGAAGATATTGACATAATTCTTAAATTCGGATGCGATCATTTTGATTTATAACTAGACTCTATGCGTACCATTTTTTTATATTCCAAGATCCAATTGATTTTCCTATGTCTTCGATAATAATTCGGTTTTATGACATTTGAATTGACTCTTTAAGCTCTGCTTTTGTGTAAAACGTTGTATGACTCTTACACACTGTTTGACATCATTGTCCATATGATGCTGTAGTCAATTTTATTCAACTCAGGACTCAACGGAGACCATTTAATCTTTACAAGTAAATCAGTTATGATTTCTGCGTCGTATTGAAAATTATGTATCATTATTAAAAGGAAAACTTATTCCAGAAGCTATGCCAATTAGCCATTTGGTTTTTAACGAGACGAGGTAAATTTCAACGCTGGTCACACACAACACTGCTTAAATATGACTTTTGATATCGTAATTAATTGTTATACGACTTTGGTTTAACCGGCATAGTTGTAAAAGAAACTTAGCAAGTATTAATTTAAGGTATTGTTCTTGTTGCTTGCAATATATTTTTGACGCTTTCTGATTTCTTCTTCGAAATGTACAGCGTCACGATTATTTTTCTAAGCCACCCATATATATATATATATATATATATATATATATATATATATATATATATATATATATATATATATATATATATATATATATATTTATATATATATATATATTTATATATATATATATATATATATATATTTGTATATATTGCCATATGTAACCCGCCGTCTCAAAACGGTATTGTGTCGGGTTGAGTCGAACCCGAAAAAGTGAATTTAGAGTAACAATAATGAGAAATAAGACTTTAGAATATTTTGCAATGCAAGAAATAGTATCGCTACTCCACTTTAAAGAACAGAAAGAAAGGTCATGTATCATATTTGATGCTATAAATTCGATTTCCGCTTATCAAGTATCTAAATCCCGATACAATACCGCTTTGATACGGTCGGTCACATATTCATTTTCTCCTTCTGTTTGAATACGATTCATGATGAATACAAATACCTCTTAAATAATGAAACTAATGGATCTATTACAAATATTATAAGAACTATGTTTCTGGTCGCTGATTTGTTCAGATATTTAAATGTCCCTTTTCATATAATTCATTGTATTATTATTAATTTTTAAAATGATGATTAATAAAGTGATATTTTGATAAATTGGATTTGTCTTCAAATTTAATTTTGATCTTTATCAAGGTGAGGGTCCCAGCGGGTAGCGTGGCTCAGCGGTACGTCTTTGCTTCGTACCCGATAGGTACCGAGTTCGATCACCTGACGCTTT
>NC_088373.1:13856416-13863916 GCF_034508935.2 Berghia stephanieae
AATTATAGACGTCTATATATATTTTTTGGTTGGTGTTTTTAGGGTTTTAATGCGCTTGCAACACATTAAGGTCAAACAGCGCCAGTAAAAAGGAAGACAATTGGATAGTAAAGACATTCTAGATGTACAAAAAAGAGGACTTGAGGAAATAAGTAAAAAAAGGGGCCGGTACAAATAGGGAACAGATGTAGATTCCAAGAGCACACTATCAGTATACTTAGTTTGAAATCATCTAAAAGTCATATCCAGACATTAGCACAAGGTCCCACTAAGAGGAATACACTCAAATGTTTATATATCATATGTTAAAAATGAAAAGATAATAGTACATAACAGAGAGATGATTTACAAGGAAACAAAGATCATCTCCCAAAATTATAACCAAACATTTGACGGTTTCCCTCCCATTCAGGGTCCAGCCAGGGCCGGGACAAAACCAAGTAATCTCAATCCAGCACAAAGACAGAAAGCATGTTGGAAAACAGATATAGAGGGGGTAGAAGACACAGTAAGTACTTCCCTGCCCACTATTTGAGGTCAGGAATCGCGCCCAGTAATGTCGATTATCAGACATATGAATGAGTACTCGTCGGATAATCTCATGATATTGCAATAGAAAAGAAAGAAAAGCGGGTGGTTGGATGGGAGCATCACCCTTGAATCATATACCTATGATGTTCGCATGGGTATACGATCCGATAGTGATGTCGTTTCTTCTTCTCTTTACTAGCCTATCCTGCTTCTTTGGTTTATGATTGTATTTTTGACAGGGGATATTTTTTTTCTGTAAATCTTCTGCCTGTTTGTTCTTGGTTATTTATAATTTAGCTTATGATATCTTTAGGTTATGATTTTGATTTACATTTGTACTATTTTTGTTAGATTGCTTGTTTTTTTGTTTCAGCGGTCTCTCATATAACCTCAATTGTGTTGGAAGAGACCTAAAGCAACAAACAAACAAAACAAACAAAATTAAAATGCAAAATGCACTAATTAGTTTACAATATATGTATTATAAGTATAAAAGAATGTTCAGCAATGACGACTCAAAAAATTCTTATTATAAAAATTATTTATTATTTTGATCATTAGAATTCAAACAATATATACTAACAAAAATATAGAGTGTATCATGGTGTATATAATATATGTGTACAAATATGTGCATATTGATATGGATATATGGTATATTCCATTTGCTGAACACATGAGATTATTGAATGCATGCTTTAATCTTCACGCTTTTAATGTATGATCCACATGAAATGATCATTAAGTGTTTTCTTTCTAAATTTATATTTCTATTTTTTCCATGCATTAAAAATAATTATTGTTTTTTTTTTTTCAAATGGATATTAGCATTCTTTTTGTGTTTTGCAAATTGCATTCTTTAATATGTTTACATAATTCATCATTATAATCATCATCATCATCATCATCATCATCATCATCATCATCATCATCATCATCATCATCATCATCATCATCATCATCATCATCATCATCATCAACATCATCAATAAAAAATAGTAAAAATTTATATCAGGTTTATAATCGGCTGTTTAAAGGTTGAAAAATAAATAAATAACAAATAATTTAATATAATAGAATAAATTGCCTTTACACACTATCTTTCTATTTCCCATTGGTCTTTAGCGTCGCAATCTTCTTGTTTTGTTGACAAAGATCAAACTCAAAACGCCAATAATATCTGTTTTTCGAAAACAAATTGAAGTATCTAAGCTATTCTTTTTTAATATTGTTACTTAATTATAACATTACCAATAGCCCAACATAATAATTCGGCGATTCTCTGATGGTCTTGTGATAAAACATACAGGCGTTATGTCTCGTTTTACATGTTTTGTGTTGCTAATGACTGGGAACCGCTTAACCCTCTCCTTACCACCCCTTGGAAAATCGTCATATTCATTACGATCCAACCAGCACTTTTATCATTCAGATTTCTTTTGTAAATCACACAATTTAAAGAAAAATGTTTTATTATAGCTATAAAAATGTGACACTGAGTTGTAAGGTTCATTTTGCTTATCAATATTATGCATAGAATGTATTTGTTGCTTTTGTTTGAGTAAGAAAAAACTATTATTGTGCTGGATGGGTGTGAAATTTTGGGTAAAATTCTGAAAATGACTGGCAAGGAAAGGGTTAAAAAGACCATGTAGAGGTTACTGCTCTATATGTGACTCATCGTGTTAAAACGGTTATATGTCGGGATGAACCTGATGATAAAATGTTACAGTGAATGACATAATCAGTCGGATGGGGAAAAGGTTTGAACTGAGATATTGCCAAGTTTAGTTAGAAGGTCATTAAAAAAATCAAAAATGAGTTCTTGTCATGAATGATGAAATCAACCCTTTTTGTACATCTTCAGGAAATATCAAAGCTTAATTTCCTTCTATATATTTTTTACAGCTAGGCAATTTGAAAAAGTATGATATTAGAGAAAAGTTGCTGGATACCGTTCCCATACATCTGACCAAAACCATGAAAAATCACCCGATTTACTTTAAATAAAGATTAAAATGCTCTGGTGAGTATATTCTTTCAGAAAATGCACAAAAGGAAATCCAAAAATTTCACATTCCGACTGATTATGTGATTCACTGACACTAAATCAAATTAAAGCTAAATTGGTCAAAATATGAATTACTGGTATTCAACACACTAAACTATGATATTCATTCTCCTCAATAAAACATACAAACTCAACGAAAGTCTGAGATTTCTAGCTATGAATTCACTTTTCAGAATCTTAATCATCCCGACATAATACTGAGGCCAGGGGTCACAAATAAAAGCTCAATTTGTAATCAAAAATCGACCCCTAAAATGTCGCAACACCTGTCATTTCTTAGTAAAAGCTCAATGGTTGAAAAATGTTTTGAACCCGTTGAACAATAACAACAAACAAGTACAGCATACATTTGTTCATTTTATTGGCGTAAATAGAAGTTTAAAATTAAAAGACAGCTAGTTGACCATCTGAAATCATATTTTGGTGTGTATCAACACAAATTCAATATTTATGAATATTATTATTATTATAATATTTAAAAATTCAATATATTATAATATTATTTGGGGATTTAATTGGCATATTTGGAGTGAAGTCGAAGAATGGCGAACTACGATTGGTAGTTAACGCCACTACCACATCATCTCATTCATCTGTGGTGTTTCAATCATCCTGTTTTGTTGATAAAGGGGAAACCGGAAACGTTCATTTGATCTGTTTTTTGTAATTAAATTGAAGCTTATATTCAACTTCACGTTATTATTTATTACCTAATCCATGCAGGAATTCAAAATGCGACGCATTTGTATCGACGCGGTCTATAAAAGACCAGGTAAATGTCGTTCAGATTATCGGGAATTTTATCTTACATAATTCTATTCGTAACTGCCCTTTATAGAACAAATCTAGCCCAAACTGAAATTTGTAGAACAAACAATATCTTGTGGAAAGGCAAATTATTGGTCTATTTACTCAAACAACATGAACATGTTATAAATCTATTTACATTTTATTTATTCATAAAAAGATTATGGATATCGTAAAGAATTATACAATAAAAGTAAAAAACTCGTTAGTGTTTAATTCTACTTCTAGTTATCATAGCGTTCATTATATAGGAAGAGATTGTTGGGAGGATACACAATCTGACGTGCGATGTACGGTTTTGATTTTTTTGTTGATAATGATGTAAGGAAATTTTATTTCTATATTAATTTCGTACATTTTTTTCAGCTGACAAAATGTCCAAATTTTCTTTTGTAAAATCACATCATTATAATCATTGTTATGTAACACGCAATTACTGGTGATTTTAAATAGATAAATAGAGAATTTACAACTCTTCACTATTGAAAAACTGGCTAGAATAAATATGTAAGTAAAGTATCAACATCATTTTTATACAATTTCTTATAGAACCTAAAATGTAATGAGCACACGAAGACTCAAAAATATCACACCAGCTTTTAACTGGCCAAATTTGTCTGGTTTTACAACACTTATTATTAAATTTTGTTCCCAAAAATCAAAATGGAAATTACTGACCTGAACTATGCTATTCAGCAAACTACAAGGGTAGACCGAAAAGTCTTGACGCCGGTCTCGTATTTTCAAAACCATAACAGACACGAAATTGACAAAAGTTTCAAAACAAAGCTCAGTTTATGTACTTTCAGTTTCTCATTTTAAATGTTATTATAGTCACTGTTCCCGTCCACAAGAAGCCACCAACAGTGCACCAGTCATTTAATCGCGTCGAAGCGGAATTCACGTAGTGGAGGGGGGGGGGGGGTTGTTCTACGACTTCAAGAAAACTTCCATCTTTCAATGTGATCATGCGCTTGTGTGAGCATTCTCGATATCCAACCGGATATACTTTTCTATAACCCAGGGTTTCTCGAACGATTTATCCAACTCTTCCCTATGAAATTCCAAGCCTTTGCCAAATGTCAGGTTGTTTTATCTGACGATTGGCTTGGTTAAGTTTGCCAATTTGTTCTTGATTTGCGTCGGCCGATGTGGTTTGTGGACGACCACAGCGAGCCTGCTCATTAATGTCGGTGGTAACAGCAACAGTTCCAGTAAAGCACTCCACTCAAATGTGAATTGCTCGAATATCACCAGACGAGTCATCATTAACTCGTTTTGGTCGTTTATGAATGTTTACGTGTGCACATCTCTCTCTCTCTCTCTCTCTCTCTCTCTCTCTCTCTCTCTCTCTCTCTCTCTCTCTCTCTCTCTCTCTCTCTCTCTCTCTCTCTCTGCATTCACAAATTTGGTCACAACACACTGTTTATTACATAAATTTGTGTGTGTGATTTCTTTTGACCAACAGGTTGGAATAATGTTTCTTTCAAAGTAGATATATCAAAATCAAGAAATACTCGTAGAAGCTAAACAAAATTTGGTGACCCAATAGAAGAATAAATTACGCATATTTTGATGTACAATTTATACTGGTGAGCACAATACAATTGGAGATATTCAATAGACGTCCAAACTTTTTAGTCAAGCCTAGTAGAATTAACCCTCTCCTTACCACCTACAGCAAAATCGTCACATTTTTTACGACACATTATACATTTTTTAAATTCAGATTTTTTTGTGTACATCACAAACTTTGAAGAAGGATCTTTGTTTGATTATTAAGAACATAAACGTGTTCTATAAAGTGTTTTTTAAGTTTAAAAAAAATAAATTTTTCGGGTGTGCAAGCCTGCCATTTTGGGAAAATACTGAAGAGGATCGGTAAGGATAGAGTTAAAAAGTACATACTTATCTGTTACCAAATTCACGAGTTCAAAAAATTCGTTTGAATTAAATCTAACAATAAGAAAATATGTAACATTATTGGAATAAATGAAGATAAAGAAGGCTATATGATATACAGAGGTGTAATTATTGTTATAGTAAGTATTGTTTCATGTTTAAATTCAATTTAAAATGCGCTAGGTATTTTTTTCATCCTGCAAAAAACTCATAATTGTATTCTTTGTCTAGCATATCGAGGTCGAATTAAACTTTTAAATGAGTAACACATCCATTATTTCCCAGGATGTGTGTAAAATTCATTGCATATTTGCATAGCATAAACATATAAGCTAAAGTCTCCTTACTTTTTAAAAATGTATATGTCATTTTGGCGATTCCAAATTTTACATTCAACTTCATTATATTATTGTAGCATTTTTATTTATACCATACTCTCTGTCTCGAAAAATAAAATTTTCTATCTCAATTGAGAAAATTAATTGATATTTTATGCACTTTTATTTACAAATGAAAAAAAATAAATTCAGATAATCAGATTAATGATGGACAATCATAGATAGGGCCGACATTACTATTTTGCTTGTAGCTTACAAGTCTTGCCACCACAGCTTGCCTTGTTTCTGAAAAATAAATAATAAATAAATAAAAATCCCTGTATTCATCGCATAGGGTTAATTTGTCTCTAGGGAAGAGTGGAATAACCCAGGCGTCAGCCGCAATGCAGCGCCGCAAAGTGAGCTAGGGCGCGGTGACTTGCTCGAGGCCACACAGCGCAGCGACGGGCGATCGAACTCGGTACCTTTCGGCTACGAAGCAAAGACCGTAACGCTGAGCCACGCTGCCCCAGATAAGATATGGAGATATTTGTTTGTTTGTTTGTTTGTTTGTTTGTTTTTTAATATAAACAAGCTGCATGCATTAAAATGAGGAGGGCGATAGAAGTGGGGGCTCTTGTTGTAGTGGTAGTGTGTTATAGATTTCAGTTTGTATTTAGAGATTTTGAGTTGCTTGCTACCATTCACGGTAATTTCATTGGCAGTCGAAAGGAAGTTGAGAGAAGTCAAAAGTTTTATAATAATATTATGAAGATGGCAAGTGCCACTTTTTTATACCGCCACGCCAGGCTATTAAGTAAGGCGGGATTTGCGAGCGACCGACCATCCCTCCGTTTGTCGCCCAGGTATTATTTGGCCATACACATTGGGATTTCACTACGATTTGTTTCAGTCGTGCCTGTCCCCAGATTATCGCCACTGGTACAAAACTGAACGTGTATGGCGCATTTAAGAACGATGTAAGACGAAAAAGAGGACACGTTCAACAGAAGGATCAGAGGTTGATCCAGAAAAAAAAGGATATAATCTTTGTTGCGAGTCTATAACTCATCATCTTGTCAGCTGATCCTGCGTAGGACGTTGCTTCCCGAACTTTCTTGCGAAACAGATTACGGTTTTCCGCCAGTCTACTTGCTTGAGTTGTTGTCATTCCCAGCCATTCACATATATCTTGTTCCCAGCTTCTTGTCGGTCTCCCTCTTCCTCTCTTGCCGTCTACCCTTGTCTGCAGAATGTGCTTTTCTAATGATTCGTGGCGAGTCGTATGGCCAAAATAGTTCAGTTTCAATTTCTTTACAGTTTGAAGAAGAATTGGTGATTTTATTCTGATCCTTCTCAGGACTTCTTTGTTTGTTTTTCAGTCCATCATATAGTCTATAACTACTTAGTTGTAAAAGTAGTCTTGTATGTCATTTTTGTCATGTAATGACTAACCGTGGAAAGTAATAGCGGCTATGTGGTCTTGTGGTTTGACACTCGCTTTCGTATCGGAAGGTCATGGGTTCGAGCCTCGCTTGGAAAAGGCTCTTTACTCACATTCTCTCACCGTACTTAGGTGTAAAATGAGTACCTGGCGTTAACAGCGTTGTCTCTGTTCGAAAAAATTAAAATAACGCCTAACAGGTGCCCTGTCCCGTTTTACATGTTAAGTGTTGCTGTTGGCCATGACCCCTTGGAAAGCGATTTGAGCATGTTAATTGGATATTGCGCTATATAAAAGCTCATTTTTTTTTGTTGTAAAAGTAGTCTTGTATGTCACTTTTGTCATGAAATGACTAACCATGTAAAGTAGTAAATTAATAACAAACCTTTTGAGAAGGCCGATTTCTAGCGGGAGAGTGGTCCGCAGGA
>NC_088373.1:13868916-13873916 GCF_034508935.2 Berghia stephanieae
CCCAAGCTAAACAAAAGGATTTGATTTGTCCGTCTGTGTTTCTGTAGCGGTTTGAGTTGTACGGAAAGGGGTGTTAACCCTTCGACAACCCCTAACCTGGAGGACCAGGTGACTCAAAAAAGGGGGAGTCACACACCATTAGTCGCCTTTTACGACACGCTGGCTTGGCGTTGGGCTATTCTTGACCCTCTCAGTTAAGCGACCCCGGACACCACACGGGGAAACAAGCAGCTTGGTTCTAAACAAATAAAATGGGTATTTTTTATTCTTAATGCTGGCTAGAACTTTTTCACATGTCATGTGATCAGAATGTATGATAGTCAAAACATGATCAGATTTATAATGTTTTTCTCCTCTGGATACACTTTTATGTTCGTCGGAGAATGGCGTCCGCCATTTTCCCGATAGTTTAGAACCAGTTACTAAGTTACTTTGCGTCATTACGAGGGAAGTGACGTCAAGACAACTGAAGCCTTTTCCCACCCCAAAAGAGTTTACACCACCCACCACACCTTGAGAGACACCATTGTTAAACTCTTTATGTGTCCAGCTCTGTCACCAGCTATTCATCTTGTGGAACAAATCATCGGGACCGTGTGTGGCACGAGTCGGAGTTGTTATCGTTGACTGTTGAAGTGATTACGGAGATTCGAAGTCGATTAATAGGTGTGTCCGTCTGTGCGGACAGCTGTTGTATATTTCTCTTTTAGTCTTGATTTCGGCCTCAAGAGGATATTTGACGATAGTTTATTTTTCTTCCAGGCATAAACTGCATTGTGTATCCTGTTAATTTTTATATAAAAATGTCCATGAAATACTATGGTTTAGCTTGTTAAAATTATTTTCCGCTTAGTCCTACATAAGAAAACGGCAAATTACTTGGTTCAGCCCACTTTTCGACAAAAATGTCCTATATTAATCATGTGTTACCCACAGCTTCAATCCTGTATTGTGTATGATAAATCAGATTCTAAAAAGTGATTTAAATGTCTAAATTAATAAGTATTATTTGGATTGCAATACCTCTTTGAGAGAAATGAAAATAAGTTTCTAAATCTATCTAAATCTCATTTCGAATTCTAAAACATTTTAAAGCTCTAAATCTAATTTATATTCCTGACTGTGGCCTGGTTCACATATTAATATATAATTATCAAAAATGACAAAACTAGATTTAACTTACCGATTACAATAAGATCACTGGCCGTTATTTGATCTGTTTTGTTAACTTGTTCAGCACACCTCTTCTTTCTTATAACAGGTCGTGGCGGGGTCAATGCCGTGCAGATAAATGTGTCAGTATCTGACACACTGATTGAAGGAATAACTGCAGTCAACTTAAAGGCATTCACATCAAAACTGGTCCTCTCTCCTTTCAAAACGACATTGGTCAGTTGACCTCTGATCGTCATTATTGGGGCGGGATTTCCCCAGGCAATGCATATAAAAGTCACTGGATCTCCTACTCTTACTTGGACGCTAGAAGTGTTTTGGTCGTTGATTGTATACGATTCGAGGATGGCTGGGTCTGTAGGATGAAAAAAAACCCCATTGAGTCTTTATCAATGCATGAATTTTAATATCGCTATTGCAATAGCTGTAGTAGTAGTAGTAGTAATAGTAGTAGTAGTAGTAGTAGTAGTAGTAGTAGTAGTAGTAGTAGTAGTAGTAGTAGTAGTAGTAGTAGTAGTAGTAGTAGTAGTAGTAGTAATAGTAGCAGTAGTTGTTGTTGAAGTAAAAGTAGTAGTAGTAGTAGTAGTTGTAGTAGTAGTAGTAGTAGTAGTATTTTTAATTCAGAAAAGTGAGTGGAGCAGGCACTTGTGTTGGTAACAACAAGAGATGAAGTGAGTAGAAAAGTGCCGGAAGACAATAGAGAATAAAAAAATTTTCGCGGCGGTGGTGGGATTTGAACCCGCGACCTAATTGGTACGACAACTCCGCCTGGCCGGCGAGAGCGTGACTCTACCGTATGAGCTATCCACGAACACAAAATATTCGTATCAAATTCAGGTCATTCCTAGAGCTCTCTCTCACCGACTTCTGGAGACTGCGGGTTCACCACACAACCATCGAGAAGTAACCTGGCCAGCAGTTAATCTTAATAGCCAATATTCTCAACACAAACATATAACATAGAACCGATTGAGACATTGAGTATGCTCCGGTATATGGGGTGAATTTTTAATTCAGAAAAGTGAGTGGAGCAGGCACTTATGTTGGTAACAACAAGATATGAAGTGAGTAGAAAAGTGCATGTGTAAAACTGTCTGTGAATGATACAATGCAAGCTATATGAGATTCTGTAATTACAAACTATTGTATAAAGCATTTAAAGGATAATTCCTATCAAGCCTTTAGTAAGATAAGATAAGATAAGATAAGCCTGATATATAACCGTTTCTGCTGGATACTTACGAAGAACATTGAGTTTAAAACTTGTTACTTTGGAATATTTTCCAGTCTCATGTGTAGCTCCGCATGTAAATTTTTCTTGATTGAAAGACCTATCGATGGTGATGTTTGTGGTCAATTCCGTAGTTCCGGATGTCTTTGACTGGTGGAAGAGTAAAATCAACGTTTATTTTAAGACAATGGATTGCAAATGTAAAGGATAAATCATATGTGAACATAATATTAGTAGGGATAATACCCTCACCTAACTATGGGTTTGATATAACACTGCTTTGGCGTTCAATTGTTGTGGATCTTGCGTGCTGTCCAGAATGTATTTGTTTTGCATCCTATGCCTTGATGAACCATAGTAGATTAACCCTCTCCTTACCACCTGCAGCAAAATTGTCACATTTGTTACGACACAATATACATATTTTTTATTCAGATTTATTTTGTACATCATAAACTTTGAAGAATAATTTTTGTTTAATTTATAGGAACATAACGTTGTTTTGTAGAGAGCTTGATTGAGTTAAAAATCAATTTTTTGCTGGCTAAGCCTGCCATTTTAGGAAAATTACTGAAAATGATCGGTAAGGAGAGAGTTAAAGTAGATTAAAGCTTTGCTAAAACCCAAAAAAAAAAACTATAGGTGTGCACATTTGTTCGTTTCCTCAAAACAGTGAGTTTTGCAGGTTTTTCCACTTTCACATCGATTGTAGATCATCGTAAATTATCAATTTACCCACGGCGACTAACAGGAGTACTGGGGGAGAATGGACAATGATGGTCACATCAGAATTTGTATTGATCCTCAGGGGAATTTTTCTTCAGGACCTATCTTGATAAATCGACTGATAGAACCCAATCAAAAGTGAGGAATAGGACTAAATGTCTTGTTCGAGGCAAAAGCAAAATATTGTTAATTGGACATACATTGGCCTTATCCCCTCGGCCATCTCACTTTCTAATGAATCTTTAGCTACAACAAATAAATTTCAAACAAAGTTAGAAAGCATGTTTGTAATAGTATTATGATGTAATTTGCTCGGAAAAAAATAAAAATATTATACTCTTCCTCCACGACATTAAAAGATATCGTTTCTCACGAAGGAATGTAGATAATTCATCAAAAAATATGTCTGATGTAGGAATCATCCATGGTTGTCCAGGTGAGCAAATTGGGGGTTAATACTCTTGCCCAAGGAAAAAAATCGAAAATACCTGAAGCGGGGCTCAAACACGAGACCTTCCGGTCACAGTGCAATGCCTTAATCACTTGGCCACTCTCCCCCCCCCCCCATTTCCTCGGAAAAGGTTAAAGACATTGAAGATCTTACCAAGTCTACCAACTCTAGTTTTGTGTATTATTTACTTGGTTAAAACTCCAGAAATAGACCCTTATTAGCAAGAGAGTCACAAAAAGGAGTAGCTATATTATTTGGCTGGAGAAAATTTGAAATGTTTTATAAATGAGTAATATGATGATAATACAAATAGCTGAAATAATGGGGTGAGGGTGGCTTATAACAACCTTGTACTGCAGTTTGCCTACCTGTGATACATATGAGAGAGTGACTTTACTGACTACTGGTATACCCCCATCCACGTTACACTTGACGTACAGCCAATCTCCTGTGTCAATCTCCACGGTGTCACCGTCTGCGATTTTCGTGACCTTGTCTCCAATGGTCACCTCAATGGTCGGAGGATTATCAGGTGGTACTGGATTGTAAAAAAAAATTCCTAATGAGCCAATACGCCAATAGAGCTTGAGATTAAAATCATTTTTATCAATGTAAATCAAAATGTGTAATTGCTTGTTACACATTAGATAGAATGCTTATCTATTAAAAAGTGAATTCCATCAGGTCTATACAGCACACATTGCTGTGGGAAATGAGTGCCCTGCCAATTAAACTTTTGGGACATGGTATTAAAAATATATAGATTTGACTATTGCATTTTACGCTAAAAAAACATGAATCCCTAAGTGGTAATAGAACAGGCCCAATATTATGAAACAAGAAAGCGAACTACCGTGATTGGAGTTCATGTGCTCAGGCACAGATTTAATCTAATCCCCCCCCCCTCCCAATGGTTTGTTTGAACCATTATCACTTACATATGATCATAGGAACATTTAACATCAGAGGACCAGCCTCAAACATCAAAAAGACCAATTTGTTCAACAATGCCGTCAATTATAACTGTGATATCAATCATCTCTCTACAGGAAACGAACATTTCGAATAACGGCATGATTTTGCCAAAGATAGACTTATCACTTTCGACAGTGTCAATACACACTACGGTCTTGAGTTTATTATAGCCAACACAATAAAGCTACATAACCACTTTACAGTTAACTATAGAATAGCAGCCATAAGAATCGAGCTCAACTCAAAGATTTTCACCATCTTTAATGTATATGCCCCCCCCCCCACCCCACTCAGTACTGACCAATGAAGATTCCAAAGTCATAGAGGAATTTTATAACAACCTTCCAGACTCTTAAAAAAACCATAAAAAGAAAGAGAGTTACCATTCTGATCTGTGGATATTTTCACTCAAAAGTGGGCAAAATCAAAGATGAAATTGAAAGA
>NC_088373.1:13876416-13881416 GCF_034508935.2 Berghia stephanieae
TACTACTACTACTACTACTACTACTACTACTACTACTACTACTACTACTACTACTACTACTACTACTACTACTACAACTACTACTACTACTACTACTACTACTACTACTACTACTACTACTACTACTACTACTACTACTACTACTACTACTACTATATATAACTAAAAAAAAAACACTAAAAATTGAGCTTTATATAGCGCAATATCCACTAAATGTGCTCAAAGCGATTTACAAGGGGTTCCTGGTCAACAGCAACATTTAACATGTAGAACGGGACATGGTGCCTGTTACGCGATAATACAATTTTTCGGACAAAGATACACGCTGTTAAAGGTCAGGTACTCATTTTACACATAAGTACGGTGAGAGACTGTGAGTAAAGAGCCTTTTCCAAGGACTCAACTATGCGCCGAACGCGAGGCTCGACCCCAGGACCTTCCGATCCAAAAGCGAGTGTCATACCACTAGACCGCATAGCCGCACTACAATAAAATATATAATACACACACACACACATACACATGCACACACACACTGGCTGAGGTCACAGAAATACATACATACAAACATTGGATAGAAAATAACATTATCTGTCATTAGATTAGAAGTTTCCTGCAACGTGTTTGAAAAATCTGAATCTTCAATTTCTTTTTATCTTTTTTCATAGACGTTAATTTCCAATTTATTTTTATCTATTTTCATAGACGTTCATTTCCAATTTATTTTTATCTGTTTTCATAGACGTTCATTTCCAATTTACTTTTATCTGTTTTCATAGACGTTCATTTCCAATTTATTTTTATCTGTTTTCATAGACGTTCATTTCCAATTTATTTTTATTCTGTTTTCATAGACGTTAATTTCCAATTTATTTTTATCTGTTTTCATAGACGTTAATTTCCAATTTATTTTTATCTGTTTTCATAGACGTTAATTTCCAATTTATTTTTATCTGTTTTCATAGACGTTAATTTCCAATTTATTTTTATCTGTTTTCATAGACGTTCATTTCCAATTTATTTTTAACTGTTTTCATAGACGTTAATTTCCAATTTCTTTTTATCTTTTTTCATAGACGTTCATTTCCAATTTATTTTTATCTGTTTTCATAGACGTTCATTTCCAATTTATTTTTATCTGTTTTCATAGACGTTCATTTCCAATTTATTTTTATCTGTTTTCATAGACGTTAATTTCCAATTTATTTTTATCTGTTTTCATAGACGTTCATTTCCAATTTATTTTTATCTGTTTTCATAGACGTTAATTTCCAATTTATTTTTATCTGTTTTCATAGACGTTAATTTCCAATTTATTTTTATCTATTTTCATAGACGTTCATTTCCAATTTATTTTTATCTGTTTTCATAGACGTTCATTTCCAATTTACTTTTATCTGTTTTCATAGACGTTAATTTCCAATTTATTTTTTTCTTCAATTCCAAATAGTCGACTGTCTGAGCCAAGCTTTTTCCTACGATTTTAAGTCTTTCGGGGGAAATTTTTAGCATTTTTGTATTGAAAGAGAAACAAAGCCATTTTCTTGACATTCAGATAATTTATTGTCCTCTTTGTAGGAAAACATGCAGGCTGAAGCCGAGACTATTTCATTCCACATTTGGAAACAACGTGAGATGAAAAGTGACACCATTTTATAAAAAAGTTTATAATTATTAAATAATTTACAGACCACTAGTGTCAACATTAAGAACAGCAGTATTTTTTCCTGTAGACAGAACATCCCCTTTGGCATTTATCCATCTCAATTCCCCCTTGGGTGTTCCCCTATTCCTCAGGCGACATTGACAGCTTGCGGATTTTTTAAGGGCTTCAACTGCATACTGCGTCCCTGTGGTAAGCGGAGGACAACCGGATAGTCCCAGAACTGGCATTTCTGTAAAGATAAAAGTATTAATTTGAAAATCTAAAGTATTGCATCCTTGGTGAAGGAATAAAACTGCTGGTAAAATGTGTTTTTGACTAGAGTATGTTGTTGATGTGTTCATTTCAAAAAAATTCTAAAATAAATGCACACATTCTTTTTTTTATAATGTGACTAATCCTCTTAAAAGGTTAATAATCTAAGGCTACGGAGATGTTAAAATTAGTTTGTATTGTGATAATAGTCTTCATTAAAAACTGTAGGTTGAGGAAAGTAATCTTTTAATTTTTCAAACACAAAAAGATTAAAAATCCGAATTCTTTTTTTATGTACCGAAAACTGAATTTTAATCATCTAGTTTAATCTGGTGTGATAACCAGATTGATTATTTAAAAAAAAAATTCATTTCATTTTTATGAAGACGCATTGTCTCAGAGCATCAGAGAAGTATTTTACTGGTGTGATTTGGATCCTAAAAATGTTATATATGATGGAGAATCTATGAGGGCATACATTTATACATTCTATTGAGAGCAGTATAGTTTCAAAAGTTACAAACACTAATTTTCATAGTTTTCGCTTTTCTAACTTTAAAATCTCTTTTCGATGACTTGTTCACCCCACAGGATCTGTTTTTATCTTTGACATAATAGTATTTTTTAGATGTAATGTTACACATCATATTTTTTTTATAAAGGGCCTTACCAAGCTTCATCCGATCTTCAACAGTTAGACTTGAGTTCACATCGTTTTCGGCTATACACTTGAGTATCATGTTGATTGCTGGGCGTTTCTTATCGTCCAGGGGTGGCGGGAAGATGAACTTGTAAGTTGAATTGTCGGCCTCCTCTTTTATGTCATCAGGTTTGCTCGCATTAACAACTGAAACGCCGTCAAAATTGGTGCCGACGATCTTGACACTAGATGAAGGGTTAATATTTGAAGGAACAACACAGAAGACGGTTATATTGGCCGGAGGGGTATCTTTGTCCTTATTAAACTTTGGTGTTTCCTCAATTGTTAGTGACATGTGAGTAGGACCATCTGGACAATACAGTAAGAATACACTATAAATTCAAAAATGACAAGGTCAAAATTTCAACAGTAATATGTATATGATGAGTATAAAAAAGAGCACAGTTGTCCACTTCTTTGGAGTTTTTATGATTGCCTCTCTTGAGTGTTGTCAGGAGTGTGAGCTTTCTATCTATAAATAAAACAGCTGAAAACCACAAGAGAACTCTTTAATGTTTGTAATTTTCCGGCTGTTTTTTAATGAGGGGAAGGTTTGGACCTCTGACTGCGCACAAAGGGGGCAGAGGGGGGGGGGGGGGGGGGGGATCACAGATTTTTCAAAAGTGCACATCTGTGGATATCTTCCTTGTAATCTTCATATACAATATCCACTAAAGACGCTCAATGCAATTTACGAGGGGTCCCTAGCCAACGACAACACTTAACATGTAGAACGACCTTCGGCGCCTTTAAATTTATATAAATATACGTTAAGTTTTGACTCACATCATTTTGTTGATTTAAAAGTCAACTATTTGTGGGTATAGTGTAAAACACAAGACCAAACATTCTATATAGTCATGGAATTTAGATGGCCTTTGATATATTTAAAAGTCAACTATTTGTGGGTATAGTGTAAAACACAAGACCAAACATTCTATATAGTCATGGAATTTAGATGGCCTTTGATATATTTAAAAGTCAACTATTTGTGGGTATAGTGTAAAACACAAGACCAAACATTCTATATAGTCATGGAATTTAGATGGCCTTTGATATATTTAAAAGTCAACTATTTGTGGGTATAGTGTAAAACACAAGACCAAACATTCTATATAGTCATGGAATTTAGATGGCCTTTGATATATTTAAAAGTCAACTATTTGTGGGTATAGTGTAAAACACAAGACCAAACATTCTATATAGTCATGGAATTTAGATGGCCTTTGATATATTTAAAAGTCAACTATTTGTGGGTTAGTGTAAAACACAAGACCAAACATTCTATATAGTCATGGAATTTAGATGGTCTTTGATATATTTAAAAGTCAACTATTTGTGGGTATAGTGTAAAACACAAGACCAAACATTCTATATAGTAATGAAATTTAGATGGCCATTGAGATGTTTTCATCACATTAAATACAGTAATTACCGATTTAATTAAATAATCATATGAGAACAATCACGGATTAAATGAATGAAATGTAGTAATAAAATACATTGATTTAAACTCTGCTAGGATTAATTCTACAATAACGATTTAATTAATTCTGAACTACAAAGACAGTCATTTCATACCGTTTAAAAAGCAAAACAGGATTTCAATTAACCTGGGTAAAAATTTTGATGTCAAGCTAGAATAAAAATGACACAAATATGCAAATCATTAAACCTGATAAAAATCACGAGTTTTTATGTAAGCAATATCTATTAAATGTGCTCAACGTGCTTTACAGGGACTCTCAAGCTAACAACTATATTAAACATGTAAGACACACCATGACGCTTGCAAAGTGCATTGCATTTTAAAAAATATTTTAAATTTTTCTGTTTCAGGCCAAATTTTTATTTCACACTTGAGTGTGGCCAGCGAATGAGTATATCAATATTCTTTTTCAAGTACTCAATTTTGTTCCGTCCATTACTGGACTCGAACGATAGTCTGAGACTAAGTCTAATAGACACAGGACTGCACATAATGTTATCATTATTTCGTTCTGATTCTAAAAATATCTGTATTTATTTGTTACTCACAATAGTAGGAGAACTTAAGGCTGGTGTGTTTTGTAGACATCCCGGCTGTGTTAATGGCCTGGCACTTAAATGTCTTCGTATTCTCTGTGGAGTTGTACGTGAAATATTGTGTTATATTATTATTTAACATGATATATTTTGAATCTTGTGATTCTTTATTGAACTAAAAAAAGAGATTATTTAATTGGGTTTATATGATTATTTGATGGACAAAACACAATCCAATAAAATAGGGTTTCCACAATTTAAATTGAGCTTTTATATCCAGCGCAATATCCACTAAACGTGCTCAAAGCGCTTTACAAGGGGTCCTTGGCCAACAGCAACATTTAACATGTATTACGG
>NC_088373.1:13883916-13913916 GCF_034508935.2 Berghia stephanieae
TGTTCGATGATAAAATTTGAACTTTCGGAACAATGTTGATCCCAAACCCTATATTTTAAAAACAGAATTTATATAATCATCAGATATTATCATCGCCATCATTGTTACATACTTTATAATAGATAAACTACGAAATCATCCATACTTCAATGTATTGAAGAAAAATGTATACCATCTACGAAAAAAATACGAAAATACTCCATGTCGAAAGTTTCAGAATTAAAAACCCTTCTTTAGCCAATAATAAATAGTTATGTAAAATCAAGATAAGCTGGAGAGAAATCCTGTTTGAATGAATAATGGTGGAAATACTCTCAAGCTGTTATACTCATGTTGTTCAGTAAGTTTAACAGTCCTCAAGTTCTAATAGAATATTTTTCACTTTGAATAATACCTTCAACGGTGTATTTCAATGTGGACGCAACCCAGATGGAGGTAATCTTTGAGTTGGACACCATGCATTCACCAGTAAAGTTACCATTCTTGATACTGGCAGTTTCAAAAACAAAATAGTCTCTGGTGAATTGTCCAACAATGTCTCGGTGGCTGAAATTATAGGCTGTTCCCAACTCTTGGATAGTAAACATCGACGTGAAGTTAGGTTTTACAGAGGCTGTTTCAACCTCACAATAAAACACGGCCTTTTCCCTTGTTGTTTTGCCTTCATCCAAAACAACAGCAACCTTTATTGGACCAGCTGTGAGAAATAGTAAAACATAGGCAATAAATACACACAAGTATGAACCAGATTTACAAAACAAATGTATAATTTTCGAAAAAATCATCAATTAATCTGATAAAATAGTTTATAAGAACCAGGCGTTTGGAGTTGAGAGATGCTGTGTTTCGCCAAGAATCTCTGTCAATAGACTAAGTAGAACCGTATCCCGTATAATAACACATTTAACCCTCTCCTTGGCACCCTTAGGATAACCATCACATTTGTTACAATGCAGCCAACATTTTTCTCATTCCGATTTCTTTTGTACATCATAATACTCGTATTTGAACAAACGTGTTTGCTATAGTAAAAGTCTATCAACACTGTTGAAGTGCTCAATTAGCATAAGAAAAAAATGTACCTATAGCAAGAACTAACAGCTTTTGTGTTTGAGTGAAATAAATCTATTTTTGTATAGGTTGGGTGTGAAGTTTGGGGAAAATCCGGAAAATGACCGGTAAGGAGAGAGTTAAGTGACTACATGAAATTGTGTATCTTCTAATAACAAAGACCTGCACTATCAGGTCTGGTCATTGACTGGATGATTGCAATTTGTGGATCACAAGTAAAGTTATATTCTGTGCTTGGGTAAGACACATCACCATCCAAAATTCAGTGCTAGAGGGAAAAGTAGCTAGCAGAAGGGCACGGGGCAAACCAAGGAAGTCCTGGATAGGAAAGTGGAGGCAATAACTGGCAAAAAAATAATCGACTGCTCGGTAATGGCCCTTGAGCGTGAAGAGTGCCGTCCATGACATTCAACCTCTGTAGGGAGACTGAACTCCGGTAAGGTAAGGTAAGGTAAGGGTTAGACACAGCACACACATGATTCCTCTCGACAAAAGAGTAAATGAACCCCTAGCAAAGATAGTAAGGGATATTGTAAGACGGCTGGTAGTAAAAAAATAACCAACTAAACAGTTGTTGTCTCATAGCCAGCCTAGCATTGTGTATTAGATTATCTGACATAACAAACATAATAGGTATTATATAGGTACAGAATAGGAATAGTTGTGTGGAATTTAAAAGATTGATCTGAGAATACATTAAGGACAATGAGGACCATTGAGCATGAAAAATCCGTGTCAATACGCTATATAGATGTTTATGTCCATCCATGTTATCAAAATAGAATATTAGAACCAATATTTCTTCGCCTGGGCTATGTTTTGTTTTGTTTTGTTTTTAAGGGTTTTACGGCGCTTGCAACATATTTAGGTCATATCAGCGCCAGTAAAAAGGAAGACAATGGGATAGTAAAAAGTTCTAGAATTACAAATAAAGCACCCAAGAAAAATTAAGACATAGGGGAACTGGGAACAAATAGGGATCAGATGTAGATTCCAAGAGCACACTATCAAAGTACTTAGTTTGAAACCACCTATAAGTCTCATCCGGACACAAGCACAAAATCCAACAAAGAGGAATACACTCAAATGCTTACATTATAAATTCAAAATAAAAATATAATAATACATAACAGAGAAATGATTTACAAGGACACAAATATCATCTCCCAAAACAATAACTATGCATTTGACTGTTTCCCTCCCAGCTAGGATTCCGGCCAGGGCCAGGACAAAACCAAGTAATCGCAATCCAAGACAAAGACAGAAAGCATGTTGGAAAACAGATATAAGGGGATAGAAGACACAGTATGTACTCCCCCCCCCCCTGCCCACTATGGGAGTCGCCTGGGCTATCTGGACAGCATAAAATGCATGAAGTTGACGTCATTCGGATATTTTCTATTGCGTCTAAATCACCAGACAGGCGATTAGCTCTTATCAAATGCTCTTATATAAAGTCGTTAAATTATATTAGTTTATATTTTTGGTTTCATATTCATGGCGGGCAGAAAACAGGATGTATATTATCTTAACTGCTTACCATTAGTAACAAATATCAGTACAGTAAACATTGAATACTATAGTTTCAGATAAAACTTCCTCAGAAGATAATAATAATAATAATAATAATAATAATAATAATAATAATAATAATAATAATAATAATAATAATAATAATAATAATAATAATAATAATAATAATAATAATAATGATAATGGGGCAAACTGGCCGAGTGGTCAAGGCATTGCACTGTGATCCAGTTGACCCGGGTTCGAGCCCCGCTTCAGGCACTTTCGTTTTTTTCCTTAGCAAGATTATTAACCCCCAATTTGCTCACTTGGACAACATGGGTGATTCCTGTTGACATCAGACATCTTGTTTGAAAAGTTATCTAATAATAATAATAATAATAATAATAATAATAATAATAATAATGATAATGATTATAATAATAATAATAATAATAATAATAATAATAATAATAATAATAATAATAATAATAATAATAATAATAATAATGATAATAATGATTATAATAATAAACACACACACAAAGATAAATTTACACCCGCACACGATAATACACACCCAGGCGAACAAAGAAGTCTTGAAATCATTATTTTTTCAAACTTTTTTTTCGAAAGATACTTTGAGTAAAACCATATGATTAAAGTGGCATGAATTTTGTAAACCAAGAAAAATTGTCACCGTAACTTGCCAGATATTGTTGAGTGTATCTGGTCTGCCATAAAAATTTCCCTCGAAGTAAGCAAACTATTTCTTTCTTTGTAAATGATAAAATACTAGATCATAAATATGTAAATAAATATAAAATTATAAATCGAATTTCCGGGGATTTATCATGCTCAATGCTTACAATGTTTTATCCCCCCCCCCAGCAGGTTATATGATCCAAATTTCAATTACATACAATACCAGCCGCCAGTTAGCCATAAGTTCCCTCTAGAAAATAGAGGCGGTCAAAGCTATCAAACTTATCTATGGTGTGAAGTAATGTATGTCCCTGGTTTTCCTATGATCTTTTGGCAATTGTTGTGAGTAGAATTTGAAACAAAAATGTAGATCAAACATCTGTATCCATCAGGAGACTAGTTATTTCAGATGAATTCTGCAATACATATTTTATTTGTAATATCAGAGTTTTAATATACAATGCTAGGCTATGAGACATCTTTTACTTACAAGCATAATTGACTTCAAAGCTAGTTGTATTCTCCGACACTCCTACCGAGTTTTTGGCTTGACACCTGAATGTTTTTGAATCCTCTGAAATTATAAGGAAACTCAGGATTAGTTTGAAATTCGGACATATGAATAATGTAAATGTTGCTGCTCGAAGCTCGAAGAAATAAATGACAATGTGAAATTGAATAAAGCTTCAATTTAATTACAAAAACAGATAGAATGGATGTTTCGAGTTTCCCCTTTATCAACAAATAGGATGAATGAAACACTACAGATGAATGAGATAATGTGGTAGAGGCGTTGTTAAGATGATTAATCTTATTCCTCCAGCAAGTAAAAGGTAATCACATTTTTTACTTCTTAAGTGCAATTCGCCTATTGGTCACCCTTTCTGTATCCCTCATCCAAAGAACTAGAATTAGATGCCGCTCATCTTTTACTTAGTATGCTTAAATTCGCACTGTCACCAATGCAAAAAACCAGTAAATAGCAAAAATGTATCAAAACAATGCAGATTCCATTAATAGAAAGGTAGATAGAGTATACAAAACGTACCCCCTATTTTTCTAATGTAGTTTAGTATTGCAGTGCTAGTGCTCTCCTTAACTACCTCCCCTGTCTTTCCATCAACCCACTGAGCTACTGATGACCACGTGGGAAATCCTCGATTGGTCAAAACGCAACCACAGACAAAAGGATCGCTCTTTCCTCCAATCTCTATCCACTTTTCAGCTCCAGGCTTTGCGTTCTCGTAGATTGGACATTTGATGATCTTAGCAGTTGGCAGCTCTGTGAATAGACGAATGGAAAGAAATATTAATGTGAAAGGTATTATCAACGATAAACAGGATTAATTTTCTGCAGTTTAATGATAACAAATACGCCTATATATGATGACAAAAAACCCAACATCAACGTGGAAATGATGATAATAATGTCATTTACAATGACCACGATGATAACAACGGGAATTTTAAAAGAAGATATTGACGTTGATACACCTTGTCTATTTAAAATCAGAAAAAATGAATATACCTTCAATGGTAAATTCCATCGTGGAAACGGCCCCGAGAAACATATGTTTGGAGTTATTGGCCCTGCATTCAGCCGTAAAATTTCCTTTAAATCCCTTGGGCGTCGGAAAAACAAAGTAGTCTCTGGTAATGCCTTGAGCCGGGTCCGTTTCTGAATTACTAGAATTGTAAATGATGTTGTCTTCAAGGATTTGAAATCCATGAATCAAACCTGGTCGTGTAGAATTCAAATGGCTCTCACAATAAAACACCGTTTTCTCTTTTGTTGTTTGGTTAGTATCCATTTTCACTGTCACATTGTCTGGACCATCTGTTATGAAATAGAAAATTAGAAACACTATGAGACAACAGACTTTAAGAGGAAGTGATGAGTAAATTTTTTAACTCTCTTGAATTAACTGAATTAACTCTTGAATTAAGTTCAGAAGACACCAGCAAAGCATCATCTTTCAACTAAAACACAACACATACCGCTCTTCTTCTTCTTCCAGTGTCATCTCATGGGTTGAGGTCGACTTGAAATGACACGCCAATCTTCCCTGTTGACGGCTTGCTGACTGCATTCAGCTGCCGATAATCCTGTCCATGTCCTCACATCATCTATCCAAGTTCTTGCTGGCCTGCCTCTTCCTCTTTTCCCCTCAACTCTACCCTCAAGAATGTCCTTGTTGACAGTTTGATGACGTCTTAGGTGTCTAAAATACCTTAGTTTTCTTGTTTTTATTACTTTCATTAGGGTCGGTCTGATATCAAGGATGTCACAGACTTCTTGATTTGTTTTCTTTTCTTTCCAACTGATTTTTCCAAGGCGACGGAAAGTCCACATTTCAAAGGCCTCAATTCTTTTCTCTATTTGTTTGTTCAAGGTCCATGTTTCTGAGCCGTAGAGAAGTGCTGAGTGGACATAACATTTGAGTATTCTTATTCTCGTTTTCATCTGCGTTTGTTGCGAAGTTAAAATGATATTCAGTTGGCTGAACCTCGACTTAGCTATAGTAATCCTGTTTTTCACTTCCAGCTCATTCTTTCCGTTGTTGGTCATTGTCTGTCCAAGATATTTAAAAGAATCTACTTGTTCGATGTTTTGATTACTAATTTGGACTTTTGCGATTTTTTCAGGCTTCTTTGACATGACCATTACCTTCGTCTTTTGAACATTCATCTCTAGGCCCTTTGCTGTACTGTTCAGGTTTTTTGATTTGCAAGGATCTGTAGATTTGTCTCGTTCGATGCCAACAATGCTGTATCATCTGCATATCTCAGATTATTTATCCTCCCACCTCCAATAACAATACCTGGAATGTGCTCGGTTTTACGGAAGATAAACTCTGTGTACAGGTTAAATAGATATGGAGAGAGGATACATCCTTGACGAACTCCTCTTTTAATTGGCGTGAAAGGTGACAGATCGCCCTGAATCCTGATGGTTGCTTTTTGATGCCAATATAGATTTATGATTAGCCGTATATTTTTGCCATCAATGCCTGCCTTTTCCAGACATGTCATTAATTCTCCATGCTGTACCCTATCAAATGCTTTTGCATAATCGATAAAGCATGCATAGATTTCTTTTTGATGCTCAACAGCCATTTAATCAAAATTACAAAACACACATCCCCTTCCTGCCCCCTATGTCAACACCCCAATGAAACATTAACGCATCACTTGCTTGAATGTCAACCTCTTGAAGACCTGAGGCGCACATTCCTCCCACCAAATCTAAGCATCAGTAACACACTGTACTGTCACCTGGAACAACTACAAAAGACGTCTAACTTCTACGTCATAGCACAAGACCGAAGGGCTAGAGCTCAGGTGTCGCTGGTTCGGATAAGTAAGTAAGTAAGTGAATTAACTGTAAGTCAGATAGTTGGGTAACCGGATCACATGCTTCATTTTTTTCATTATACAATCTATCTGCTCAGTCACACATTCCGCTTAATCGATATAATTTATCCAATTCCTGACATTGTGCTTTGAAGCAGAGAAAATGACATTTTATGAATATAGAGACAAGTACACACAAAAGTAAATTAATAAATAGATAAGTTCATCACGATTTTGACAATCACAATTGATTTCATCATCATCATCATTGCCTTTTTCACCCTGGGTCAGGGTATAGGCCACAGACAAACAGTTTCCATCCTTCTCTATCCCGAGCTAACTTTTTAATCTCATTCCAGGTCTTACCACTGCTCTATATCAGCTTCTTTAATTCTTCTCCATGTTCCTCGTGGCCTTCCCCTTGATCTTCTGCTGCTTGTTGGCGAAGACGTCATCGGGTCAGCAGAGTCCTTTCGGCTTTGTCTGTTGTCCTTCATAAATTTTGTCATTCCAGAAACTCTTCGGTCGCCCAAGCTAAAAAAAGGATTTGGTTTGTCTGTCTGCGTTTCTGTAACGGTTTGAGTTTAACGGAAAGGGGTGTTAACCCTTTGCCAACCCCCAACCTGGAGGACCAAGTGACTCAAAGATGGGGGAATCGCACACCATTAGTCGCCTTTTACGACACGCTGGCTTGGCGTTGGGCTATTCTTGACCCTGTCAGTTGAGGGACCCCGGACACCACACGGGGACAATTGATTTAGGATGCCTAAATTGTGGTCTGTAACATTATTAACAGCAATAGATATAGCCTTTTCCCAAAAGCGTATTTTCTACTTTTATTAAGCTCTAATGATAATAATTTCAAATCAAAACTTGTTAGTTATTGTGTGATTTTAAAACTATATAATTTCGCTAACTGAAATGATTTCACAAAACATACTTACAGGCATACTTGATTTCAAAACTAGTTGTGTTTTCAGAAACTCCAGCTGGGTTAGTGGCCTGGCATTTGAAAGTCTTGTTTTGTTCTGACAAAATATAACACTTATTACTTTTCCATGAATTATACTAGTAATATAAAGATGAAGATTGTTAACGGTGGTTAAGATGATGATGATAATGATGATGATGATCATGATGATGATGATGAGGAGTAGGAGGAGGAGGAGGAAGATGCAAAATAGATTTTTGAATTTTAATGTTTAAACAATTATTCCGAGAGCAATAAACGTATTACAATTCTTAGAATTAAGAAACAAAAGCTTGTCAAGCCAATGTACCAAGACAAAGAAACACGCCATTTTTCTTTACTTTTCTTTTCTTAAGTCTTTACCAAGAAAATTCTAACAGTGATTATCATTATCACCCATCCTATCACCACCAAAATGAAAATAACAGAGACACTGTTCCCATGATATATTTAATTAAAAACAAAGATTTTCAAACATACATATTATCCCCTATCCCCATTTCTGAACATTGTGGACTTCATACCTCTGATCCTGCCACAGAATTTGTGACTCCTACCACTTCCTCCCACCCCATTTCCTACGATAATCTCACTCATGTTTTTACTTCAAATGAACCCCATACCCCTATCCCCATTGCTTCCCCAATGGGTTTCCTACCTCTGATACTATCACAGAATGTGTGGCTCCTACTACTTCATCCCATCCCAATTCCTACCATACCCTCATTACTTTCTTTATTTCAACTGTATCACTCCTCCTCACCCCCCCCCCCCAACCTCCCTCCCCGTTTTCGTGTTTCTACATTAGTTTATCCTCGCCCCATTGTGATAGTAATAATAATAGTAATAATGATAATAATAATATTAATAATAATAATAATAATAATAATAATAATAATAATAACAATAATAATAATAATAATAATAATAATGATAATGATGATGATGATGATGATGATGATGATGATGATGATGATGATGATGATGATGATGATGATGATGATGATGATGATGATGATGATGATGATGATGATGATGATGATGATCATGATGACGACGATGATGATGATAATGATAATAATAATAATAGTAATAACAATAGTAATAATAATAACAATAATAATAATAATAATAATAATAATAATAATAATAATAATAATAATAATAATAATAATGATACTACTACTACTACTACTACTACTACTACTACTACTACTACTACTACTACTACTACTACTACTACTACTACTACTACTACTACTTCTACTACTACTACTACTACTACTACTACTACTACTACTACTACTACTACTACTACAACTACTAATAATAATAATAATAATAATAATAATAATAATAATAATAATAATGAAAATAATAATAATAATAATAATAATAATAATAATAATAAATAATAATAATAATAATAATAATGATAATAATAATAATAATAATAATAATAATAATAATAATAATAATAATGATAATATTAATATAAATGATAAATAGCAATTATTATTCCTAATCGTTCTTTGTTTTGCATCGTGTGGTTGTTTTTTTATTGTTCATGTTATTATGTGGTGGGGATTTATCTTAGTACGATAATACCTTTTCCTAAATGTATTCATTTCATAACATGCCAAGTCATTACCTCCTGAAAGCCTGAGATAGTTGAGCTCAGCAACAGGGGTTCCTTCACGAATTAATTTTCCTGTCTTCCCATCAATCCACTGTGCCCTTGATGTTTTCTGGGGATTTCCTGTATATGTCAGATTGCAGTTACAGGCAAGTGGATCGTTTGGCCCTCCTACCGCAATCCACACTTCCGCTCCTGACTTAATGCTATCATATGTCGGGCAGTTGGTAATATCGGCAATTGGAAGTTCTGAAAGTAAAAGCGTAGTATGGTGCAAAAATAACTAATACTGGAAAAATGAATACGCTCTTCGAATTAGAAACAGGAATCAGAAATTTTCGAACATTTACAAGCAACAAGAACAAGACCTTATATTGTTATTTGTCTAGTTTAATCAAACATCGTTTTTTTTGGTTTATACATTTTGACGATCTCCAATGGAAACCACTACATGAAAGACGTTCCATCAACAAACTCCTCATATTCCACAAAGCACAAAGCGGAAAACTCGAAATTCCAACTAGCCGGAAACGGAACAACAATAAAACAAAAAAAAATCAGCATTTAATTTTGAAATCCTCCACTCAAGAACAAACCATCATTTTTACTCTTTCTTCCCCTCCACCATCCGACTTTGGAACTCCCTACCAAGCCCTTTTGACTGATGACTTCAAAAAATTGCTCCATGCTTCCCTCTAAAACCCTGAACCTTTGACCTTTATGGAAGAAGAAGAAGAAGTATACCAAAGTCGTATAAAAATCACAACCTCGAAAACTTCCAAAATTGCGTCTTGTTTTAGCGGAGTGGTGTGATTATTTTAAGATGCTCGCCGTTTTGTTGTAAAATCAAATACTTCCCAAACAACCTTTCCTCACACGACACGACCAAGGACTCAACAAACAAACCACTCAACCAACGTCCGTGGGTTTAGGCACGTGACCATACTTGAGGACATCTCTAAATTACGTTAGGAGTTGAGATAATAACTCTCTTAGACCATAAGAACAGAATTAGGGCTATGATATCCAAAATGGTTTATAAGAGTCGTACAAGTTTTTTAAAACACAGAAACAGAGTTAAAAGAGTCGAACCAAATTGCATGAGAATGAAAAACTATTCAAATATAAAAAACTAATTAGAGCAGGGATAAAAAAGGATATGCATAAGTCATGAAGTAAAATGGAAGAGTTATAGATGACATCAACATTTGAGAATTGCGTACGTACGCGAGTATATTTAAACAAGCGTAGAGTTATCATGTTCCAACATTTATTTTTGGAACATTGTGTACATATATTTCAATAAATAGGTTCATACTTGCAATTTATATAGTCTTGTGTCTGCAGGTTTCTAAACGTTTCCAGTATTTTTTCTCGCACTCGACATCTTAAATACAAACCATAATGATCTCCGATGATGATGATGATGATGCTGACGATGATGATAATGATGCTGATGATGATGATGATGACGATGATGATGATGATGATGATGATGATGGTAATTATGATGATTTGATGATTATGATGATAATGATGATTATGAGGGCCAAACTGTGACTGTATCGTTAACAATGCTATAAAATGATTACCATCAATCTGGTGTGTCATCCTAGAGCTATTCATAAATTCAGGAATCGCACTGTTGTTTGCCACACATTCTGCTGTCAGGTTACCCCTCTTGCCGGAGATATCATATTTGTAGACCTGTCTCCTAAAGTCATCCCCTTGACCACCTTGTAATTCAAAGACAGTTTGCTTGCCTTCTCCCAGGATATAGAGATCTAAGAGATACCCCGGTCTAATCTGAGATAGGAAAACCTCGCAGTAAATCATTGCCACAGACCAATTTGTTCTTTTCTCATCAACTCCAATATTTACATCTCCTGGTCCATCTGTTGATTAAGAAATGCCAAAATTCATCATAATATTATAATTCAAAACGAGATTTTTTAAACATATAAGAGATGATAATTTAAGGTAAAATTTTTAACTATATGGCATGTGATTTTAAAAATAGGAAAGAATGCGGTGGAGACATAAAATTAAATATAATCACGTGCTAGTTATAGAAAATTAGAACTGAATAAAAATCATTCAAAAAGTAATTTTAAAATATTTCCATGAAAATAATATGGGCCTGAGACAAATAATACTTGCATCATGTGACTTATTTTCACCCAGTCCAGAAGGAAATTAAAAGGATATTTTAATAAACAAAAGAAGACGTGATTAGATATCAAAAGGTAAATATCAGACAATACGAGGTTATTTTTTTCAAGAATTAGTAAGAGATTGATATCACTACGACATCATATAAAAATGTGACAGAAGAGAAGGAACATATCTATTATTGTTCTTATACCTTGTATTTTTGTGTTTAAAACTTTACAAAACATTATATAGATACATGATCTTTAATTTGTCACTGTGTGTCTAAAATGGTAATTTGTTTGAGTTACAAATTAGCGAGCAGGTATTGGTCAAAAAAGATATGAAAGAGTGTGTCTGACACAGTGTCAGAGAAAGCAAGCAAGAAAGATTTTTGGGGGATTTTGTTACTTGTATTTTTCTATCTTGCTTTGTCTGGCACTTTTTCTTACACATTTAATGACTTTTCCACAAAACTTGAGATGGTTGGCCAAATTGTCAATGATTTAACTATGAAATGTCATAAAGGACATCGAATGGACCTGACACGATGTAGTGCCACAATTCGGGTCAATTTGCAATGACTACTGTTGGCCGCTATGAAATATCAATATCAACTATTTTAACTTTCGAAATATATGCCGATAATCGAATAACAGGCACTTTCAAAATATAATTGATGCTTAATTGTAAAAATCGAAATCTCAGGGTTGAAAACTCAGAGCCCAAGTCTTTTCTCCGATAAAAGTTGGCTTTACGATTTCTTGTCAATGAATGAAGAAGGGGTTTAAAGAGGAAAACCAAAACTAGAGGTGCCTAAACGAGCCAGTATAATGGAGAGAAAGATAAAGTGAGTAAATGTGAATCATATATAAGGGAACATATAAGGTTTCCTTATATATGAGTCACATTTATTCACTTTATCTTTCTTTCCGGTTGAAAGAGGACACGGACCAACCAAGAGTCAATGAATTTGCTGAGTTGAGTAAGACCTCATTGAAAGAGTAAGTTTTTAAATGGTTGCTGTTTCAAAATAGATCTATTTGCTAAAGATTAAATTGCATATAAATGAAGCTATGAGTGACTAAAAACCCACGAAAGTTGAACACTCATACCATATCAATTATTTTCACTTTACTATACAATTCATCCATCTATTTCCATTCTCTCTTATATCTCTATCTTCGTATAGTTTGATCCTCGAGTCCTCTTTTTCTATGTTGTGGTAATTCACTTACCCACCTCTACTCTCTATAACATATAGAATGAGTGACTCAAAAAATATATTACTTCAATTCAAAGCAAGTTGAGAGATTTCCTACGAACATGATCTAGTATTTCTTTACAATTATTTAAATGCCTAAAGGAAATTTGTTAATAGATCGAATTATTCACACAAAAAGGAATCAAGTTCAATTCAATATATATATATATATATATATATATATATATATATATATATATATATATATATGATCATTCCGACAGTAATTAGGTTACTGGACCTGTTATGTATATATTATGGATGTGGAAATGTAAGCATCCTTTTAACAAAATAACGAGCAATGTTACTGCCCATCAATGCCACAGAATCAGGGATTACTCATGCTTCTGAAAGTACTTTTCAAAAGAACCATAAACTATCAATTTACTTACACACAAAGTCCGTTTTATACTCTGCCTTTTTAGATGTACCAAAGGACGAACTTCCTTGACAGTAGAATGTGAAATTTGCTTGTTCTATTAAAAACAGAAAGAAGAAGAATACGTCATCATCCAAAGAAGAGTAAGAGTCCATGGATTAATACATGACCAAAAATCGTCCGAGAACGGTATTATGCTGGAATGAACCTGAAGGCTGAATTAGAATTTAAAAATTAACATAAAAGGCTTGAGTAAAATAAATGTCTTTATTGTGATGACTGCAATTTGGTTCCTAAACTTTAAATAGTTTAAGTTTTCTAATTTATATCTCTTTGTCTCAACATTCCAATGTCGACATCTAATTCATTCCGATATAATATCAAAAACACTAGAATGAGATTATCATACGCTCATCAATCACGCCTGACACACAAATATAGTCTTCTTTTTAATGTTTACAAATTCGTTTTTGTTACCATTCATTGAAATCTACAATATCAATAATGCTTTATTATATCATTTTCAAGTCTGCCGGTTACTTCAATAAAATTGAGATTTAAAAAATAAACAAATGGGGGAATGCAATATGGAAATATCAAGGTCAAAGCTTTTTCTCCAAAAACTTCGGACTTTCTAAAATTAGAACATTTGACAGGTCAGTGAATGAATTTATTTTGTTTAGGCATGTAATTTTACGCGTGAAGCACGAATATCTATTCAACAGTTTTTTCTTTTTTTATCTCCCAAAAGGGCATTGGATTAAAGAAAAATATAACTAATTTTGATGTTTATTTAGTTGATAAATATCTCCTTTAAAGCGAGTTGAAAGTTATTAAGTATCCTATTGAGAAGGTTTAATTATCTATAGCTGGTTACAGTAAAATTGCAGAGTTATATTGTAGGGAGTGAATAAAACATACTTTCAGTCAAATCGAGAACTGCCTCAGAAGAAGAACCATTCACCAGTAGTTTGCCACCCTCATCATGCCATGCAGGTACAGCCACAGGATTCCCTGGGTCGTCTAAAATGCATGTGCAGGAACCTTTTTTAACTTGTTTGAATGGGTTAGGGCAATCTTTAAGCTTTACAGTCGAATTTCCTGGATATCAGAGTAAATGAGAAAATAAAACATGAAAATGAAAACGAAATGCTTTGTTCTCTTCTCTTTGCCAAATGAATGTTTGCGACAAAATATCAGTGGGATTTGAAGAAAAAAACTAAACATCGAAATGAATCCATCCTGCATCTGTATCCTTCAGGAGTTTGATTGGCCTTTGAAATAGCCTTAGTACACAGTCATGCAAAAGAATTAAATGACAAAATAATATGGGAATTGGACAAAAATGCCTTATGATCTGACACGTTTACTGCCGGTTTATTAAAGAAAACAGTATGTGCTATTAGATAGGTTAACATTGGATATATCTACTGTGTTTTTAAAAACAACGGCAGTTTGGGTGCCTTTCCCTTTTTTATGTGAATAGCGGAGCAAGTATTTATATGACAAAGAGAAGAAAAAAATAAAATGATCTATAATTCAATAAAATATTTTGAGAACGATGTTCTGGCGCCAGAGCTAGTACTTAATGGAATAAAAAGCTTTATTTTTAAGTACTGAAGACAAATCGAGTCGTTTTTAATCTTAGCTCCCATGTCATCTGTATTGTTACCCCTGAAAATTACGAGTTTTTCAAATTTTAAGTTAAAAAAGAGTTTTTATAATAGCGCAATATCCACTACATGTGCTCAAAGCGCTTTACAATTGGTTCCTGGACAACAGTAACACTTAGCATGTAGGACGGGACATGACGCCTGTTAGGCGATATTACATTTTTTTCGAACAAAGATAACGCTGTTAGCGGCCAGGTATTCATTTTACACCAGAGTACGGTGAGAGAATATGAGTAAAGAGCCTTTTCCAAGGACTCAACTATGCGCCGAGCGAGGCTCGAACCCAGGAACTTCACATCCGAAAGCCTGTGTCATATCACTAGACCATATAGTCGCAAGTAGGCATGTCCGGAGTAGGAGGAAGATGAGGGTGAGAAAGAGAAGCAAAAGGAGAAGACGAGAGAGATAGTGGTGGAAAGGAGATGGACCTTGGAATAGGAGGAATAGGCGAAGGAATTCGATCAAAGAACTTACCCTTGACAAAAAATTCTATGTTTGAATTTGCTGTGATAGTGCTGATCTCTGAATTCCTGACATTGCACCGGGCGCTGACTCTACCCGTTTTAGATGGGGTGTACCCAAAAATAACATTTAAGTATGGATACGATCCTACAATTCCAGATTCATTTCGCAAGACTTTATGTCCAGTGTCCTCCGGATGTAGAATTTCTAACTCAGCAACAAAGGTCGGATTCACTGTGTCTGTGTAAACGGAGCACTCAATCTCCACTTCGGACCCAACTACATTCTTTTCGTCAGATGTTAACCTCTTTATTCCCACTGTCTTAGGGCCATCTACGAGGAGAAAAAAAAAGGATGCAAATCTCATAATATGCAACGAATATCAAACAGGAAAAATAATCGTTGTGTACAAACCACCATGCACTAATGAAAACATAACAATAGACACCAAATTGGAATTGAGTAAATTTACAAAACTGAATTATTAGGCTATGCACTCCTGTGAAATTTAAAAATTCGCTTTGATTGTCAATGATCTGATTCAAAAAATATAAAAGAGCATTATCTGATGAACACAACCTAATTCCTTAAGTTCAACCTACTACTCATTGAATGAGACACTTTCTGTGTCAGGGCATCACGAGTGAAAAATGTCCTACTTTACAAATGAATGTAGAGAATCTAGTAGTTCATTCCAGCGGAATACCATTCTTATGCCATTGGTGAGACCATTCGTCTAAATCTATATTGATATCAAGGTTATCCCCACGCTTGAATCTTAATTTTCATTTAATGGATTTGGATTGAAATAAAAGCCTCTGTGACCAGAGTGATCTTTGTGACAAAAGTGAATCTTATTATTAAATATTAAAAGACATAAACCTCCCGATTGTGTTCATTTCTTTTCAGTCCAATTTTCTCCATCTAGTTGATTCCCACTTGATTCCCACATAATTCAAGGGTGATGAGGTAGAGCACGTATAATTAATGCATAACAAAGCTTTAAAGCCCAGTCCTCTTGAGAAAATATGTTCCATGCACATCTCTTTTAAATCCCTATAGTATATTTCCAATCTGATAGCGATGTGAGTTTTTTTTTAGAGTTGCCATTACATAATAACTATTCCCAATGTCTTGGGGCCATCTCGGGCAGAAAAAATCTCATATGCAACGAACATCAAGTTTTTCTGTACACCAAACTAGTTGTCCATCGAGTACGGAAGAATGCTGGAATGAGATCCTTTTCTCATTTCGGACCCTCTGTTTGGAACGCCTTACCACAGAGCATTAAGAATCTTTGTCTATTTTTAAACGTTCGCTTAAGACATAATATCTGTTTCGTCTTTAGTAGATGGTATGAGAAGAAGGATAGGTCTGGTTTGTGTTGTGTGTTGGGTGTTTGTGTGTGTGTGTGTGTGTGTGTGTGTGTGAATGAGTATGTTTCAGCCAAAGTAATTTATAATTTAAGTGCTCAGAGTCTGGTGTCTAGGAGTTATAGCACTATATACGTATTCAGCATTATTATTATTATGATTATTATTATTATTATTATTATTATTATTATTATTATTATTATTATTATTATTATTATTATTATTATAAGAAGTCACACATAAGTCATACGTACAGGCCAGTTTGACAGAGAACTTCTTCCGGTCAACTTTTCCCAGGGCAGTGTTATTCGCTTCACAAGAAAATGTCTTCAAGGTATCTGATAAAAAAGGCAAAGGAAAATTAACTCTTTGAACAAAACGAGGGGCGGGGGGGGGGGGGGGGGTTATTATTCGAATGAAAACGATGAATTTTTAATAGATAATGATTTAATGATTTATAGTGATAATATAAATACAAATTGTGACCCAAAAAATCCTTGTTTTTAACTGCCAAGCGCCAATCTCTGATCTTTTTAAACTTGAGCTTTTTATATAGCGCAATATCCACTAAAAGTGCTCAACGCGCTTTACAAAGGGTGCCTAACCAACAGCAACACGTAACATGTAGAACGAGACATGACGTCTTTTAGGGTCTTTTAGGCGATATTACAATTTTTTCCGACAGAGACAAGGCTAAGGGCCAGGTACCCATTTTACACCTGAGTACGGTGAGAGAATGTGAGTAAAGAGCCTTTTCCAAGGACTCAACTATGCGCCGAGCGAGCCTTGAACCCAGGACTTTCCGATCCGAAAGCGAGTGTCGTACCACAAGACCACCTAGCCGCACAACGGACAAATTATACTCTTGGATAAAAGTTCTTGGATACATGATTTCTTTAACAAAACATGCTCTACAACACACTGTTCATTGTCTTTAAATTTTGTGTTGTACAAAATAAATTTGAATATGAAAAATGTTGGTTGTATCGTAACGAATGTGACGATTTACCTATAGTTGGTAAGGAGAAGGTTAAAGTTTGGAGACGTCGCACGTTCACAAATACAAATGCAGATTATTGTCAAAAATGTTCATATTGACATATAGGATACGGCCTACTTTCTCTTGGCAAACTATAATCATTATTTATATTGCAAGGGACACGACTTTAGTTTTCGGAATAGGATTCAATAGTCTGATGTCACGTCCGCCCAGCAACGAGCAGCTTGGTTCTAAACAAAGAAAATCGGTACTTTTTATATTTCATGCTTGCTAGAACTTTTTCACATGGCATGTGATCAGAAGCAATAAAATTCAAAACATGATCAGATTTATAATGTTTTTCTCCTCTGAATACACTTTTATGCTCGTTGGAGAAGTATTTTATAAGGGCGTCGGCCATTGTTCCGATAGCTTAGCGCCAGTTACTAAGTTACTATACGTCATTACGAAGGAAGTGACGTCACGACTGTTGAACCCTATTGGGTAAGAATTATGACGTTCACATTCAATTGTCAGTTTCACAAATATAAATAATTGATATTAACAGGATTTTAATTGTTTTCTTATAAAGAACAACACATTATCCTGATATGGGGAGAGGGGGGGGGGGGTTCGAAGCTCATTTACTATTTGAATGATCGTTTTCTTAGTTAGCACGGTATAATCAATGACTAGCAAATTTGATGAAAAAAAACGATAATAACCATATAGCTTGGACATAGATAGCAAAAATAAAACGGAATGCACGATTCAATTGTATTTATGAAAAAAGGTTATTTGGACGTTTCGGGTTTCCCCTTTTTGCAAACTTAAGAACTCTATCCTGTCTTCGCTCAATCGTCCAAAGTGTTTCATTCATAGTTTTTGTCATAGTTACAGTTGTCATAGTTGACATAGAAAAATCCTGAATTCCTTTGTTATTATTATTATTGTTATTTATTATTTTAGATAATATGATAAATGAATTTTTAAAAAACAACCTCCATATTGGACTGTGTATTTGAGTGAGGCATTCCCTGTTTCTGTCACAATGGTATCTTGCTTTTCATCAATCCAAATACTCTTATTAGTTTCAGGATAACCGGTCTCAGTAACTTCACATTCACAAACGGACAGGTCATCAGCGACGGCCCATTGTGTGGTATGATGTGTGTCATTATAGAAAGGGCAGTTGTTGATACGAACTTCTGGTTGTTCTGGGCATGAGAAGTATAGATTTGTATCAAAATGTGAAATGAAACAAACTTTTTTTTAATTATTAAAATCAAGATCATCATCATCATCATCATCATCATCATCATCATCATCATCATCATCATCATCATTATTATCATCATCATCATCATCATCATCATCATCATCATCATCATCATCATCATCATCGTCATCAGCATTATATTCATTAAGCATAAACATTCTTATTGCTGTTATAATAATAATAGTATTTATATATAATTAATTTTCTTCTTCTTCTTCTTCTTCTTCTTCTTCTTCTTCTTCTTCTTCTTCTTCTTCTTCTTCTTCTTCTTATTATTATTATTATTATTATTATTATTATTATTATTATTATTATTATTATTATTATTATTATTATCATTATTATTATTATTGTTATTATTATTATTATTATTATTATTATTATTATTATTATTATTATTATTATTATTATTATTATTATTATTATCATCATCATCATCAGCGTCATAACAATCACCACAAAATAACAATACTTACTTGTAATAATCACTTCCACATCAGTGGTCGTATTGACTGTATCAATTTGTGAATTTGCGGCAAAGCACCGGGCGACGTATTTGCCCTTTTGGGAAGCAGTGAATTGATAAACAATATCATGCACTGGAAATCCTGCAACCGTTTCATTAGTTTTATTATATTCGGTGCCCTCTGGCTGCAGTATACTGAAGGACATATTATGGCCTGGGTTTCGTTCGGTATCATTGACAGCACAAGTCACGTCTATTTTAACTCCAATTTTGAGAAATTCAGGTGGGGGATGTGGCTTAGCGGATACGGTATTTGGACCCCCTGGAAAAGAACAAGATGGAGAGGGTTGATATTTTGTAACTAGGTTATTTAAAAATGTTAAAATGTGTTAAAATTTAAAAGGGAATAAATTTACCACCCCCAACACTTTCCAACTCTAAAACATTTTTGTTCAAATTATGAGTTATTCCAGTATTTAAAACTGTACAACGACAGAAATACGTGTTTTAATAATAATATAATAATATTATAATAAAAATGAAGCGTTTATAAGCGCACACTTCCACCCAAAGATGCTCATTGCGCTATGAAAATAATAAATTAAACCCAAAAAACAGCTAAGTTACAATCAATAGTTAATCAATGCACAGATTAAGTTACACAATGGACTAAAAGGCACGGGAAAACAATTAAGATTCTTTTTTTAAAATTTCAATTGAAGGGCTGGATCTAGTTTTAAACTTATGCTATTCCATAACCGAGGGGCACTGATACAAAAAGCTTTACTGTTATATTTGTTCGAAATATTTCTTACGTTAAGCAATAAAGAGTCAGCAGCTCGCATTGGTTTATGGGGAGAATTTAGGGCAGTTGGACTTTTCGGGTTTCCCCTTTTTGCAAACTTAAGGACTCTATCCTTTCCTCGCTCATTTAAACTAAAGATTTTAGCTGCTGCTGCCCTGGTGAAAACATTAACACTTTATTTCAGGCAAGATCAAAATTGAGTACACTTATTAATTGAGCTTTAACATTGACACTCGTTCTAAAATAGCAATAGACATTCGCCATTTAGAGAATGATTTATATTGTACTCGAACTGGACACCACAGTTTGCTAATCTCACCCAAGACAGGACTTACATGTATGCGCCTCTTAGCTCATGTTGCCTTGGTTGGAAGTTTAATGCATTTATTTACCTACTCATTTTTATACGTATATATCTACGTCTTTTTCATTTTTATTTACATATTTATATTGGTTCTCGGTTAAAGAAAGGGTTGAACATAAAACCACTCTTATATGCTTTAAATGCCTTAACACGCCTAGTTATCTTGGGTCTTTTCTAAACAAAATAATTTACCTGTATAGGGCGCTTTAAATCATTCTGTATCGTCATTAGAGATTTTTAAAAAACAACATTTTTTAAATGAAAGAAATATACTTGTTTTGCCTAATTTTGGGGTCTGGCATAAAATAGTATAAAAATCTTGTGGTAGATTTTCCGCAAAACTAAAATAGGAATAACCTCCATATTCCTCTCTCTTATCAACATTGTAGCATATTGTGTCACAATAGAGACTTTACATATTTACTTGATTACAAATTTGCGAAAATTTTATGACAAAATTGATGTTAAAATTATATAATTTGTATTATAAGTCAAAATACATATACTCTATTATATTAAAATTATCTCTCTTTGGTAACATAATATATTATCTCTTTCATAACTGTCGAAATTTTTAGACAATTTCAAGAAATAGATTCTGAGAATTTTTGACACAGTAACCCATACCCCTAGAAAAATGACATATTGTCATTCTTTTTAATTGGATAATTTGAGAAATTCCACTTCAGTAACATTTTTTGTAAGATGATAAATGAAATATCGATTTCAACCCGAAATCTAAAGATAATATTTTTTGAAGGATGTTCCTAATAATTAGACCCAAATCACCCCTTAATGTACATTCTGCCTCTAGAAATACTTTTTTTCATTTGACCACACTCAATTCCAAGTAATAATTTATCAAATATAAAAAAAAAAACGTGAGTGGAGCAGGCACTTATGTTGATAACAACAAGAGATGAAGTGAGTAGAAAAGTGCCAGAAGACAATAGAGAATACAAATTTCGCGGCGGTGATGGGGGTTTGAACCCGCGACCTTACTGGTACGACAACTTCGCCTAGCCGGGAAGAGCGTGACTCTACCGTATGTGGTAGCTCTCTGGATGTGGCAGAAAGTTACGGTGTTCTTTTTTCAAAAGACTAGCATACTATACAGTAGCTACATGTTGTAGTCCTACTCGCACTTCAGTATAGGCGAGCGACGTTTATCCTTTACATTAAAGAAATATCTAACAACAATTTATAAGGTTTTACATACAGGCCACTCTCACTGTAAAGTTACGAGAATACAACGCTGTTCCGAAGTCGGTCTTTGCATCACAAATGAATGTTTTCTCATCATCTGCAAAAACAGAGGAACATTAAATAAGTAGGGACAAATGTATAATCTCAGGAGATTATACATTTGTCCCGAATTATTTAATGTTAAATACATAAGTTACAGGATAAAAATAGAGAAAACGAATGTTCTCATGAAGATGATGTCATTGTTTATGATAAAGGGGATGATGACGAAGTACAGAAACAGTTAGTAGCAGTAATAGAAGTTGCAATAGAAGTAGTAGTAGTGGTAGTAGTAGTAGTAGTAGTAGTAGTAGTAGTAGTAGTAGTAGTAGTAGTAGTAGTAGTAGTAGTAGTAGTAGTAGTAGTAGTAGTAGTAGTAGTAGTAGTAGTAGTAGTAGTAGTAGTAATAGTAGTAGTAGTAGTAGTAGTAGTAGTAGTAGTAGTAGTAGTAGTAGTAGTAGTAGTAGTAGTAGCGGTATGATCTTTGCTTCGTAAACAAAAGGTACCGAGTTCAATTACCCTAGTATTAGTAGTAGTAGTAGTAGTAGTAGTAGTAGTAGTAGTAGTAGTAGTAGTAGTAGTAGTAGTAGTAGTAGTAGTAGTGATTGTCGTAATAGTAATTTAATGATAGCAGTGGTTGTAGTTATAGTAGTAGAAGTAGTAGTAGTAGTAGTAGTAGTAGTAGTAGTAGTAGTAGTAGTAGTAGTAGTAGTAGTAGTAGTAGTAGTAGTAGTAGTAGTAGTAGTAGTAGTAGTAGTAGTAGTAGTAGTAGTAGTAGTAGTAGTAGTAGTAGTAGTAGTAGTAGGGATAGTCGTTATAGTGGTGGTGGTGGTGGTTGGAATGATGTGACGGAAAATTAGAAGTGGAGGGTTATAAAGAAATCTATAGAATTTTCACAGCCATGCAGCATCCAATAAAACAATAAAGAACACCAACCTCCACTTTGAGGATTGAAACTGAGCGCTCCATTTGAAATGAACTTTCCTTTTTCATCAACCCAGAAACCATTTTTTGCCACAGGAAAACCTTTGTCAACGACTTCACATTTACAAACAGATAGCTCATCAACCGTGACCCAATCAGTTGAATTTTTATAGGGCGGGCAGGATACGATGGCAACAGTTGGTCGTTCTGTAAATTAAACCAAAAAAAAGTAGGGGGCGGGACGGGGGGGGGGGAGGTAATAGAAAAACAACAGCAGATTGTGTAGAGCTAAAGCTAAAATATATCGACTTTCTCCAATAATTTTTTTTGAACCAACAAAGTTAGAAAAGAAAATTAGAAAAAAGACAATAGTCCCAATTATATAAAGGAGATGTAGTTAGCTGGCGCATGTTGTCATGTGGAGGTAACTGGTTCTCCAATTATGAACTCCGTTGGACGGCCGCTGGCAACACATGGAGAGACTGGCCAAAACATACTCCCGGAGACCCGAAATAGGCTGGCCTAACCTAGAGTACAATCGGTCAATGCAGCCGACACTGGAAGTCATTTGTTGATCCTCCAAATCAGGGTCCATGTGATCAGAATATTCTGGCATTTTTTGGAGGTAAGGTTTTCCTAGCCATATTACATCTGACGTGGGCGCGTCCCCTTTTGAACATAATGAAACTGTTAAATATGAGCGATCACTTCAAAATGGAATAATATCGAAGTGATTCAGATACTAAAATTCAAATTTATAGTCAAAATGTGAGAAATCGCTTATTTCTCTTAATTTATAAAGGATGCATTTTATTGAATTGACAAGAATTTTTAAAATGATACTTCTGGTTATTTTAAGTACAGATTTCTTTTCTGACAACCGGTCTACATTGACACACTAACGCAAGGGGCCAATGGAGCGAACTTTTATTCTGGAACTGACATTATTTTGGAGCCCACTGTGACGCCACCTATAGATAGTATGCGCTTGGCTAAGAAGCTCACAAAATTGCCATCCGGAAGTATAAAGGACAAACGCACAAAACTATGTGTAACCATGAACTTTTATAGTCTGGTTAATACAGTTTAGTGAGAATTACTCATAAACGCGGACAGCAAAAAGCAATAACAGAGACCTGAGTGACGTCAACTTCATTCTATCTATAGATAGTATGTGCTTGGCTAATGAGCTCACAGCATTACCATCGGGAAGTATAACGGACCATCACACAAAACTATGTGTAACCTTCAACGTTTTTTGTCTGGTTAATACAGTTTAGTGAGAATTAATCATAAACATGGATGGCACAAATCAATGACAAAGACCTGAGTGACGTCAACTTTGGTTTATCTATTCCCCATGAATAGAAATAATCGAGATGAAACAGAAGAAAACTTACAACAATTTTACAAGCAAGGTTGTGCAAGAGGTAGCTGGTCATTATATTAAAGATATATTTCACTTGTGTATGCAAAGAAACATCATTTTAATCATGACTTCTTATCATAATCAAGGACTGAATTACGTTGTGGATAACAATTATGTACAACGATGGAATTGATAATCATAACATTAACATAAGAGCGAAAGAGGATTAAAATCATGGTGGTTCTAATGATGACGACGGCAATGGTGGTGATGAATTCAATTCAATTCAAAAATTTCTGTATTCTCAGGAATGTTTGCATATTACCCAGAATACAGAGGATTAATAGTAATAGCAAAAAGAAATAAGGAAATAAATATTAGATCTTTATGATCTTTCTCCGACATCGAAAATTATCAAACATAGTTCTAGGTAAATATGATAAATATATCCTGCAATCTCACAGCCTCTTTAAATTTTTTACTTCCTTTTGAAGTTAAAATTAACATTATTATTTTTTGTTTAAAATGTGGAAATCAAATTTTAAAATTTAAGGACACACAAAAAGCTTTGGGTTAAGAAACACTTCAGCCAAAACATTTACATGTTTCATTATCCCACAAAGATATATGTTGTTTTTAATTGGATAAAAGAGGAAATTTCTCGTATGTGTACTGAGGAACTGTTGCACAACACTATTTAATATATTGCTTTCTAAATGAGGTAGTTTTGGTTTAGGTATGCCTAAAGTTATATTGTCTTTCTTCGAATGCTATTAAGTTTTTGAGGATTGGAGGGGACAAATTGTAAATGATTTTAAAAGTTCTTGCCGTTGGGACATCGTGGCTCAGCGGTAAGGTCTTTGCTTCGTACCCAAAAGGTACCAAGTTCAATCACTCGCCGCAGTGTGGCCTTGAGCAAGTCACCTCGCCCTAGCTCAATTTGCGGCGCTGCGCTGCGGCTGACGCCTCGGTTATTCCTGTCTTCCCTTGGAAATAACCCTAAAGACACATTCCCCTATTGGCGAATAAAGGGAATTCTATTTATTTTATTATTTTGTTATGTCTATTCTTTTGATTTCTATTGTGAGGACTTGGGTTTTTGTCAAAAGGTTATCATTAGAGCTACTATGGTCATAAATTAATCGAAGGGCACGTTCTGGGATTTCTTTTCTCTATTCTATTTAGTTGTGTTTGCTTTTGAGAAGAAGTGTCAGGCCATTGGACAAAACTTGAAGTTTGAAGAATGAATGCATGAAGATAGTCAGCCTGATAATTTATTCAAAAAGATGGTTACCACTTCGTTCATAACATTCAATTGTGGAGAGGCTTGACAGAAAATTTCTCTAATTTGGGCGTCGAATTTTAATTCCTAGCTATTTCACACATTCCTCACAGTATATTTCTGAACAGTTAAATCAAAAATTAAGTTTTTGGAGAGAGATTCCTCACTAATTGCTAAAGCATGACATTTGTCAGGATAAGCCTGAATGCAATTTGAATAGAACGCATTGCTTTCTTTCTTTAGTATTGATTAATTTCAGAATTCCACATTCATTGTGATTGTAACATAAAGTGTTGACGTCAGCATAGTTATACAAAGTGAATTGTTAAGATAAGGAAGATATTATCATTTTTGAAAATATTAAAAAGTAACGGTCCAAATTCTGTCCATGGGTTACTTCCCTTTCTATATTTTTCAAATCGCTGATCGGATATTCAATTTTCAATTTTTATTTGCTCAACGAGAGAAACTGAGTTTTTGAAGACGCCATAAGCAGACAACTTTTTTCTAAGAGTAATTTGTGCCTTAAATTTAATTTTTTTTCAATTGAGCTTTATATAGCGCAATATCTACTAAATGTGCTCAAAGTGCTTTACAAGGGGTCCCTGGTGAACAGCAACATTTAACATGTAGGACGAGACATGACGCCTGTTAGGCGATATTACAATTTTTCGGACAAAGACAACGCTGTTAACGGTCAGGTACTCATTTTACACATGAGTACGGTGAGAGAATGTGAGTAAAGAGCCTATTCCAAGGACTCAACTATGCGCCGAGCGCGAGGCTCGAACCCAGGACCTTCCGATCCGAAAGCGGGTCTCAAACCACTGGACCACATAGCCTTAAGCAAATCGAAAGCTTTAGAGAGGTCCATTTAAATTGTAGCCGGGTAGTGTTCGATGTCAAAGAATTCTTTTAAAGATTAAATAGAACTGTTCGGCAGTCATGCTTTCTTCTAAAGGCACATAACCATTATGAAAAACTGTAATAAATTGTTCAATTTAGTTGTTCAGCCAATAGTTGTTTTTTTTTCAAATATCTTTGATATCGATAGCAAAATACTAATCAGTCTGTAGTTCTTCAAACCAAGTGGATCATTCTTCTTAAACAGGGCTTTTTTGAGCCAGTTGTAACTTGTTTGCAAAAGTCCTTTTTTAGGGAGTCATTGACCATTTTACAAAACGTCGCCCTCTCACATTGTGTATCTGTCTAAAAAATACTTTTTAATGGATTCACTTTTTAGATTGATTCAATTCTTTATTTTTAATGTTTTTATCCAGGCACTTATGTTAATAACAAGAAATGAAAGGGTCGAGGATAGCTCATACGGTAGAGTCACGACCTCCCCTGCCAGGCGGAGTTGTCGTACAAGTGATGTCGCGGGTTCGAGCCCCCGTCGCCGCCGGGAAGTTTTTATTCTCGGTTGTCTTCTGGTACTTTCCTACTCACTTCATTTATTGTTATTATTTACTGAAATGGTTTTGCTCCATAGCAAAGGGTTTGTAAACTGAAAAGATTATCTATTTGGAGTTTTTCGATGTTAATTCATACACTATACATTCAATTTATGTGTTCCCAAGCTCATGAAATTGGCATGTTTCTTCCGATGTTGTTCCTATTTCGTCTTACCAGTTAGTATCCTTCTACTTTGTCTATTTTTTGTTCCAGAAAACACTAAAAGTTAGTCAAATGTTCCGTCAGAATGGTAGTCTAGTCTTTTCGCTCGCTTGGTATTATTATATTCTTCTGACAAATTCTAATTTATTGGTTAGGCCTTTTATTTCTTGCTATTTTTAGCAAATGAAATATGCATTTCACTTCTTTCGGAAACTTCTGCTGCTATTGTATTTGTTATTGTTCTGTGATTCGAATGTTCTTGTTCGGATATTGTTGTTAACTCTGTCCAGTAATGTCGGCGATATACGATCTTACTATTATCATAATCTTATCTTCTCCTTTTTAAAGAACGAGGCATTAAAACTCTTGCTGTAAGATGTAAATCATTTTAAAACAGCATTCTGTATTTTATTTGTATGCCGGACCTTTCGAACAAAAATAACTGGGCGTGTTTATACTTTGTGTGGCCAGTGCATTTGAATATTTTCCTACAAACGCCTCCCAGGTTTTTACAATTTTTAAATTTTATTATGTTGTTTTCTGACAAAAATATTTAAAATCGCATTTTGTTTTATAATAGATCTGTATTTACTTTTTTTTTTTGACATATCCACCATATATCCACTACACATACTCAAAACGCATTACAAAGACTCCCTGACCAACAGCAACACGTAACATGTAGAACGAGACATGACAACTGTTAAGCGATATTACATTTTTCCCAGACAGAGACACGATGTGAACGGCCAGGAACTCATTTTACACCTGATAACAGTCTGAGAATGTGAGTAAAGAGCCTTTTCCAAGGGTTGAACTTTGCACCGAGAGAGGCTGGAACCTAGGTCCAACCGATCCGAAAGCGAGCGTCGTACCACAAACCCGCACAACTATGACATTTTTTATTTCAAAAGATAGCTTTAGCTTTGTTACAAGTAAACACCACTGAGAGAATAGTAATATAAAAATCTAAATTTCGCCTTCTTGGTGGTATGTGAAAACGAAGTTGAAATATGACCAGAAATAGTATGGCTAGTTAATTTGTTAAGTGTACGAATCGTTTTAATTTGTTGTTACAATTCTCCTCAATACATTATGCAAACCTGGCTACTTGAACATCTAGAAAATCGCAGTTTTCAGGAGATAAGAATATTAGTTGCTAAAATTAACATTATAGACCAACAATTTACACTCAAAATGATTAAATAAAACTTCAAAAACCCTACAATTATGCACTCCGACAACAACTTTCATATTCAATAAGTTTTATATTACTCAGAGATGCTCATGAAGTTCTCAAGTTGGAGCCAACATTTCGTAATTCTGCTATTTTTTGGTATTCTTTCGTGAACGATGTTCTTTTTCCATTATTTGAATGAGAGCAGCTTAACACAATGTGAACATATCTTTTCGGCGGGTTGTCAATAATGTAAAAAAAAGATCGAATATTGTTTTGAATCTTAACATTTTCTAAAATGTAGTTTAAAGCATAACAAATAATGTCCTATTAAAGATTCCAGATAATTGTAAACAGACGTGTTTAAATTCCAAGTATAAATCAGTTTAAAATAGAGGAATAAAATATGGATTTCCAGAGAATCACAAAATACGACTTTCCTGTTAGACTTGTAAACATAGGAATGATGATGAGGATAATGACAACGATGATACTAGAAGAAGATCGAAGAAGAAGATAATGATGATGATGATGATGATGATGATGATGATGATGATGATGATGAGGATGGTGGTGAATGATGACGGTGAAGCTAAACAAATAAGGACAATAAGGCCGTGGATAGGACGGACTGTGAAAATTTAACTTACGATAAACAGAAAAGTTTAATGAGCTTTCTCCTTTTATAGAGTCATACTGTGTATTCGTTCCAATGCACTTAGCAATGATTTTCCCAACTGTTGAGGCGGTGTACCTATAAGTTGTAAACTTTTCAATGTCATCTTCTCCTGTATCTACAGCTGTATATCCAGTGTCCGCTGGGCTGAGAATCTGGAAGGAGATATTGCCATCCGGATTCACACCAGAGCGGGTCATCGTACAATTCAGGTCCACGGTACTTCCTCGTGTGACATTTACATCCGGTTTAGTAATTTGAAGGTCCAATGGTCCGTCTGGTGCGAATGAAGAGAAGGCAGTTTACTTTATCAATGAGAAATTTTTGAAAAACATAAGCAAGAAGGCAGTTTACTTTATCAATGAGAAATTTTTGAAAAACATAAACAAGAAGGCAGTTTACTTTATCAATGAGGAATTTTTGAAAAACATAAACAAGAAGGCAGTTTACTTTATCAATGAGAGTAATTTTTGAAAAACATAAACAAGAAGGCAGTGTACTTTATCAATGAGGAATTTTTGAAAAACATAAACAAGAAGGCAGTGTACTTTATCAATGAGAGTAATTTTTGAAAAACATAAACAAGAAGGCAGTTTACTTTATCAATGAGGAATTTTTGAAAAACATAAACAAAAGTGAATTCTATTCTTTCGTTTTCATGGGGCTTTAGTCGTTGGGTCTATCTTCAGAAAAGACCCATAAAAATCCAGGCTTTGCCACAGCACTTTTTGGCTACAAGGGAGCAAACCGGTATAGCAAGATGCAGAGCCTTGGTCGAACAGGGATCTCATATTATGTACCTATCCGTTCAGTCATCTGGGTCACATTGAGGCTTGCTTTACATTTTACATCAACGTAGGACATATTGTATTCATCACAACCCTCTTCCAGTTAATAGCATTGTTATCAGAATATCGGTAAATCGTTATAATAATATCACAACTTTCATATTGTACTGCTATTGCACATCATGATCTTGCTGTTTAGAGCCAATCAAATGAAATCATGACGGGAATTACTGGGGGTAGCTAATGATGTCAATAAAAAAGAGCTTTTATATAGTGCAATATCCATTTAACTGTACTCAAAGCGCTTTACAAGGGGTCCCTGGCCAACAGCAACATTTAACATGTAGGGCGAGACACGACGTCTGTTAGGCGTTATTACAATTTTTTCGGACAGAGACTACGCTGTTAACGGCCAAGTTCTCATTTTACACCTGAGTACGGTGATAGAATGTGAGTAAAGAGCCTTTTCCAAGGACCCAACT
>NC_088373.1:13918916-13921416 GCF_034508935.2 Berghia stephanieae
AGGATATCAGTGGAAAATGAACCTGGGACTATGGGAGATGTATACCAGTGGGAAATGAAGCGGACTATGGGAGTTGGGGACCAGACGAGAATGAAGCAATTACTTTTTTACGAAACCCGCCAAAAAGAGCCGAAAACCATAGTCTTAGGTTTACTCCCCACTTCCCTGAGTCTCAGGTTCATTCCCCACTGTTGCCTACTTCCCATAACTTTGTCGGGTTTCGGCAGGTTTCGTAAAAAAAGAATCACCCCTAAAAAACACCAAGTGTATTCTGTATAAAGATGTCAAACGGGGTCTGATATTCAGTATCTATTTAAACATTTAAAAAAAAAAATAATTTCGGAGATGTAATAATATAGCCAAGATTGTTTAAAAACAGTTGTTTAAAGTTGTTATGCTTTATTTATTACATTATTCCTTTATTTTCAATTTATCAGTTATTGAATTTATTCATTTGTTAAATTCATTATTCATCAATTTATTTACTTATGTATAATAGTTTTTATTTACCTATTTTATTATTATTATTATCATTGTCGTTATCATCCTCACCATGCCATCTATTTATGTATTTATTTATTTCTATTATTAATATTATTATTATTATTATTATTATTATTATTATTATTATTATTATTATTATTATTATTATTATTATTATTATTATTATTATTATTATTATTATTATTATTAAAATAAATAAAAAGATTGAAATAAAAGTTTAAAAAAAAACAGTAATAGACAGATGGAATTTTAAAAACATTGATTTTTTAAAAGTTACCCCTATGGTGATTTGAACCCTCTACCTTTAAGTTCAGAGTCAAACAGCTTAACCACCAAGCCACAGATTCATTACACTTCTGGAGACATTTAGTCATGTCGATTGATAAATTAATTTTTTTTTATTTGAATGCCACTTATTTTGATATTTTGAATTATGTCAATAGCATAAAATCAAAGGTACTACCACAAACTCGGGGACCCAAATAATTTTGGGGTTTGGGAGGGGGGAAACTTTTATTTTTAAAAAAAGTCTAGTAAGGGTTTTGGGAGGGGAGAGACTTTTTTTTAAAGTCTCCCCCTCCCAAACCCCCCAAATTATTTGGGTCCCCGAGTTTGCGGTATCTAGTACCTAAATTAAAATATAACGATCAACATATATTTGACAACTTGTGTGACGAACGAATCGGTGACTGCATATGTTCAATCTGGAAGTAGGTCAGCAGTTTGTTGACATTGCAACCGGGGTTGTCTCACTTTTCACTGTCTCTATAAAAAAAAGAGTTCCTTGTGGATACTGAATAGTGGTTTTGAACTATTTTGAACAGTATCTGATACTGAATAACCACTTCATTATTCTAATGTCGCAAAGTTCAACACTGAGAGGGCATGCGACGGATCAATGGTGGACTGACCAAACAAAAAACTTGAGCTTTTATATAGCGCAATATCCACTAAACGTGCTCAAAGCGCTTTACAAGGGGCCCCTGGCCAACAGAATCAAGTACTATTTAGAACGGGACATGACGCCTGTTAGGCGATATTACAAATTTTTGTTTGGACAAATACAACACTGTTCACCGCCAGGTACTCGTTTTACACCTGAGTACGGTGAGAGAATGTGAGTAAAGAGCCTTCTCCAGGCCTCAACTATACGTCGAGCGCGAGGTTCGAACCCACGACTTTCCGATCCGAAAGCGAGTGTCATACCACTAGACCACAGAGCTGCATAGAGTAATAAGGTCCAATGATGAACGAACAGTAGCTCGACACACAACTGACCCCTGTCTTTTGCATTTGACATCGCTGTGGAAAACAACATTTCAGGATGGAAAGTGTTAGGAAGACTTGCATCTGTTGGACTCAGAGCGATAAGTCTTGTGTGAAATCTCAAATAATTGAGAATAAGACCTTTCGAACATTCTTCATCAGAGTCGAATGACGAATGCATCACAGAAAAATTACTTAAACCACTTGATGAACCCGAAGGAGAGACTTGTCCGAAAAGTTATTGGAAATGGAGGCAACCATTGGCGTTCCTGCCTTTTTATCCTCTTTAGCAGAACAATTCAACGTGTTTTCTATGGATTGTCGTTTCTTTTAGGATTAGGCTATAGGGTATGAGATTAGCGGAATAGTAGCGTCCCTTGATTGGACGTCAGCTTAAAGAGAGAACGTCAACATGGTTTTGCACATGCGTCTCTCTCGTCCTCGGTTTCGGTGAAGTGCCTCATTCACCGGAAGCGAGGACGAGAGACGCATGCGCAAAGCCAACATGACGTTCTCTCTCTAATAACTTCTCCGCCGGTGACGTCCAATCAAGGGACGCTACTCTTCCGCTGATCTCATTCTCTATACACGTATGTTGATGAAATTTGGATCTTATTATATATGAAAGATAATATCCGTTTCTGTGACATAACATTTGCCAATTTTTTTTAAGCTCAAAGCAATTGAAACAAAACAAGTGTAAAGTTGCTTTTGTACGTGTAAATAGCTG
>NC_088373.1:13923916-13933916 GCF_034508935.2 Berghia stephanieae
TATTAATCAAACAAAGATCATTCTTCAAAGTTTGTTATGTACAAAATAAATCTGAATAAGAAAAATGTATATTGCGTCGTAACAAATGTGACGGTTTTGCTGTAGGTGGTAAGGTGAGGGTTAAAGTCAATTTCTTCTTGATGTCAACACTCTTGTTCGTCCCAAATCTGCCATTGTTTTGAAAAACATAGTATATGCAATGTTAACCAAATAGAACATACTGTTTTCTTTAAAAAACACCCCAAAAAAGTTTGCATATAATATTCACTATTCGTTGATTAGAGAACGCTTACCTGCCAAAAGGACAATTTGACCCAAAAAGAAAAACATTAGATATGTATTCATACGCACCAAAACATTATGTATTTAGGTGACCAATCAGAAGTCTTTTCAACATGTGTTTAAGCCAATAAAATGAGTGAAAATATTCTGCAATCGATGAATATTTTTTTTTATTAAACGGGTGCTCAAAGCTTTATTCAACGGATATGTTTTTACTAATAAGTGTTAAGGTTTTCTAACGGGAGGGATGAATGAATCGTATATTATTCCACCCCTCTCAATGCAAAACCCTATTATTTCTTAGAAAAATGTAATCGTTGAAATATGCTTTGAACCCTTTGAATACAAAATTTATTCAACGATTGCAGAATATTTTCACTCATTTTGTTGGCTTAAATACATGTTTACAAGACTTCTGATTGGTCATCTAAATAAATAGTCTTTTGGTGCGTATGAATACAAATTGTTTTTATTTGGGTCAAAAGTGTCATACTAGCAGACGAAGAAACAAACCTGAGAATGCCGAATCATTTTGAAAGGAACGACACTGAGGATAATTTGGGTAATTTTGCACTGGGAAAAATACAACCAAACCAGATTATAGAACAGTAAGGCCAAAAATATTCTCAAATCAGACCGAAACGGTGAGTCAATCGATGGTGTCAAGCTGTCCAAAAAATTCGTCAACAAAAAAAAAGGCCAAGGATGTCCAGAGATCCTGATTCCCCCCCCCCCCCCCACCACCACCACACACACACAAGATAAAAGAATTACCGGTCACAAAATTACATCGAGACTTCAAATTCTATTCTGTGAATTTTTGGAATTCAAATACGAAGTTAGAATTATGTCAAGTCCACAGTGATAACCATACGATCTCAGTATTACACAACTTCAAAACATCTAGAACGGATGTTTCAAGGCTCAACTTTTCATAACTGTACCTTTAATTTTTCTTGAATGTTGTCAATAATCTACGGTTCCGAAACCAATCAAAAATCAACAAATTCCAACGAATAAACAGAGCAAACAAGGAGACCAGCTTGCAACAACACACCTCTCAAGATGTTTTTATTTGACACTGAGCTGTCGTGTTTGACCTAATTCAAAAGGAATTTGCTGTTTACCATTCATTGGAGTCTTTCAATTCTAAATTAAAAGTCGATTTCAATTCATCAAAGGAAACGGTTTACTTCTTTTATGTGAAAATTATTTGCTTCTTTCTTTTGACAAACGAATCAAATTGTCTTAGTAATAAGCAATGTTTTGATTCAGTGATATCTATATCTTTAATTCAGAAAAGTGAGTGGAGCAGGCACTTATGTTGGTAACAACAAGATATGAAGTGAGTAGAAAAGTGCCAGAAGACAATAGAGAATAAAATTATTTTTTTTTTCGCGGCGGTGGTGGAGTTTGAACCTGCGACCTTATTGGTACGACAACTCTGCCTGGCAGGTGAGAGCGTGGCTCTACCGTGTGAGCTATCCACGAACACAAAAATATTCGTTTCAAACCCAAAGTCATTTCTAGATCCCTCTCTCACCACTTCTTGAGATCGCTGATTCGTTCACCACCATCGCGAAGTAATTTTGACCAGCAGTTAAGCTTAATAGCCAATATTCTCATCACAAACATATAACATAGAAACGATTGAGACATTGAGTATGCTCCGGTGTATGGGGTGAATTTTTAATTCAGAAAAGTGAGTGGAGCAGGCACTTATGTTGGTAACAACAAGATATGAAATGAGTAGAAAAGTGCCAGAAGACAATAGAGAATAAATTTTTTTTTTTTTCGCGGCGGTGGTGGGGTTTGAACCTGCGACCTTATTGGTACGACAACTCCGCCTGGCAGGTGAGAGCGTGGCTCTACCGTGTGAGCTATCCACGAACACAAAAATATTCGTTTCAAACCCAAAGTCATTTCTAGATCCCTCTCTCACCCACTTCTTGAGATCGCTGATTCGTTCACCACCATCGCGAAGTAATTTTGACCAGCAGTTAAGCTTAATAGCCAATATTCTCATCACAACAATAACATAGAACGATAGACATTTAGTATGCTCGTGTATGGAGGAATTTATAATTCAGAAGTGAGTGGAGCAGGCACTTATGTTGGTAACAACAAGATAGCTCACACGGTAGAGCCACGCTCTCACTGCAGCGGAGTTGTCGTACCAAATAAGGTCGCAGGTTCAAACCCACACCCACCGCCGCGAAAAAAAAATAATTTTATTCTCTATTGTCTTCTGGCACTTTTCTACTCACTTCATATCTTGTTGTTACCAACATAAGTGCCTGCTCCACTCACTTTTCTGAATTAAAAATTCACCCCATACACCGGAGCATACTCAATGTCTCAATCGTTTCTATGTTATATGTTTGTGATGAGAATATTGGCTATTAAGCTTAACTGCTGGTCAAAATTACTTCGCGATGGTGGTGAACGAATCAGCGATCTCAAGAAGTGGGTGAGAGAGGGATCTAGAAATGACTTTGGGTTTGAAACGAATATTTTTGTGTTCGTGGATAGCTCACACGGTAGAGCCACGCTCTCACCTGCCAGGCGGAGTTGTCGTACCAATAAGGTCGCAGGTTCAAACCCCACCACCGCCGCGAAAAAAAAAAAATTTATTCTCTATTGTCTTCTGGCACTTTTCTACTCACTTCATATCTTGTTGTTACCAACATAAGTGCCTGCTCCACTCACTTTTCTGAATTAAAAATTCACCCCATACACCGGAGCATACTCAATGTCTCAATCGTTTCTATGTTATATGTTTGTGATGAGAATATTGGCTATTAAGCTTAACTGCTGGTCAAAATTACTTCGCGATGGTGGTGAACGAATCAGCGATCTCAAGAAGTGGGTGAGAGAGGGATCTAGAAATGACTTTGGGTTTGAAACGAATATTTTTGTGTTCGTGGATAGCTCACACGGTAGAGCCACGCTCTCACCTGCCAGGCGGAGTTGTCGTACCAATAAGGTCGCAGGTTCAAACCCCACCACCGCCGCGAAAAAAAAATAAATTTATTCTCTATTGTCTTCTGGCACTTTTCTACTCACTTCATATCTTGTTGTTACCAACATAAGTGCCTGCTCCACTCACTTTTCTGAATTAAAAATTCACCCCATACACCGGAGCATACTCAATGTCTCAATCGTTTCTATGTTATATGTTTGTGATGAGAATATTGGCTATTAAGCTTAACTGCTGGTCAAAATTACTTCGCGATGTTGGTGAACGAATCAGCGATCTCAAGAAGTGGGTGAGAGAGGGATCTAGAAATGACTTTGGGTTTGAAACGAATATTTTTGTGTTCGTGGATAGCTCACACGGTAGAGCCACGCTCTCACCTGCCAGGCGGAGTTGTCGTACCAATAAGGTCGCAGGTTCAAACCCCACCACCGCCGCGAAAAAAAAAAAAAATTTTATTCTCTATTGTCTTCTGGCACTTTTCTACTCACTTCATATCTTGTTGTTACCAACATAAGTGCCTGCTCCACTCACTTTTCTGAATTAAAAATTCACCCCATACACCGGAGCATACTCAATGTCTCAATCGTTTCTATGTTATATGTTTGTGATGAGAATATTGGCTATTAAGCTTAACTGCTGGTCAAAATTACTTCGCGATGGTGGTGAACGAATCAGCGATCTCAAGAAGTGGGTGAGAGAGGGATCTAGAAATGACTTTGGGTTTGAAACGAATATTTTTGTGTTCGTGGATAGCTCACACGGTAGAGCCACGCTCTCACCTGCCAGGCGGAGTTGTCGTACCAATAAGGTCGCAGGTTCAAACCCCACCACCGCCGCGAAAAAAAAATTTTATTCTCTATTGTCTTCTGGCACTTTTCTACTCACTTCATATCTTGTTGTTATCTATATCTTTGAGGGATCGATCGATTGATGAGTCCGCGAACGGCGAAAAATAAAGGAATTCCAAGTGTTGTCTGATATTGTACGGCAAAAAATAAAGGAATTCCAAGTGTTGTCTGATATGGTACGGCGAAAAATAAAGGAATTCCAAGTGTTGTCTGATATGGTACGGCGAAAAATAAAGGAATTCCAAGTGTTGTCTGATATGGTACGGCGAAAAATAAAGGAATTCCAAGTGTTGTCTGATATGGTACGGCGAAAAATAAAGGAATTCCAAGTGTTGTCTGATATGGTACGGCGAAAAATAAAGGAATTCCAAGTGTTGTCTGATATGGTACGGCGAAAAATAAAGGAATTCCAAGTGTTGTCTGATATGGTACGGCGAAAAATAAAGGAATTCCAAGTGTTGTCTGATATGGTTTGATAATCAAAAAGCCAATGTTATCCTGGATTAAAATGATCACTACTGATAACGTGAATTCATTTCAAAACAAAGCTTTTTACAACTTGATGTTATAAAATAGCCAAGAAATTTAATTTGAGGGATGGAGTAAAGGTATTCTTTCACGTGTTTGGATTTATTAAATTCGTTATTTCTAGCGTGAAAAAACTCACTCTCAAGCTCGTAAGTTATTTGCCGGAATAAAAATAACTTATTTGCCGATGACACGAAAATGGGTGCACCAACATTAGATAAATATATCTTACAAAATTCACTACACAATTGGTCGGAAAATTGGCAGCTTTATTTCAATATTACTAAATGCAGAGTGCTGCACAATTGAAGGTCTAGCCCTTTTATTCTCCAATTACATAGGTGACAATAATATAAATGTTATGCCAACTACATGCTCAGAAAGGGACTTAGGGATCATATTTGATAATAAATTGTGTTTTGATGAACATATATGTGATTGTAAAAAAAGAGCGAACAAGCTTGTAGGAGTTATATACAGCACAGAAGCTTTAGCTATCTTGATTTTAAAACGTTTGTCCAACTTTATAAGTGTGTCATAAGACCTTTTCTAGAGTATGGAAATAGTATTGGAAGTCCCTTATTTGACAGTCTGTTATAATTGAGAAAGTACAAAGACGCACTACGAAACTTTTACCTGGCATTCGACATCTATCCTATTTAGAAATATTAGAGTATCTAAATTTGCCTTCACTAAAATATCGTAGAATTTGAGGTGATCTTATTCATATATATTAACTCCTGCATGGTTCTTACAATATAGATTATAATATTTAAAAAAAAATTATTCGCATTATACAAACACTAGGGGAGATAAGTTTAAGATATTGTTGAAAGATGTAATTTGTCTGAAAGGAAAAATAATCTATTTCAAAGGACTGTGACAATTTGGAAAAATCTAAAGTTTGAGAAAAAAAATCCTAATTCAATTAATAATTTTAAGAATGCCATTGATAAAGATCTTACCAACATTATATTTGATTTTGACGAACAATGTAACATGACAGTGGATATTAATGACTCTTATTTTATTCTGAGCTCTATCGAAGTGTAATAAATGAATATCTTCAAAAGCGATTTTCTCCGTTTTAAAATGTGTCAGATAAAGAACTGAACAAGTGCGGTTATGTGGTCTAGTGGTATTACACTCGCTTTCGGATCGGAAGGTCCTGGGTTCGAGCCTCGCGCTCGGCGCATAGTTGAGTCCTAGGAAAAGGCTATTTACTCACATTCTCTCACCGTACTCAGGTGTAAAATGAGTACCTGGCCGTTAACAGCTTTGTATTTGTCCGAAAAATTGTAATATCGCCTAACGAAATCTTACAAATGTGTTTCAAGAGTACATTATCATGTTTTAAGAGTACATTATCATGTTTCAAGAGTACATTTTCATGTTTCAAGAGTACATTATCATGTTTCAAGAGTACATTATCATGTTTCAAGAGTACATTATCATGTTTCAAGAGTACATTATCATGTTTCAAGAGTACATTATCATGTTTCAAGAGTACATTATCATGTTTCAAGAGTACATTATCATGTTTCAAGAGTACATTATCATGTTTCAAGAGTACATTATCATGTTTCAAGAGTACATTATCATGTTGTGTACATACATATGAAATTGACTTCGAGATTCGTCGTGAAAGCTTCTCCAGCGGAGTTTTTGGCACTGCAATTGAACGTTCTTCCTTTCTCTGGCAAATAAATAAAGAAGACAAAAAGAAGTTAAAACATATCAGGGAGAGGAAGGAAATGCAGAAGGAGGAGGAGGAGGAGGAAGAGAAGAAGAAGAAGAAGAAAAAGTATAAGAAGAAGACACACACAGACACATACGCACAGAGAGAGATAGAGAGAGAGAGAGAGAGAGAGAGAGAGAGAGAGAGAGAGAGAGAGAGACACACACAGAACTAAAATAACAATTTGTTGATACTGTAATATACCTATGGATGACAAATGTATAGATATGACAAATCTTATACATACCTGTAAAGAATGAAAACTCCTTTAGCCGCCTAAATAACTATCAATATAATCAGGGAAAATCAGATTCCTATCTTTATTCACCAACAAATCTATTAGAGAGTGAGTCACGGTTTGAACCTCTAGAGGAAACTCCATTATATTCGGTCGAAATCTATTTTTTTTTCAATTTCAAAGTCACATTTTGCAAAAACAACAAACCCCCCCCCCCCCCCTCCAAAAAAAAAAAAAAAAAAAAAAAAACAATCAAGAATTATAATCCTTGAAAGAATAGATAGTGCGGCTATCTCTAGAATTCAAGATTCGTTAGATTATAATTTCGAGCACCGGATTTGGTGTTAAAATGCTTGCAACCCCTTGTCTGCCTATATTTCTTCTTTATAAACTGGTGGAGAAATCGCGATATTTGTGGGGAAATAAAGGCTATTACAAACAAGCCCTCATCAATTTAAACTATTATTTTACTGTACTGTGGAAATTAACAAAAATTGTGATGAATCTTTCGAGCCATCAACGGTCAAAATCGGTCGGTAATAAAGTATAAAGGTCATCATCATCATCATCATCATCATCATCATCACCATCATCATCATCATCATCATCATCATCATCATCATCATCATCATTATCATCATCATCATCATCATCATCATCATTATCATTTATAATAATATAATAATAATAATAATAATAATAATAATAATAATAATAATAATAATAATATAATAAATAATAATAATAATAATAATAATAATAATAATAATAATAATAATAATAATAATAATAATAATAATAATAATAATAATAATAATAATAATAATAATAAATAATAATAATAATAATAATATAATTAATAATAATATAAATAATAATAATAATAATAATAATAATAATAATAATAATAATAATAATAATTAATAATAATAATAATTAATAATAATAATAATAATAATAATAATAATAATAATAATAATAATAATAATAATAATAATAATAATAATAATAATAATAATAATGATAATGAGGATTTTGTTCAATGAAAATATTCATTGAAAACATAGAAATTATGAGCTTCATCATAGAACTATAAATTAACAAGAAATCCTAAACACGGATCATTTGAATTAGACGTCGACATGCAGATAGCCTGTCGCATTTTTATGCTAAAAGGCCTTTGATGGACAGATTTATCAAAATAACTGTCTTGACCTGTTAATGGGAAGCAACCACAGCCTTAAACTATGCATCATAGTATTGTAATGGTTACGTCCCTTATTTCATTCTGTTGTCTAAACAACATTGGGTGTCACTGTTTCTAGATATGTGCTATTAAAAGAACTCACTTTTACTTTTTATATCGATCCATTTAAATGGCGACACTTTTATATGAAACAAAGCATCCATTTGAAATAGGGAGTGCCATAATATGTACAAAAATAAATTTGTAAGACCTCACCAACGAACTTTTTTAATTATCAGATGTAATCGTTGAATACCGAAGAATACCCCGAAGTGAGAGAGAGGGATAGTGGCTGAAGATAGACATAGAGTATGAAACGATTTTTTTTTGGGGGGGGGGGGGGGGGTGTCGTTGATAGCTCATACGGTAGACTCACAATCTCCCTGGCCTGGCAGAGTTGTCGTACCAGTAAGGTCGCAGGTTGGAGTCCCAATCGCTGCCACGAAGTTTTTATTCTCTGTTGTCTTCTGGCAATTTCCTAATCACATCACTTCTTGTTATAAAGAATTTTAATGTAATTTGAACAAATTTCAAACAGCCATCCTGCACCAATACCACCTATGCAGAGCAAAAATTGATTAAAGAACAAGACAGCCAAACAAATCCGCAACAGATTACATTGCTACACTACGACATTTGTACGGGCATTGCAAATTTGGCTTAATGACAGGTTAAGCAAAAACGATTTTGTTACTGGTTTGAGCACCATAGATGTTTAACGTAATGGAACTCTCCTCACCGTGGACAGGCTAGTCCAAATCGCTACATCTCAACTTCCCCAACTGCAATGCCATAAATAAACATAACAACACACGCACGCTGTTTTGTACTGGCCCAAACTATGAAGTAACGCTACAAATAGTACAGATCTTGTCAACAGACAACAACAAATCAACGTCAACAATCAATTCCAACTTATCGTCGTATGGCAACTCTAAAATCGTCATTAACAGGAAACAAACTTCAAATGTTATCGCTGTTATGGCTCTCATTTACCATCAAACTGCTAATTAACCAGTAGATATTTGACCAATCAAAACATGGAATTTTTGACACACCTTCTCGCGTGCTCGGGCAAACATAGTTGGTTGGTTACAAAACCATAAGGTGAATGAATGAACCCCTCTCTGATAGTTGTTATTATTTTTCTACCGCCAAATGGGTGACTACCTACCACATGATTTTCTCGATACATTATAAAAGTTTAAGTCTTCACATACTTTTCTGTGTTGGTTATATTGATCAAGTGATAGAATAGCTGGTGTTCTACTAAGACACATAACATCGAGAGTGAAACCAGTGTTGTTTGATATGATTGCTAATCACTGTCGTTGTTTTCATTTTGACGACTGTCCGAGAGGCGTGGTTAGCTAAGCGTCTACTCAAAGCTGAGCAACTCGCCAAAATGTCATCGTAGGGGACATATGGAAAGGCATGCTTGAAGCTCAATCACAATCAAGATCAATGATTGAACTATGTGAGAGGTGCGGAATAACCTGGTCCAACAACTGAAAACAATGAAATGCAATACTCCAGGGTTTCACTTGACGGTCATAGCAGTGGTGTGCTGCAAACAACGTATCGCTTCAGATCGCAAATCTAACCATCTAATAATAATAATAATAATAATAATAATAATAATAATAATAATAATAATAATAATAATAATTATAATAATGATAATGATAATGATGATGATGATGATGATGATGATGATGATGATGATGATGATGATGATGATAATAATAATAATAATAAATAAATAAATAAATAAAAAATATGAACAAACAATTAAATATAAATAAATCAATATATAAATAATGATGATATTACAAGTCGGAAAATACTTGATACCTATGGAATATTGGCTGTCCATAGGATTCTTAGGACCTTTCTGTAGTATTTCATCTCAAGTGCATTTATTCTCTTTTTGTGTGCTTTTAGATAAGGGGGGAATGAAAATCTTTAAGCATATCGGTCATTGGCTATTTTGTTGTGTATTAACGTAAATGTTTGATTTGTTAGCGCATTATTTTGTGGCAATGTGATCTTGTGGTATGACACTCGCTTTCGGATCGGAAGGTCCTGGGTTCGAGCCTCGCTCGGCGCATAGTTGAGTCCTTGGAAAAGGCTCTTTATT
>NC_088373.1:13938916-13943916 GCF_034508935.2 Berghia stephanieae
GAATGAAACACTGCAGACGAATGAGATAATGTGATATTATCAAACAACTTATAATTATTTAAAAACTTATAATTATTCGAGAAGAGTCTGCAGCAATTCAAAAGCTAAGCTAACGTTATTTTGATTACATTTTTTACATATTTACCTATCTCTTTTACCCAATTAGGTCAGCCTGCTTTTGTTCTGTTTTTATTTTATCTCTTTTCTTTATTTTAACTTCATCTCCCGTTCTCCCACTCTCTCTCTCTCTCTCTCTCTCTCTCTCTCTCTCTCTCTCTCTCTCTCTCTCTCTCTCTGTGTGTGTGTGTGTGTGTTTCTTTCTTTCTCTCTTCGCTGCCCTACTTCGATATTTCTTCTTTTCTTTTTCTTTTTTTTAAAATAGTTTTTCAGGGAAGGCAGGTGCTCAGTTATTACACTATCGCCGTCTAGTATTCTTTAATAACACCATGTTTTGTTTATTCATCTTAACTCTCTCATTACCGATCCTTTTCAGTAGTTTCCCAAAAAGGCAGGCTTACTCAGGAGAAAAATTGATTTTTAAAACTCAAACAAGCTCTCTACAAAATAACATTATGTTCTTTTTAATTAAACAAAGACCATTCTTCAACGTAAGTGATGTACAAAATAAATCTGAATTTTAAAAAATGTATATTGTGTCGTAACAAATTTGACGATTTTGTTCCACTACTACATTATGTCATTCATCCGTAGTGTTTCATTCACCCTGTTTGTTGATAAAGGGGAAACCCTAAACGTCCGTTTTATCTGTTTTGTTTTGTAATTAAATTGAAGCTTAAATTCAATTTAACTTTGTTATTTACAAATCATTGATAAAATACTTACGGTTCACGTTAAAAGTCAGAGTCACGTAGTCGCTTCCATTTATTACCTCATTTCCCGACGGATCAAACCAATGAGCAAAGCCGGTACTGGAGGTAACTTTGCAGGTGCAATTAAACGTTGGCGTGGAGGAGTAACCACCAATGGGACAATCTGAGCCCAAAGCTACTTTCCCCGTCTCTATTACTGTGGTTTATGGATATAGAATAATATTGAAATTTAAAAAGGGGCGATGACCCCGAAGCAGGATATGTTGAGCTGCCATTCATAAGTAAAATATCCAATTTCTACACATACCAAAACGAACATTTTTCTTGTCCAAAATTTGTCAGGGTCATGTTGTGTGTGTGTGTGTGTGTGTGTGTGTGTGTGTGTGTGTGTGTGTGTGTGTGTGTTCGTGTGTATGTGTGTGTGTTAATGTGGGTAATTTTTTTTATTAATCCAAACGGAATCCCGAAAAAGCTTAGTAATAGGGCGGATATTAATAAAAACACTGGATTGGTACCCAAAGTTGATCTCGCTAACTTCTTCAGAGGTCTTGATTTCCATGTGATATGGGCAACACATTCGAGATGGACGCAATAGGCTGCGGTCAAGCGTAACCTTCTGGTGCTTTGGAAAAGGATCATGTGCAAGAATCTGGTCCCCGACTACGGCATTCATTTTCCGATTATGATACACGTTGTCTAAAACAAAATTTGATCTTTTACATAGCGCAATACCCACTTAACGTACTCAAAGCGACATACAAGAGTTCCCTGGCCAACAGCAACATTTAACACGTAGGACGGGACATGACGCCTGTTAGACGATATTACAATTATTTTCGGATATAGACAACGCTGTTAACGGCCAGGTACTCATTTTACACATGAGTACGTTGAGAGAATATGAGTAAAGAGCCTTCTCCAAGGACTCGACTATGCGCCGGGCGAGGCTCGAACCCAGGACCTTCCGATCCGAAAACGAATGTCATACCACTAGACCACATAGCCGTCTAGATTGAGATTATGGCACCATTCCTTTATTCTTTAACTTTGCTCAAGGGATCCCTAGGATTACTTAGAATTGTCTTTCTTATTGAATAAATGAGAGCAACGTCAAACAGTTGCTGCATCTTATGATCTTAAGATCTTGGCAACGTTTAGCAGTACACCAAATGGAATTGTAGGTCAATGAAGTGTCTCTATAAATGGTCCCAATTCCACAACATCAGTACAAAACCTGCCTCAATATGTGGTGATTTTTATTCGGTTGCTCATCTTTTATATCTGAAGTTTGTCTGCTCAGGTGGCAGGGCTGTGTTTTAGACCAGTTCCCACCGCAGCATCAAAAATGTGTGAACCCTGTTTAGTTGTGATATCATTCTATAGCTGGCTGTACCCCAGTTTAACGAACTTCAGAAGAGCAACTATCTTTGCATGTTTCAACACATGTGGAAGCCTTCCATTTAAAAGGGCGTCAGACATTGTCTCTACCAACCAGGTCCGACTGTGTCCCGGGGCCCCGGTGCGTCAGATTATCAGGATAAATGTGTGGTGGGCCAGCAAAATCGGGTATAAGACGCAAGACCTGAAAAACCGTAACAGCTAAAATAGATGAATTTGGGGTAAACTAACAAAATTTAGTTTTTTCAGTCAAGATTATCTCTGATTATCGATCTATAAGTGTGTGAAAGCATTTGCATGATATTAAGTCATAATTATTGTTATTTTAATATTTATATCTGACGTGGGTGTCGATAAACATTGACAAATTTCCATCCAACTTGATTGCGGAGGATGGGTTTGAACCGGCCTCATTGTACGGAAATATTTGCCTCTTTGCCGGTCTAAAGCCTCGATTATCACACAGCAATGCAAAGGAAATTCTTTTTTCTCTTGATAACTGCCTTGTGCGCATAGTTAGGGTAAAATCGGGTAATTTCACCGTGTTTTCAATGTCACACTCTTGCCTGCCGTGAGAGGCTAAGTTGCCAATTGGGCAATCCAAACATTGACAATAAGTTTTCCTGGCCAAGTAATTATATTTTCATGAAGTGTTAACGTATATTTATATTATGTCATCTATCCGCATAACTTGCATTTGTTCCTCCATTTGATTCTTTGGTCACCAGGGTGAGATCGGAAATGGCCCGGGTACCCATGAAAATGCTCCTTGCCATAGAATTGGATACAATAGTCCGATGTCACGTCACCCAGCAACGGCAGCCATCGTGGTTCTAAACAATGAAAATCCGTACTTTTTATTCTTCATGCTGGCTAGAACTGTTCATATGTCTTGTGATTATAATGTGTAAAAGTCAAAAGATGATCAGATTTATAATGTTTTTTTCCTCTGGATACGCTTTTATGCTCGTCGGAGAAATATTTCCTAAGGGCGTCCGCCATTGTTCCGATAGTTTAGAGCCAGTTACTAAGCTACCATGCGTCATTATGAGGGAAGTGACGTTACGACTGTTGAAGCGTATTGAGTGTCTAATGCCAGCCCATGGGAGGATGTCACCCAGACTATCTATACTTGACCCCCCCCCCCCCCTCATGACGAGGCAACTACCCTGAGAGGCTAGTCTTTGGAAGAAAGTTTTATTGGTGTCACACTACAATGTTACAGCAATCTATCCAGATGACAAATTCATCACCGCATTCGTGTACAATATCCAAACCTCCCGACAGCTGCGTCACTCTTTAATTTTAACCAGGTTTTGCTCTGCGGTCTCCGATCTCCAGATCAACGGGTCGTTTCCGCACCGGGTACAAATGGCCGCTGATGTCAAACTCCAATAATGAAGTCTTGCTGCCTATAAACAGGCTCTGAACCTTAGACTGTTGGCAACTACCAGATGCCACCCTCTTTTTGGTACAGAAGTCTAGAAACTTCTCTCCTCATTTTGAGAGGATCAAATCCCGCCCACATGAGGGACCGAATTTCTCTAACATTTTCACTCGCGTTTATTAATGCTTAAGGCGTTGCATTGTGACCCGGAAGGACCCGGGATCGAGCCCCGCTTCAGGCACTGTCGTTTTTTTTCCTTGAGCAAGATTTTAACCTCCAATTTGCTCACTTGGACAACATGGATGATTCCTGTTGACATCAGACATCTTGTTTGATGAGTTATCTATATTCCTTCTTGGAATGCCTAGGCGACGATATCTTGTGATGTCGAGGCGGAAAAGGCATTTTTTTTGTTAACGCATTGCTTTTGGGTAAAATACTCATATCATCCACCAGTCGGATAAAACGTAACGCACAAAACTATGACTCCGTTTATAGTCTGATTTATAGAATCTAGTGAATACAGAGCATCAAAATAGCTGTATAAAACAATAACAAACAGATGACTGACGTCAACTTTATTTCCTTCTATATATCAGATCAGCTATCCTGAAATTATCCAAATGTTGCCATGTATGCACTTTTTGTGTTACTTTTAATAATTTTAAAGCGAGAAATTCATTGGACTTTACGTGATAACTTCGACGTGTTCTTGTGATTTCAAGCAAAGCTTTCTTGAAAATTTAAATAAATATTATGTTCTCTCTAACTTGTTCTACCGTGATTGTTTACTATTTTGGATGCTGTTGCTGATTTTCTGAGATATATTAACCACCTTTCTATTTAGTTGGGTTAAATTGATTGTCTTTAACTATCATTATAAAATAATACGTTATCCAATTCTTCAATTTAGTATCAGTTTGATTGAATTGTTTGCATTACAAAATTAGTTTTACATTTTCAAAGCTTAATAATTACAAATTGTACTCAATATTCTCAAGATTTAAACATTTCAGGAAATTATCACTATCCCCTAGTTCACCTTGAAATAGTATCAAATCGAGGCAATGTATCATAATATATGTTTTCTTAAGACTTACTCGATGCGACCATCCCAACCAAAAAATAGATAAGTAGAATGCGAAGATAATTCATCATGGCTTGTGACCTTGTCTCTGTCAAAATACAAATCACAAAAGTTGAAATGTCATTAGATTGGAACAAAATAGACATTTTATATTTTCCTGAAAGAGGATACCAAAACAATAATAATAATAATAATAATAATATTATAATAATAATAATAATAATAATAATAATAATAATAATAATAATAATAATAATAATAATAATATAATAATAATATATACTTTATTCATCCAATA
>NC_088373.1:13948916-13981416 GCF_034508935.2 Berghia stephanieae
ATTGATTTATTTATATATTCATTTATTTGTTTGTTTTATTTAGTTATTTATTTACCTTTTAAACTTTAAAATCGCATGTGGATATTATTGTTTCCATTACTTTCATGATTTTGTAGACTGGTTTGTAAATGTTGACAAGTAAAATGTATGACATCTGAAACAATATTAAATAATGATGATGTATCAGAGAATTATGTATGAATATTGTTGTTGTTGCTTTCATGATTATTTTTGTCATTAACATTTCATTAGGCTATAAACTTTGTACATATATGATTCATTCAATCATGACCAATATTCAATTACCAGTATTCAGTACTAATAATAATAAAAATGAAAAGGTTTTTTTCATCTGTCACGAAAACATCATCTTCAAGATAATTTTTATGGCTTTGTCATTAAAGCAATCCAGTGATGACTTCAAGATCTATTAAAATTTGTCTTTTGGAACGCAATGAATTGGTGAGAAAATAACAAAACAGGGGATTGTTTTTCACTTTTCACGCACCAATGAATTTATTCTGCAATCGTTTAACATTTTTGCCAATGCATTATTATCAGCTATGTAGGTTACAATATAAAGCGTGACACTCCTATGTACTACGTCATAAGGCGACCCTCCTCTCTTTCACCTTCCCCCATGCTCCCTCCCCTCATCCCTTATCCCTACAATCTCGGAATTTTCCTGCTGCATGTGAATTGTTTTCTCTCTCGTTCAATTAAAACCAAGACTTCGGTCAGCTTGTTTATAGTTGGATGTGAATTGGTTTGAAACCAATACAATTCCGAGTTCCGATTCACCGTTTGATGAATCGCTTTATCGCAAGAGTCTTGCGGATAGCGAATGGGAGCGATCTATATTCATGTTTTCGTCCAACCGAGTCATCAATCACGTGATTTATTGCTGTCCAACGATTGGACTTTTCTGAACAAATATAAACACGCTGCTTTGTTTCTAAAAGTTGTAAACATACACATGCGTCAAGCTGAACACAATGACCAATCGTAATGTTAGATAGTTCAAAATCTATGAACACTTTTCACTATGTAGGTCACTTTGAGCACATTTTTGCAATGTGACCAATGACCTCGAGCACATGGAAAGTTAATATAGATAGAATGCGCTTGGCCAAGGAGTTCACAAGATTGCCATCCGGAGGTATAACGGACCAACACACAAAACTGTATGTATCTATGAACGTTTATAGTCAGGTTAATACAGTTCAGTGAGCATTACTCATAAACGCGGATGGCAAAAAACAATAACAAAGACACGAGTGACGTCATCTTCGAACTATCTAGAGATACTATGCGTTTGGCAAAGAAGCTCATAACATTGCCATCCGGAGGTATAACGGACCAACACACAAAACTGTATGTATCCATGAACGTTTATAGTCGGGTTAATACAGTTCAGTGAGCATTACTCATAAACGCGGATGGCAAAAAAAACAATAACCAAGACATGAGTGACGTCATTTTCGAACTATCTATTAAGGAGTAAATTTTTGACCAATCAAAACATGTAACTGATGACACACCTTCACACGTGCTCGGACAAGCATGGTTAGTTGATGTTGAACAATAACGTGAATGAAATCGACCTTTTTATGATCATTGTTATTGTTTTTACATCGTCAAATGGGCGACTAGTTATCACCGGAATTTATCGTTCTAATTATCAAAATGCATCGTCAAATGGGCGACTAGTTATCACCGAAATTTATCGTTCTAATTATCAAAATGCGTAAGTTTACACATAGATAGTTTTCTGTTTTGGTTTTTGTGATCGAGCGCTAGAACAGTGGGTATTTTACTTAGACACATACCATTTATAGTAAAACCTGTGAAGTTTGCCATGTTTACCAATCCTTGTCATTGTTTACAGTATGACGACTGTCCAAGAGGCGTGGTTATCCATGTGTCCATAGATAGTATGCGGATGACGTCACTCAGGCCTTTGTTATTGTTTTTGCCATCCGCGTTTGTGAGTTGTTCTCACTAAACTGTATTAACCAGACTATAAAAGTTCATGGTTACACAGAGTTGTGTGTTGGTCCGTTATAGATAGAATGCGCTTGGCCAAGGAGTTCACAACATTGCCATCCGGAAGTATAACGGACCAACACACAAATTCTGTGTAACCATGAACTTTTATAGTCTGGTTAATACAGTTTAGTGAGAACAACTCACAAACGCGGATGGCAAAAACAATAACAAAAGCCTGAGTGACATCATCTGCATACTATCTATACTTCCGGATGGCAATGTTGTGAACTCCTTGGCCAAGCGCATTCTATCTATAGAACACAGAAGACTATATCATGTAACTTAAACGTTAAAAATCTGATTTTATAAAAGATAGTGTGAAAACGAGTCACCCATCTGGCGGTATGAAAAAACAATCACAATTATCAGAGAGAGAGAGAGAGAGAGAGAGAGATATAGAGAGAGAGAGAGAGAGAGAGAGGTCGATTTCAGTCACATAAAAGACACGGTCTGATGAGCGCTCAAGAGCTAACTCGACTACATTTATAAAATAACCACGCCTCTCGGACAGTCGTCATAATGTAAACAATGGCAAAGATTAGTTAACAAACTCAATCAAACTCCACAGGTTTTACGATCGATGGTATGTGTCTCAATAAAATACCCATTGTTCAACGGTTTGATCAAGAGGAGTAACACAGAAAAATAGGTGTATGCTTTAACGGTTATAATCTGAACGGGAATATCGTGTGATAACTAGTCACCCAATTGGTGGTATAACAACAGTAACACTGATCAGAGAGAGGTCGATATCATTCACCTTATTGTTTATAAACAACCAACTATGTTTGTCCGAGCACGTGTAAAGGTGTGTCACAAGTTCTAGTTTTGATTGGTCAAAAATCACTGATTAATTGTTTATCAACAACCAGCCATGCTTGTCCGAGTTTGTGTGAGGGTGTGTCACAATTTGCATGTTTTGATTAGTCAAAAAACTACTTGCTAATTGGGGTTCAATAACCTTACCCAAGAAAAAGGAGTTAGAAAAACAAGCTCTTCTTAACAACTATAAATTGTTATTATGCCTTTAACAATAATGTATCGTCTAATAAAAGAAACCTTATAAAGAAAAACGTTCATTGGATCGTGACGAATGTGCCAATTTTCGGGCAGATAGTTGGTAAGAGGGAGGGGAGGGTGAATTGAAGATAGTAAATGTGTTATTTCTAAATAATTTTTTTAATGTTATGATGTACAAAAGAAATTTGAATAAGAAATATGTTGGTTGTATCGTAACGAACGTGACGATTTTCTTATAGTTGGTAAGGAGACGGTTAAATGGCCCTCATCTTGGCAAAAACTCTCAAACATGGGACTTAACCCCAGTGCCTTCTACCTATTTTCTCAATTTGATAGTACTCATCTTACACCCGAATACGGCGAGAAAATGTGAGTAAAGATCCATTTCCAAAGACTTAATTACGTATCACTCAGAGTGGGACTCAAACCCAGGACCTTCAGAAGGCGAGTGTCATATCACAAGACAACATAGCCGCACAAATAACTCGGATTATGTTTATATGGCTTTTTAGTATGGTGAAATGGGATTTCCAATTTATTTAACGAAGACAGACAATGTGGCGTTGTTTCTCTTGAATAACAAAACACGATGAATAGTTTTCAATTTAGCTATTCTAGAACATTCTTTTCCATAGATGGTTTATTTCGACGCAACACCGATTCTAGTTGTAAGGTAATATAAAGTATTAATTCTAATTATGCATTGAAAGAAGCTTAATTATTGTGATCCTAAGGCTGAACGGCTGGCTTTATTATTTTCTTTCATTTAACTTTTTCTCTCCGATTCGTCTCTTTGTTATGGTCTGATGAGCGCTAAATACAAGAGCAAATCCGACTACGTAATTTATAAAATAAATATATCGAGGGTTGTGTGCAAAACGAAGTTATGTGTCATTAAAAAGCAACTTTTCAGAAAAAAACAAAAAAAACTGTTTAAATCCATAATAATCATAACCCCGTTAAATATATTATTCATATAGAAAAAGTGCCGAGAAAAACGATGGTGGCCTTTTTGAGAAGATATTATATTGCTTGCAGTATGAGTTATTATAGTTACGATAGTTTGAAAGTAGTTTTTTGCAAGTAAGACTGTCGTATGAGGAGATAAGATATTTTGAAGAGAATAGAACAAAACTAAAACTATCGTAATTCGGAGTTACGAGAGTTTTTGTGCCATTATCACCGTTTAATAAACAGAAAAGTTGTGAGTTACGATACCTGAAACAAGTTCTAAGAGTTAATTAGATTAATTAATCCGGAGTTTATGCCAGTATTTAAGGCGAGAAACGAATCAGTAACAAGCATTATTGTACGTCTTCTCCTTCATATTCTCCCCATTTGCAATCTCCTCATATTCTCCCTCTTTTCTTCTTTCTACTCCTCTTCCTACTCTTCAGTATACCCATTCATTCCTGGGGAGCCAGATCCGTAGGGTAGTTCTTCTCTCGGATCTTCAACGCCTTCATTTGCATAATTGTCATACTCCCTCCATGTTGAAATTCTGTATACAGCTGCATGATCAGGGTTGATGCTTTCTTCTTTGATGAAGCTCTTTCTCGACTTTAGTATGTCGTTGGGTTGTGGTCATGGAGGGGGTGCGTTGGGTCCATATCCTGTTTATATTTCTGGACTTTGGAAGCGGTGGCTCTTCGAATGTGGGGAGTTGCAATGCCAGCCAGCCGATGGAGGACTGGAACTGCAGTCGGTTTCAAGTTGCCAGTAATGATCCGACAGGTATAATGTAGTTCAGGGTCAATCTGCTTTTCTTCTCATCCATTTCCACAAAAAGCGACGATTTAACATAAGGAATTTTATTATTGCAACTACTTTTGTGGTACGAGTTACCCTTACAACCTTTAATATCAGTTTCCTGTGATGTATTGCGTCATAGGCAGCTGTCAGGTCCACAAACACTGCCCCTGTAATTTGTATGTTCTCGTAGCCATCTTCGATATATTGTGTTAGGTTCAGGAGTTGGCCATAGCATGATCTTCCAGGGCAGGAACCAGTCTGGTCAAGTGCCAGAGGAGGAATATTGGTCTGTAGCGCTTACTGCTATTTGGGTCTTTTCCATGTTTAATTAATGCTATCACTCTTGCTTGCCGCCAAAGCTTTGGTATTGTGCACAATTCAACAAAGTTTGTAAAAGTTAGTAAGCACGTTTTTTGTTGAGGGACCGAAATGCTTTATTATTTCTGCGGTGATGTCGTCTAGACCATTCGCTTTACAGGGTTTGGAGTGTTCAAGGGCTGATACCAAATATTCGATGCAGAAAGGGTCTCCTTCCTGTTTACTTCCTTGGGCGATCTTTTCCATTTCCCAATTTCATTTCCTTAAGTTTTCCCTTTTCTCTATGTCTTGGTTTTCCATTTTTGATAAGTTGGTTTGCTACATCGTCTGGTGTCACCGCTGCAACAATGGTTTGTTTGTTACTTTCTGTATTTAGTTTTTTCATAGGTGACCAGGATTTCTTGCTGTTGTGGGTCATGTTTGTGCTGGTTATTGTCATGGTCTCAAGTGAGTAAAGAGCTACTCGACTATGCATAAAGATATATGTAGAATGAGGCCCCAGAATTTACTAGTTACTATAAATGAAAAACAATTAACGATTTGTTTAAGATGAAATAAAAAGAAAGATGAAATTTAATTAAAAGAGATAAATAGTGATTGTGGTAGTTACAAATAGAAATGTGAATATATTACGTAACTTATGATAATATGTCAGGTTCGTAAGTTTACGTTTCCAGGCAGTTGACAGGCTTGGATAATATATTCCTCTGATAACAGGATCGGGCTCGTAAAGTTCCACTTCCAGGCAATTGGTAAGGGGTTATTGTATAGTTCTTCGACAGCGGGCTCAGGTTTGATCCTTGAAGATTATACAGTCAAAGGTAAAAGCTCCGGCGTCTTGATGGTGGAGATATAATATCCACAAAGTCCCAAAAGATAAAAATCTTCCAGTATATATCTGCATAGATTGTAGAGAGAAGTGAGTGTAGAATGTTAGACCTATCAGCTTTTATAATAAGTGGCTACGTGACAGAATGTAGAACGAAAAGTATTCACTAATTAGAAATTAATTTGAGGGAAAGCTATAAAAGGAAAGACGATCTAATATTAGAAGGTAAAGTTTATCTAAGCCTACCGAAATATAACTGGAGTGAGTTGAATTCAGTTCTTAATAAAAAAAAATTTAATAAGATAATTGTGAACAACCTTTACTCTGACAGTTATCATTTCCTTCCATCTTTCTGACTTTGTTTCGGCAATGGAAGTCATTAAGGTCTCTCCAAGTTGGCCAATTTCTTCAGCAAATGGATTTGTTCCGTAAGCCTCCACATACTGTTTATAAAGTTCCGTGCTGTCTTGCTGTATGCATGGTATATACGATTTCCTGCAGCCTCTAGGCATGTGTTTTTTGGAAATTCTCCATAAAAACTTCTGGAATGGTTGTAGTTTTTGGGAACTGGATCGATGATTTTGATACTTTCATTTATGTCTGATGAGAATTTTTCCCAGTTTGCCTTCCGAAAATTGAATATGGGTAGAGGTTTGCTCTGGCGGGTGTCTAGTGACTGGTCCTACTCAATGGTAATAGGTCTGGGTTGAAATCTTGGTATATGGTTGCCGACAGATTTCTGAAAGGTTTGGAGATGTCTGGAAGACACAATTGCATGGTCTAGGTCATAGCCTCTTCTCCAACGAGCGCTTGAAAATGATTGTTTGTCTTTTTCGTCATGCAGGAGTATCAGATCACATTGATCAGCCCATTCCTCAACAGTATCTCCAGCTTCGTTGTTATCAGTGTATCCCCATTTGGTGCTGTGGCTGTTAAAGTCACCAATCACAATCATTGGTTTCTCAATAGTGGCCGCTTGATTGGCGTTGGTAGAGGTTTGTAGACATATTATATCACATTGAAGTGTCTGCTTTCGGTTCTGAGAATGTCCACCTTATTTACTGTCTGTATATCACTATTGAATTGTCTTTGACATATATAGAACTACCGTGAATATCGCTGCCATGATGTATTAGGTGAATGCCAGGTGCGTCTCTTGCTTGTAGACGAAGTATGCTTGCCTTGAGGTTGGACAGTAATTCTATCTTTGTTGATGACAGTCCTTCTGCGTTGAAGCTAACGATCCTGAAGTTGTCCAAGGTGAGGGCCGAGGGGCTATCCTTTTACCACCCTGACCGTGAAAGAGTTGTTCTCGGTGTTTTGCGTGTTGTAGCAATCGGTCTCTAGCGAGGGATTCCGGATACGCGTGCTACTTCTCCCCGATGAGATGATGATAAAAACGGAGTTCACTTCCAGACAGAGTGTAGTTACAGCTATTTCCGATAGGCCCCGGTTTGATAAATTCTTGACCATAAAGTAGTTTGGTGGCAAAGGAAGCTCCAGCGTCTTGATGGTTGAAATCAAAAATAGTGAAGTGATCCACAAAGTCCTGAGAGCAAGGTGTAAATCACGAGAATATAAGTAACTCGAAGGTGTGCTATTTTACGCCGTTTAAGGCGTAAGTTCTTGTGAGAACTGACGTTTGAAGATTATATCAATCATCTTTGATAATAATTGGCTATGTGACAAGATTGGAAGAGAAGTATTCACTACTTTGAAAGGAATTCAAAGAAATGTCTATTAAAGAAAGGACTGGTAGTCTAAAATTAGAAAATAATTTTTTTTTCGAAGTCTACCAAAATATACATTGGAGTGAGATGAATTAACTCTGTTGTCATATGTGTGTTAAAATTTAGAAAAATAAAGATGGATCACTGTTTTGTGACATTCATGATATTTTTTAATATTTTGATCTTGCTCCAATTTATACAGCCCTGTATTTTATAGATCTGCTGATAGAATATATTCATCATTAGAACGAAAAATTGAATCAAGAGATTTGTAGTGCAGCGTATCATCTTGTTACCATTAAGACGATTTTCAACCTGGCCAGTGAATTAATACATTTTTATAGTCGCAAAATTCTTATCTTCCGACCCACATTACCTCACCCAACTCAGGTATTAATGAATACATGGCTCTAGTTACTGACGGATATTGCTAGATTGTTGGTACAAAAAGGAGCTCAAGGGGTGACTTACAGTGTACGAAATGGAAATTTAGTTCCAATGTGTGAATATAAACGGAGCAATGAGAAGCCTTTAGAGAATGGCGAATTCCTGACAATTCATATATAAATATTCTTTTTAACTTAATTCATGTAATATATAGACGGTCTACCAAGCAAAGTAATCCTTTAAAACAACTTTACCTTGGTCATCACCCTTGGATAAATTCACAGTTTTGATACGTCTTGAGGTGGAAGCATTATTTTCAAAGAACTTTGTTAATTTCTATAGTGTAACGTCCACAAAACAAGCCCAAGGCTCTATATTAATGATGAAACATCCAACGTGTTTATCTTATATGGTTCAAACAGAACTAATTCTTTAAAATAGCAAGTCTCTATTATACAGTAGTATATTTTTATACCTAAAATATCATTCTAATCAGTTTTGTTTTATTAATAAATCTTCTTTTTTATCGACTGGACCAAGAAAGCACACATGTTAACACTTACATCTGAATTTTAAAACATTTTAACTTTTTCGTTATCGAATTACATTTACATTGTCTTATCATTAAGTTTACTTATTTGCAGGTCTGATACCCCAAGCTGTTGTGGGCTCATTGTTGTAATGGACATTTTATCAAAACCGAAGCATAATATTGTCCATAGCAACAATGTTAAAACTAGCCCGTAATTGAGTTCGAATATCAGACCTGCAAATATGTGCAACTAGACCTAACAGCGTTGATAAAAATGTAACCGATTTCCTCAAATTTGTTATTTTAATGTTCAAAACACACTACAGGATTGGCAAGTCACAAGTGAATAGTCACTTATCTATAATCGTTATCATGGTTCTCGGTTTGTCTTTGTATTATATACTTTTTAACTAAGTTCTTGCATTTTTTTATTCTACTATTCTGAAATTGAAAACAAAGAAAACCTTTCATTAAAACCATCGACCCATTTTAGTTTTTCTTTTATCCTCTTTCATATTTCTGCCACAAACAAGGGCGGATACGGTTGTTGGTAAGTTAGTACAACCTCAATAGGAAACAAAAGTCGTGTGATGTCACAAAACACACTGGTTATGTAAATCAACTCTTCAGGAGGACTGGATGCACGTAGATTATGTAAATGATCTTCTACTCTCAGAGTGATGACGTCATAATATATCTAATTATATGCTAATCGTCATTAAAAAAAATAATTGAGCTTTATATAGCGCAATATCCACTAAATGTGCTCATAGCGCTTTACAAGGGGTCCCTGGTCAACAGCAACATTTAACATGGAGGACGGGACATGACGCCTGTTTGGCGATAATACAATTTTTCGGACAAAGACAACGCTGTTACCGGTCAGGTACTCATTTTACACTTGAGTACGGTGAGAGAATATGAGTAAAGAGCCTTTTCCAAGGACTCAACTACGCGCCGATTGCGAGGCTCGAACTCAGGACCTTCCGTTCCGAAATCGAGTGTCATACCACTAGACCACATAGCCGCACAATCCATCCTCTCTCTTTTATGTCTCGTAATCCTTAGAATCTGCCTCTACATGCTAAAAATACTAATAATAGTCATGCTACGTTATGATTCAATATGTAACCTATTTACTATCAACCGAAGGATTGGATGCATGTACACTTTCAAGGATTTTGGAACCGGAAAATTAGAAGGTGTGACGGCACAACTTTTCTGCTCTATTTAAATCGAATGCATGAAAATAAAGAAACTCCTCTATTACTAACGATAGAGTGACTCTGTATAGTATTACTTAGCTTTTAGTTATAAAACGCACAGTATCCACCAACCGCATATAACGTACCAGACCATATGTTTATTGTCTGCTTAATGCTTTATAACATATTATGGTATAGGGCGAAACAGGATGATATCCTTTGAATGCCCTTAATATTAAATTGATTGAAAGATTATAATAATGATACACGTGGTAAAGATAGTGTATCAACTTAAATGTACTCGTGTATGTGTGATCTACAAACATATATCTTTAAACTTGACATGCAAAGCACACACACATACACACACACACACACACACACACACACACTCATACATCCATACATATAGAAGATATCCATAATAAGGTAACAATGCATAATATTTACATCCAAGATTGAAAGGCATGTCAACAGCAGTGCAAACAGGCATCATTCGTCATAAATATATCTTATCTTATAAATCTTATAATTCCCTGTCTACTAACACCGTGAAATAATCCATAGATTTGCATTCTTTGTTTCAAATTTCAAATTGTTCCATTTCTGGACAATACGAATACCGAACCAGTTTGATTTATGTTTGTTTTGCATCTAGTGACAAAAATCTTAAACTTGTCCCCTCTAGTAGAAGTAATATTAGAATATGAAAAAAGTCAGAAAAGTCTATCCTGTCCAGACCATATACCAATCTATAAACCTGAATTAAATACCCACGAATTCTTCTATATTTCAAACTTGGTAAGTCAAGAAATTCTAACCTTTCCTTATAAGATAAATACTGTATGGCATAAATCTTTTTGGTAGCTCTCCTCTGTACTCTTTCAAGACTAATAGATTGGCTTTTATATAATGGGCTCCAGATGCAATTTCCGTATTCTAGAATTGGTCGTACTAGCCATTTATACAAATACAAAAATATGGTTTTAGCAAGTCTTATAAAGGTTCTATATATTATTCCCATCAATCTGTTTGCACGGCTTATACAATTATCAATATCTACATCAAAATTAAAAAATGAATCAAAAGTAACTCCCACATCCTTTTCATACGGCACAACGGAAAGTAGACTTGACATAGAAGTATCGGTAAAATAATTATGACATGGATTATTTTGTCCAATATGTAATACTTTACATTTCGAAACATTAAAACCCAAAAGCCATGTTGTAGACAATTTAAAAAGTGAAAATATATCATTTTGTAGAATGTCATAATGCTCAGTTGTACTATAGATCTTCGTATCGTTTGCAGATTTTATTCACCTTAACAACGCCATTATCACATTATCTCATTCGTCTATAGTGTTTCATTCAGCCTGTTTTGTTGATAAAGGGGAAACCCGAAACGTCCACATTATCTGTTTCCATTCATTAAATTGAAGCTTACATTCAATTAAATATTAAAGCAATAGTTAATTTTAACCTGAGACAAAAGATTAGCAAAATTGAATATTATCCATCATTGATCTTATGATCTTATACGATCTATTTCATTTGGAATAAATTTATTTTTAGTGTCTTCTTTTCCTTTCACTTGTGTTTGTATCTTTTATTTTATTTCTGTTTTGTTCTTCTTGTTGTGGTTTTTGTTGTCGTTGTTTTTTTTTTTTTAGTTTTTGATATTTTAAATATTTCCTTTAAAAATTTTTCATTGATGAATTTTTGAAACTCCATTTTGTTTGTTAACGTTTTCCTCATTTTTTTTATGTGTGTGTCTGTGTGTGTGTGGGGGGAGGGTAACTTTTTATTGATAAAAAAAATCAATCTTTGTTTTCAAACAAATAAACACAATACATATTTCATTGTATATAACATGAATAAACTTCTAGTGTTGACCGAGTAAGCTACACATCAAGAACAATGATATCTGATCAGTGTGGCAATTGTAGAATCCATCCATGGTCATCTTTTGGCAAAGCGGGCTTTATCTGCTGGATATGGTTGTATTTCTCTGAGGAGACCTTCCACTGACTGTCATAAAGCTGCGTTGGATGATCAAAAAAGTTGCTCTTCCATCACTCATTGATCGGGGAAACAGAATCCAGTTGTCCGTTTTGTTCAGTTTAAACAGAAATATTTCCATCTTGTTCACAACGAAGTGCTCTTAGGTCAGTCGCGGACAGTTGGGGACTCCTACCATCATTCATGGCCTGATTGTGTTTAAAGGTGTTACTTTTAAATTGAGCTTTTATATAGTGCAAAATCCACTAAACGTGCTCAAAACGCTTTGCAAAGGGTCCCTGGACAACGGCAACACTTAACATGTAGGACGGGATATGGCGCCAATCAGCCGATATTACATTTTTTTCCGACAGACACAGCGCTGTTTACGTCCAGTTACTCATTTTACACTGAGTATGGTGAGAGAATGTAAGTAAAGAGCCTTTTCCAAGGACTCAACTATCCTTGGAAAAGACTCTTTACTCACATTCTCTCGCCATACTCAAATGTAAAATGAGCACCTGGCCGTTAACAGCTATGTATCTGTCGGGGAAAAATTATAATATAATATCTCTTTATGCCATGTTCCGTCCTACTTTATTCTTGCTGGTGGCCAGGGACCCTTTGTAAATTGCTTCTTGCACTTTTAGAGGATATTGCATTATTTCATTTTTTTATTCTTTTTGTTATTTTTCCATACACCACCTACATATTTTAAGGACAACATCTTTCTATATTCTCGACGACGGCCAAAGTTTTTCTTAAAATAGTGATGGGGGAGAACAGGTGGTCGGGTATTCATTTCTAAAATCATTAAATCATTATTTCGTACGTCTGCTAGTAAAGCATCTGAACCATAACTGGAATATAATGGGTTTTGATCCCAGCCGCAACGTGCTTTAGAAATTGATAATTCAGGAGCCGCGACATTAATGAATGCCCAAAATGATTATAATGTATTATATGCAAGTCATAGAGTCCATTGTCACTATAACCCCATAAAATGTGAAACAAATTATTGAGGTTCATGATCACTATCATCATCATCATCATCATCATCATCATCATCATCATCATCATCATCATAATCATCATCATCATCATCATCATCATTATCACAACTTCTACCAACACCACCATCACCATCACCACCACCGCCAACATCATCATCATCATCATCATCATCATCATCATCATCATCATCATCATCATCAGCATCATCATCATCATCATAATCATTATCATCATCATCATCATCATCATCATCATCATCATCATCAGCATCATCATCATCATCATAATCATTATCATCATCGTCATCATCATCATCAAGACCGTCATCATCTGGAAGCATACCAGCTTGTCACAGGCCCACTTTGTCACAGACTCAGTTTGTCACAGACCCACTTTGTCACAGACCCAGTTTGTCACAGACCCAGTTTGTCACAGACCCACTTTGTCACACACCCAGTTTGTCACAGACCCACTTTGTCTTTTTATACAATTTAATCGCTTACAAATTACAAAATCTCAAATAGCTGGTTATATAACTTTTACAGACGATATTGACACCATTTTTAATAGTAAAAATATATCAATATGGCAATGTAACGTCGAAAAAATATAATGGAATTCTTAAGGTATTCAAATAGAATAAACCTTAAATGTACAAAACTTCAGGCATAATAAAATACAAACAACAACACAAATAATAATAATAATAATAATAATAATAATAATAATAATAATAATAATAATAATAATAATAATAATAATATCAATAATAATAATAATAATAATAATAATAATATAATAATAATAATAATAATAATAATAATAATAATAATAATAATAATAATAATAATAATAATAATAATAATAATAATAATAATAATAATAATAATAATAATAATAATAATAATAATAATGTTAATAACAGTAATAATAGTAATAATAATAATAATAATAATAATAATAATAATAATAATAATAATAATAATAATGGTAATAATGATAAGAAAGATAATAATAATAATAATAATAATAATAATAATAATAATAATAATAATAATAATAATAATAATAATAATAATATAATAATAATAATAATAATAATTATAATAATAAATGGCATTTAACCGGCTCTAACCGCTTGACAGTGATAGAAAACAAACCATAGACACGTTTGATGGAAACGTGATACGAATTCAATTTAACAACAACAAAATATGATAATAGTATTGCAATATCATGACCTAAAAAGATAAAACTGTAAGCGAGATTTGAAAGTTGACAACGAATCCGAGCATACGTGTGATGGGAGAGACTTCCAGAAAATGGGGGGGGGGGGGGTGAAACGTGAAAAGATTGTTCACCTATTTTACGCAATAGCTTAGGTTTGACAAGGATTGATAGGTCATTGCTTGACCGCAAGTTTCTATTGGGGAAATATATGTTTAAAAGGTCTTTAATATAGGAGGGACTCAAGTACATATCTTATAGGCAACTCTTTTTTCCACAAAAGCCAATGTAACTCACGGAGAATGAGAGTTGCTGACGGGTATTTTTGGTTATTGTGCACAATGAGTCTGGCTGCGTTATTTTGAGATAGTTACAATAGTCCAATTTAGATAAAACAAGACAATTAATTAAAAATTCTGCTATATGCTTCTGTATTGAATGACGAATGGGTTTTTTGTTTTGTTTTTTTATTTCAATATCCATAGATTGTATGGTGTTATTCACGTGGCTTGTCATGGAAAGATCTTTATCAATGATGACGCCAAGGGTTTTTCCTTTATTTGAAAATTCCATTGTGCTATTTCCGAGAATATTAGGTGATTTATTTGCATGTTTAAGGATAATCGGCTTTCCACACATTAAAATCTCAATTTTACTATCATTTAATTTTAACTTGTTATGTTACATCTAAGATTTTATCTCATTAAAACAGCTCGAAATTCGTTGTATTTTTTATTGTTGTCTTCCAGGCACGAAATGTGTTCTTGAATAATTCATGATGAATCGTAAGGCCTGATGTTTTCAGTAGTCTTTCTGTTCTCCGACACTTCGTTTTAGCTTCTTTAAAGTCATACGTCCACCACGGAGCATACTTGCGGTTGGTGACCGTCGTTGTATGGAATGGCGCATGTTTGTCAAGTGTTTCGATGAGACAACTATCCCACTGGTCTGGAGAAATCATTGAATTATGAGTAAGTATTGTTTCTAAATCGCCTCTGAAATTGTCCAAATTAATCCCTTTGATGTGATGGTGGCTTCTTGGCATGGTTTTGAAACGTCAAGATTGAAAGAAATGAGGGAGTGGTCCAAAAAGGGGAGATAATCGACGATGGTCTCTGCTTCGTTACCCATGGGTACCCAACTCAGTCTCTGGTTCACTCCCCAGATGATGATGATTGATGATGACGACGATGATGATGATAATGATGATGATGATGATGATGATGATGATGATGATGATGATGATGATGATATTAATGATGATGATGATATGATGATGATAATGATGATGATGACGATGATGATGATGATGATGATGATTATAGTAATTATTATAATATTAATTATGAATATGATGATGATAGTGTATATATTTTTTTTATTTAAAGAGTGTATGCAAGTATATCGGCGTGTTCATATCATTTAACGCGTGCAGTCGAGTCCATCGGGGTTCATTTGTTCACAATATTTTTTAAAAAAATGATTCACCACAATAAATGAGCTAAGCTAGTCGCTTGCTATTTGCTGAAGCAAGAAATACTTGCTTGTTTAATCGTTTTATAAAATCCTTTTGATTTTAAACCCTCTAATCATTTCCATTATAGTTACTGGATTCAATGCCAGAATAATATTATAGGAATGATGATATTTTCATCAGGTGTGGTTGCTTGAAGTTTGAAGAAATATATATAACAATTTTCAAACGGAATGGAAACTTGAATTTAATTAACAAATTCAGATAATGTTGCCATTTCGGGTTTTCCCTTGGTAAAAAAAAACACGTTGAAAGAAACACTTTTGGAATGAATTTCATTTTTTAAATAAAATACTCATTAACGTACTGGGTCTGCAATTTTGTGATTTGCTTTTATTAGTTTTCTTTATAATAGGTAAATTACATTGGCAAATGTCCAGTCTTATAGTATATGATAAACTGACAGAGATCTATGACAGGGGATGGGTTCTTTGTGTTGAGACACTGAGAAGAAAGACGTTCGAGAACAATCATTTATTTTATCTTCTTCTTTTCAGTCCTCATCCCACAGCGGGTATGAACTACCGATAAAACTTTTCCATTCTCCTCTATCGTTGGCCAGTCTTTCCATTTCTTGCCAGCGCATTCCAGACCTCTCCAGCTCTACTAGGAAGTCTTTATCATCACCATCATCATCATCATCATCATCATCATCATCATCATCATCATCATCATCATCATTATTATTATTATTATTATTATTATTATTATTATTATTATCATTATCATTATTATCGGATACATTGTCAAACGTGTGGCTTAATATTAATCCTCTGGTTTGAGAGTCTTTTGATAACAGCACACCCATTTTAATCAAATGAAATTTAAAGGAAGAGATCTCATACTGACATCTTATTTACGTGTTTAAAAAAAATTAAAATACATTAACATAAAGCAGACCAGAACATTATACGTAATTGTGCATCTATTCTAATATTTTGTCTATAGATCAAGTGCCGAGCCAACACAAAGGAGGGTTTTGCTTTTTCAGAATTTATTCAACACGGCATAGAAATATTTAAAAGGTATATTATTTCCTACCAGCCAAGCGTTCAAGGCGACGTTCTTTAACTTTTCTATTTAGATCTGATATAGAAAGACTAAGCATGACACCACTTGATATTTCTGTAACCACCAGTTGGATGGTTGGATATATCCCTCCTCTCTCTCTCTCTCTCTCTCTCTCTCTCTCTTTCTTTCTCTCTCTCTCTTTCTTCTCTCTCTCTCTCTCTTTCTTCTCTCTTCTCTTTCTTCTCTCTCTTCCCTTTCTTCTCTCTCTTCTCTTTCTTCTCTCTCTTCTCCCCCCCCCCCCTTCTTTCTGCCATTGCGTGTGTGTGTGTGTGTGTGTGTGTGTGTGTGTGTGTGTGTGTGTGTATTTGTGTGTACAAGAGAGAGAGAGAGAGAAAGGGGGGGGGGAGATGACGGGGGATTGGGTGGGGGGGGGGGGGGCACAGAGAGGAATGCTGGTCTATATGAATGCAATAAAATTAATATATAAAGTGTTGCTATTGGTTCTTGGTTGTATATTTTTACATGTTTTTACATTTGCATATATATATATATATATATATATATATATAATATATATATATATATATATATATATATATATATATATATATATATATATATCTTGTCGCCATAGATTCTCAACTTTGTGTTTATACATTTTTATGCATACCACGTCTGTATACGAATTTCCATTTTTTTTTTTTTTTGGATGAATAAAGTATATATTATATTATATATCATTATATTATATTATTAAGAGAGGTCAGGTCCGTATAAATGTTATGCGTTTACATAGAATAAAACATATGCTTGCCAGCACACATACTATATTATGTGCCCTTAAACGTTTATATCTGATTTATAGAGCTTACAAAATTTACATTTCTCCGGTCTTCGTTATTATTTTCAAACAGCCTTTCGTGATTTATTTATTACTATACTAAAATATATCAACCAGACAATAGACGCTAAAAGTCACACACAGTTGGTGTGTTGGTATGTTTAAATTTGCTGGCGGATGTTGCAATTATAGTATATTTACACGAATAGAATCAATATTTGAGTGAAACCTATTCACTTAACGTGATGTCTAAAATCAATAACAGAGTGCCGTATCAATGCTATGCGCTTAGCTAAAATAATTATAACATCCGCCAGCCGGTTATATCATACCACCAGCACACAAAATTATGTGTAGCATTGTATTAGGAATAATCCGCACCGGGGACTGATTCCGACGACCCGGCACTTCCGTCCTCTGCCGTCTTCCGGATAAAGACGTCGGGCACGGACAAAATACTAAGAATAAAGAACCGCTAGACCTACCCATACCAAGGTCGAAATTTTAAAAACGGCAGAAGACGTCGGGTGCTTGGTATGGGTGGGTCTAGCGGCTCTTCTCTTTATTCTTAGTATTTTGTCCTTGTTGTACCACTTCATCCGGAAGACAGCAGAGGACGGCAGTGCCGGGTCGTCGGAGTCAATCTCCGGTGTGGGTTAGCCCTTAATCATACTATAAAAGTTTAAGGTTACACATAGTTTTGTTTGTTGGTATGTTCTATCCGGCTGGCAATGTTGTGAACTTATTGGATAAACGTACAGCATCTATCTAATCTGAGAAATACAATTTAGTGAGAACTACTCATAACATGACTTCCTAAGACAATAACAAAGACCTGAGTGACATCAATTTCTTTCCCGCTACATACAATGTATTGATTTTTTAAAAAGACTGGTCAGAGTGTATGTATGTATGTTTGCGTGAATACATTAACAACATGCAAGTGTGCTTTGTAGAGATAGTTCATAAACGATAGAGACTATTGGCTTGAAAGATAACATGATCCTGAGATTTTAATCAAAGTGATTAAGTATTTGTAACATAAACCGTTTAATCTCCTGCTTAAGAACTTTAATAGAGGCAAGCAATTTTTATTTCAAAAATAAATTATTTCATTTAAAAAAGATACAACGATTTCAAAATCTCGAAGACATCCTATTTTTGATGGTATTAATGGCTTACCGTACAGTAATTAGTTTCGCTCGATTGTGTCGTAGTGTTGTTGGAAGATAGATGAAACATGTGGTTTGAAGCCTGTATGGACCACTTTGACACATGTAGAGGATATACGCCTTGAATTGGTTTGATGTGGATGCAAGAAAGACTGCAAGACACGAGACAAGTGTGCAATGGCCCTCTTTCCCTTCATAACTCTTAGTGGAGGAGACTGCAGACAAGAATAACGGCCACACCTGAGTTTAATAAGCATAATTATGTATTATTATCCCTTATATGTGGGGGCGAAGAGGCCGACTGGTTAAGGCATTGCACTGTGACCCGGAAGGTCCCGGGTTCGAGCCCCGCTTCAGGCACTTTCGTTTGTTTTTTCCTTGGGCAAGATTATTAACCCCCAATTTGCTCACTTGGACCACTAGGTGTTCATCCGACATCTTGTTTGATGAATTATCTATATTCCTTCGTGGAATGCCTAGGTGACGATATGATGTCGTGGCGGAAGGGTATAATTTTTTAAAAATATATTACTTCAGGCTTCCCCAGTCTTTTAGGCCCACATCCGGTTTCTAGAGGTCACTTTATGTGTAGATTAAATCACTTCCCCAGTCTTTTAGACCCACATCCGGTTTCTAGAGGTCACTTTATGAGTAGATTAAATCACTTCCCCAGTCTTTTAGACCCACATCCGGTTTCTAGAGGTCACTTTATGAGTAGATTAAATCACTTCCCCAGTCTTTTAGACCCACATCCGGTTTCTAGAGGTCACTTTATGTGTAGATTAAATCACTTCCCCAGTCTTTTAGACCCACATCCGGTTTCTAGAGGTCACTTTATGTGTAGATTAAATCACTTCCCCAGTCTTTTAGGCCCACATCCGGTTTCTAGAGGTCACTTTATGTGTAGATTAAATCACTTCCCCAGTCTTTTAGGCCCACATCCGGTTTCTAGAGGTCACTTTATGTGTAGATTAAATCACTTCCCCAGTCTTTTAGGCCCACATCCGGTTTCTAGAGGTCACTTTATGTGTAGATTAAATCACTTCCTGTAGCTCTAAAGCCAATCCAGGTGAGTAACAAGTTATGAGAAAATCGGACGATTCACTTATCTATCATGCCTACTTCAAAATTCTAAGGTCACTTCCGGTTTTGATTACATACGACCTTATAAAATTTCAATTGAAAAAGGGAGTCCTGGGTAATAGATACCTAGATAACCACGCCTCTTTTTAAATGCTTTTAGTTTTGTTATGTTTTTTATTGGTTTCCTTCTATTATCTATTTGCTTAATTATTTTCAGAAATGCATTAGTTGATGGCAATACCAATATAAATTTCCAGAAATGGATAGATAAAGTTCATCCTATCTGATCTTTTCTTATCTTATAATGTAAACAATGACAGTGATTGGTAAACACAGGAAACTACACAGGTTTTTCTATCGATGGTATGTGTTTAAGTAAAATACCCACTGTTCTACCGCTTGATGAATAGAACCAACACAGAAAATTATGTGTAAACTTAAACGTTAATAGTAGGCTCGAGAAAATCATGTGGCAACTAGATAGTGACCCATTTGGCGGCCAAAAAACACCAATAACAATGATCAGAGAGAGAGAGAGAGAGAGAGAGAGAGAGAGAGAGAGAGAGAGAGGGCGATTTCATTCACATTATTGTTTATATTCAACCATGTTTGTCCGAGCACGTGTGAAGGTGTATCACAACTGTCCACTAGAACAATGTTAATTCAAGCCAGGGACTAAGGGAAGTCGACACCAGTGAGGGGTGAGCCTGGGACTATGGGAAGACTACAAGCCCTTACAGAGAGAACGTCAACATAGCATTGCTCATGCCTCTCTCTGATCAACTGAGGATATCTATCGTTTGGTTAATGAGACGTCACTTTTAAAATGTTATAATATACATACTTTTATAAAATAACAATATAACCAATAAACTTATTTTGATGAAAAGTTCACAGTTAAATCGTGTCTCAGCGATCTTTTAGCCTGAGTCTGAGTTACCGAACCGTGAAGTCTTTGATTTCACGGCGGGTAATCTCAATCTTGGGTGCATTCCTTATTATATTTCATTCTTTGCAATACATCACTGTGAATTTTTCATCAAAATAAGTTTATTGGTTAAGTGATTTCTCAAATATAATTAGTGATATCTAATTAACCACACGATATATTACTTCCTCAGTTGATAAGAGAGACGCATGCGCAATGCTATGTTGACGTTCTCTCTGTAAGGGCATGTGGGGAAAGTATATCAAAGGGAAATTAACCTGAGACAATGGGAGATGGATACGAGTGGGAAACGAGCGGAAACGACCGGAAGCAACCAGAAACGACCGGAAAGAAGATTCATTCTGTGGAGAGTGAACACGAGAGAGATTATATTAGGTTGAAACCAGAGAGGAGTGAACCTGGGACTATGGGAAGTGGACACATTGAATGGAACGAGACCAGGACTCAGATATTTTGAATCCAGGGGAGAAAAAACTTAGGACTATGGAAGGTGGATATCAGTGTCGACTGAAGCTAGGAATATGGGAGGTGGACACCATTGGGAATAAACTTGGGATTATGGGAAGTAGATACCAGAGGAAAATGAATCTGGGACTACGGGAGATATCGGAAAAAAAGAAGTAACATTCTGGGTTCACTCGCCACTGGTGTCCAAACCCCATATTCCCGGCTTCACTCTCCACTAGTATCTACATTTCGTAGTCCCAGGTTCTTTTCCCATTGGTGCCCACCTCCTATAGCGCTGACTTCAATTCCCACTGGTAAACATCTCCCATAGTCCCGGGTTAATTTCCCTCTGATATCCACCTTTTAGAGTCCAAAGTTCATTCCTCACTGGTGTCCACTTACCTGAGTCGCTGGATAACTCCCCACTACTGTCCACTGCTCGTAAATTTATACGGTTTCGGTAGGTTTCGGAAAAAAAGCACACTTCTGTGTTCACTCCCTACTGGTGTCCACCTAACATACTCCCGGTTTCACTCTCCAGTCCCAGTTCATTCTTCATTGGCGCCCTCCTTCTATAGTCTCAGGATCATTCTCCTCTGATGCCCACCTCCCATAGTCCGGCTTCAATTCCCACTGGTATCCGTCTTCCATAGTCTGAGGTTCATTTTCCTCTAATATCCTCTTCCCATAGCCCCAGGTTCACTTCTCACTGGTGTACACTTCCCCTGAGTCCAAGGTTCACTCCCCACTGCTGTTAACTTCCCATAATTTTGGTCGGTTATGTCGGGTATCGTCGGGTTTTGGTTGGTTTTGTAAATAAGGAAACACCCGTTTTGTGTGTTGGTGCGTTTATATCCGGCTGGCGGATGTTGTTAGTATTTTACCTCAGCGCATAGCATCAATACACAATCTTGTTTCTGGTTATTTCCCCTCGTTTCCCACTTGTATCCATCTCCCATATCTGGAGGTTCACTACCCTCTGATATCCTCCTCCCATAGTCCCAGGTTCACTCCCCACTGGTGTACACTTCACTGGGTGAGTCCCTGGTTCACTCCCACTGCTGCCAACTTTCCATTACCTTCGTCAGTTTCGTCGTTTCCGCTCGTTTCCGCTCGATTCCGCTCGTGTCTGGTCGTTTCCGGTATTACGTAGCACCCATAAATTATTAACTTTTGCAAAATGGAGCAAATGGAAATCAGCACACATGATGGACTTCATCAGTTTGTATGCTTACAGGATTGCTCAATGCCACAAGTCTTTGCCTCATTGATGATGCCAGCTGATGGACTGTTTGTGCTGGTCTATCATTTTATATTACATTTAGTCTGTCGAACAGTTCATCCGATTATGTACAGCAATCTTGTTTTAATAATAATAATAATAATAATAATAATAATAATAATAATAATAATAATAATAATAATAATAATAATAATAATAATAATAATAATAATAATAATAATGATAATAATAATGATGATGATAACAATAATAATAATAATAATACTAATAATAATAATAATAATAAATGGCACTTATATAGCGCTTTACCCTGTTGGCACAGGCTCTAAGCGATCTACAGTGATATAAAACAAAACATAGTAAGACAAGTTTGATGGAAACGTGATATGAATTCAATTTAATAACAACAAAATATGATAATAGTATTGCAACATTATGACGTAAAAAGATAAAACTGTAAGCGAGATTTGAAAGTTGTCAACGAATCCGAGCATCTCACGTGTGATGGGAGAGTTCCAATAATGGGGGGGGGGCGAAAATTGTAAAGATTGTTCACCTATTTTACGCAATGGCTTAGGTTTGACAAGGATTGATTGGTCATTGCTTGACCGCAAGTTTCTATTGGGGACATATATGTTTAGAAGGTCTTTAATATAGGAGGGACTGTTGGTGCTCAAGGATTTGTAGACAACAGTACAAATCTTTTAGGAAACTCTAATTTCCACCAGAAGCCAATGTAACTCACGGAGAAGGAGAGTTGATGACGGGCATTATTGGTAATTGCGTACAATGAGTCTGGCTGCGTTATTTTGAGCAACCTGAAGTTTACTCATTTTATCTTTAGCTAAATTCGCCCAAAGTGAGTTACAATAGTCTAATTTAGATAAAACAAGGGAATTGATTAAAAGTTCCGCTATATGTTTCGGTATTAAATGACAAATTTTGCTTATTTTTCTCATTTCTATGTACACAGATTGTATGGTGTTATTTACGTGGCTTGTCATCAAAAGATCTTTATCAATGATGACGCCAAGGTTTTTTGCTTTATTTGAAAATTCTATTGTGCTATTTCCGAGGGTAAAAGGTGATGTATTTGCCTGTTTAAGGATACTCGGCCTTCCACACATTAAAATCTCGTTTTACTATCATTTAATTTTATCTTGTTATGGTACATCCAAGATTTCATCTCATTATAACAGTTCGGAATTCGTTGTATTAAGAATTGTAAATTGCTTAAGGGTACTGAATCATAAATTTGCGTATCATCTGCATAAAAATGATGACGCAGATTGAGTCTGGATATCGCACTAGAAAGGGGCTGCATATATACAGTAAAAAGGACAGGGCCAAGAACAGAGCCTTGTGGCACTCCAAAGTTTAGTCAAACTTGTTCTGACTGAACACCATTCCCCACGACATTCTGCCGTCGATCCTGTAAATATGATGTAAACCATTTGTGACCCTCCGCCTCGAAATGGTATTAAGTCGTTTTTTTTTTTTCAATTTTGGGTTTTTGGTAATCAATCATAGCTTATTTTATCCTTTAAAATTTGATAGCAAATTTATAAAATTCTGATTATTTATTGTCGAGATATGACCGTTTGAAGTAGAGAGAGTGTAAAAACCAAGTTTTGAGAAAATCGACTTTGAAGTGAGGCACCGTTTTCACGCACAGTCAAATCAATGGGCAATGATAACTCCTTAGATACGGGCATCGAAAATTTGATGAGAATAGTAAAATTTGGCAAGAGCTTAAAATATACATTTAATAATGTACCTACAAATTTTTGAAATAATCCAATTATTGCTTTTGTAGTTATTTATTATTATGTAAGATGTCCTTAAAATAAATAAAACATCCAAAAGAAATGCGACAATTTTATGACATTGCTCACTTTTGAAGAATTTTTGATATTTAAATAAAGAATCAATGAGATGAGAATTATTGATATGGTTTTTGTCTTATATAATATAAGAAATACGATTTCAAAATGTCAAAAGTTAACTAAGAGTTTATCATTTCAAAGTACAGTTTGAAACTACGTGAAGCCGGGTGGGCAGGGAAAGATATATCACGAAATAGGATGAGAGAGGAAGAGTAAGAATGAGAGAGAGTAAAACACACACACACACACACACACACACATACGTGCGCGCGTGTGTGTATGTGTGTGTGAGAGAGAGGGAGAGAGAGAGAGAGAGAGAGAGAGAGAGAGAGAAAACGAAAAAGAGAAGCGAGAAGGGGAGGGGAGAGAGACTACTTGTGCATTAAGAGAGCGGGAGGGAAATATAGTAAAGATTGAAGCCTGTATAAGTATATATATATATATATATATATATATATATATATATATATATATATATATGTGTGTGTGTGTGTGTGTGTGTGTGTGTTTGTATGTGTGAAAGAAACAAAAGGGAGACGAAGAGAGTGAGGTAGGCATGAAGAAAGGGATGGAGGCTGAGCAAAGAATTGTAGGGATATTTTAAGAAAGCATTTTGTTTATATCTATCTCCATCTATCTATCTATCTATCTATCTATCTATCTATCTATCTATCTATCTATTTATCTATCTATCTATCTATCTATCTATCTATTTATCTATCTATCTACCTATCTATTTATCCATTAACAGGTCTGTCTCTCTGTCTGTTTATCCATACATTTAACTTTTTCCTCTCTCCTTTTCATCTTTCTATCTATCTATCTCCATCTATCTATCTATCTATCTATCTATCTATCTATCTATCTATCTCCATCTATCTATCTATCTATCTATCTATCTATCTATCTATCTATCTACCTATCTATTTATCCATTTACAGGTCTGTCTCTCTGTCTGTTTATCCATACATTTAACTTTTTTTCATTTTTTAGTTAGGTTGGGAAATTCCACACCCATTTTTTCAAATTATTGTCATAAAGTTTCTATTGATGAGGTGATCACACAAACAAGAAACAAATATCCCACAGCCATTCACACTTGGATTCTGTACAAATAACATTTAAAAAAAGAATTTCTTTATTCGGGTTTCAACATTTTGGGGGAATTCCACACCCATCATGACAAGTATGCAAAAACGAGAATGACACAATTAGGAACAATAATTAACGTCTAAAATGAAAACAGCAACAATCTTTGTAGACTGTGACATGAGACCAATAGGCCTGGGTGGGGGTCCCGATAGCTCAGTTGGCAGAACACTCGATTCACAATCAAAGGGAAGGAGATCGATCCCAGGTGCAGTCTCGCGATTTGAGTAAGCAATAAATATCTTCTCCCATTCTGCTGAATAACGAACTGTTCGCCTGTTTAGGTTGTATAATTTGGCAGCACATTTGCAGCCCATCCCTCCAGATATAAGGAAATCGACCGCTGTCACCATATCTGCGACACCGTATTTTCGTGTAATTCGTCACCCTGATTAGCCAATCTCTATAGAAAAAGGAGAAAAACGTGAACATAAATCTCTTCTAGATCCGGCTTTAAAGCATGGGCAGACATAAGTAATTTATGCAGGCCCACAATACGGCTTATTATTCAAACAGGAATAATAGGCTACACACTTCCAAGACTTTTGGATTATATGATATTCTAAGAAAAATAAAAGTATACAAAAAAATTGCATAAGGATATATCTATTTACTTGAAATGATAGTTGGGGTCTTTATTTGTAAAATAAAACCATTGACATAGGATTTTGATTAAATATTGTAAAAGAGTAAGCTTATGCAAGAAATTTACGCAGGAGTTTTGAAAAAAAAACATGATCATATAACACGGTAAATATTAGAAAGAACAATGGGGGTAGCTGGAGGAGATTGCATTTATGCTCGGTTGTGTCCACAACTCAGGGGATACGTATAAAACTTAGGGGTTTTGGTTGTTATACATAAAATGCGTCATTTATCAAAGAACTTTTATGTCATAAGAGGCGGGGTTTGATAGTAATGTTCGAGAAAATTCTTGTTATTTTTAACATGAGCATGATTCGGTATTACTTGAAAGAGGCAGGTTTTGAATATTAATTTGGGATGTCAAAAATCAGTAGCAGTGGCCAAAAAGAATTGTGGGATAGTTTACGATAGGGTTCAAAACAGGGTGTTTCTATTCTATATGTCATTCTTTTATTCTGCATTTGACTTCTTTGATTCTTTTATTCTGTATTCGACTCGACTATGAGCTGCACATGTTAACTTTTGTGCTCACCATCATTGATTGAATTTTACAGACCTAGAAAATAGTCAACGCATATTGAAAATGGTTACATAGGCAAAATGAATTTACATTTGGATTGATTTTACGGATTTGGAATTTATGAAACTGATTGAACTATGACTATGCTATTTGATTTGGATTCGGGATTTATCATAACTAATAAAACAGTAAGAAGTGAAACTTGGGATCTGGACTTTTATTTGAATGTCTTGATGTTGTACATTTAATTATCATCATCGGCTCTTGAACTCTTTGGTCATTATTAACATCTACAACACAACGCAAAGAAATATCATTACCATCTATCATAAAAACACTATACGATCACAAGCCATTACATATGTGTGCAAATACGCCACAATATTTTCACACAAAAAAGTCACAAGAAATTCGAAATTTGTAGGGTGTGGAATTTCCCTGAGATTTATAAATCTAAAATAGGCACTTAAGGCATCTAGAACATGTCTGGGGGTAATTTTACATGTCTGATGAATGATTAAGCATTTCTAGCTTGTGCTTCAAAGTTGAATAAAATTTAACAATATTTTGCAATATTTGAAAACATTGAGTGTTGCACTTACCTTCAATGGGCTTTTAAAAGCTTGAAGTTGATATAATGAATGTGGGTGTGGAATTACCCCGAGTGTGTAATCGGCCCACCTTACCAATGCAGCTAGACAAAGAAATAATAGCACTTGGTGTGTATCAAAATGCACAAAGACACACATATGTAACACACACATGCTGGCGTCATGACCCATCGCCCGGGCATTTTAATGGCCGATAGGCGCATGTGATGACCGTTGACCAATCAGAATCATTCATTTGTAATGTTGTCAGGGAAACCTTGACTTGTTTACAGTTTTTAAAGTTCATTATTGGTTGAACCATGAAATTGTGGAAATAGTCATCCTTTCTCTGAGATAGATAAAGACACGTGGTATGTTACACGCTATTGGACTGAGGAAAAGACTCAGTCTTACTAAGCCTTCGAAAGGGTGGCTATCTGAGAGAAAGTCAACTCTCGTTTTGAATGTTTCACTGATAGTTGCATTTTTTAACTTGAAATTTATTTAACTTATTGTCAATGTTTATGTTGAATTGTTATGTTTTCATGTGGAAACATATTTGTAGTTTCTGAAACAACCAAAAACTCAAATTTGATAATTTTGACCATTTCCACTTTAAACCCGTTTTCTTCGTTTTCCAAATCGCGACTTAATACCGCTTCGAGGCGTAGGGTCACATTTAAGGGCAATTCCCTTTACGCAAATGCATTTTCTAGTCTTCTTAACAAAATGTCAGGGCCAATGGTGTGGAGAGCAGTTGAAAGATCTAAAAGGCATTATACATTGATATTGTTAGCATCGGCATTACATAACTAGTCATTAAAAATTTTAAGAAGCGCCGTTTCGGTAATGTAGGCTGACTGAAAGGGTTGTTCCAAATTGTTGTTCTTGAGATGAGATGATAATTGTGTCAGTACTACCTTCTACAAAAGTTTTGACAACAAACGTAAGTTTGATACAGGACGATAATTGTTTAATATATTGTGGTCCAGTGATGGTTTCTGCTGAAGTGGTTTGACCAGGGCACTTTTAAAGCACGTTGAAACTTCGCCCGTCAGTATGGATGTATTTATGATTTATGTAAAGGATAGTAAAAATGTATCGATGGAGCTGGCCAAAAGCTGTGCTGGTAGGGGATCAAGGTCGCAGGATTTAATGGGGGCTCTTTTTATCAACTCGGTTATGAAACTAAGTGAAACTGGTTGGAACTTGTCTTAAGGGGTACCACAGAATGTATCTAAAAATAGTTGACAAATTTGTTTGGCAAGTCTCTTTGATTGAGTGTAGATAGTAATGAAGTGCATCTTTCACGTCCAAGTAGATTATTGCAGATGTTAAATAACTGTTTGCAAGATTTAGAAGTTTCGAATTTTGAAAGAAAATACGTGGTCTTTGTCTTTTTATTGTTGTCTTTCAGGCACGAATTGTGTTCTTGTATAATAATAAGACCTGATGTTTTCAGAAATCTTTCTGTTCTCCGACACTTCGTTTTAGCTTCTTTAACGTCCGACGTATACCACGGAGCATACTTGCGGTTGGTGACGGTCCTTGTATGGAATGGCGGATGCTCGTCAAGTGTTTCAATGAGACAACTAATCCACAGGTCTGGAGAAATCATTTAATTTTGAGTGAGTTTTGTTTCTAAATCGCTTCTGAAGTTGTCCAAATTAATCCCTTTGATGTTTCCGGTTGATGTGGTGGTTGTTTCTTGGCGTGGTTTTAAAACGTCAAGATTGAAAGAAATGAAGGAGTGGTCAAAAAATGGGGGATAATCGACAATGGCGTTGGTTTTTTGGGACTCTGAATTTTCCACAATTACTCATTCTAAAATATGACCAGCACGAGCACAGTGGGCTGGCGCTGTTACGATCTGGCACATGTTGTTCTCTGATAATGACTCATGCAATTTAGCGGTGCTGCGACGTTGTCGAAATAAAAATTAAAGTCGCCGAGTATAATTGAATGGCCAGGACGCTTGTGTTGCAATGTTAACATCTCGTTGATTTCTTTCCTAACATCGGGTAATTTTAATTTGTTCTTGTTTGCTGGCGGTCGGTAGATGCAGTTGATGCTGTATCTTGCATTCTGGAGGGATAGTTTAAAATCAATGGCCTCCATTGTTTTGCAGCGCATTTCGAGGATTTCCACATGTTTAGTTAATTTTGTTTTATAAAATACGCCAATGCCACCCCATCGCTTATCTTTCCTTGGATACGATCTAAATTGGTACTCAGTGGGTGTCATTGCCTTTGCAACTGGTTCGTCTGGGGCTGTACATTTAAAAGACCAATAACAATGTTATTGTCGTTCGTGATACTTTTTGTGGTCGACACAGTTACAAGTGTTGGTGGTGGACGGGGGCATAGATAATACAGGACAGTAGTCTGTTGACGGGGGTTTGTGTGGGGGCGGGGTGGACGACGAGTTGTCACCATTGGAATATTGTGTTGTTTCCGTTTGCCTTCCCGAGGCCTGTTTATATCAATATTGTAATAAACTGGATCAGTTGAGTTAAAAATCACAGCTGGAATGTGACGTTGTTCACGCATACCGCCTCGGGGTCTGTTGTAAATATCAGATGTTGAATAAAAGTGTTCACAATTTAAAAAATAATGGTGGTCGTAAATCACGGCTAAAAATAAGGTGGGTTTTTTAAGGTTATTTTTTTTTTGTTTTGTTTGTTTTTGTCTTTGTTTTTTTTTGTTTTTTTGTTGTTTTTTTTGTTTTTTGTTTTTTTTTTGTTTTGTTTTTGTTGTTTTTAGCTTTCTTCTCATACATTCCAATTATGTTCAATGGGATTCGTGTCAGGTGACACAGCTGGCCATAGGTTCATCGCTCTCATATATTATGCATCATTTAGTAAAGCAGATATTTTTCCAGCTCTATGTGCCGAGGGGTTATCAAACTGGAAAAACTACTTGATTATTCTGATACCGAATAAACGGGATGCCGATTGGTTCAAGAATAGCATTGATGTTTAGGTCTGAATTGAGTATTTTGTTGATATGTATTAAATCAGTTTTTCTACCACCGATTATCACTTTCCACATCATTACAAAGTCTCGATTTGTTACTTCAATGATGGTTTCTTCATGGAAACGTTCACCTCGCCGTCGATAAGCGTGAAATTCGTTTGTCTCTTGAATCAGCCTCAAAAAGCGATTCGTCTGTATACAAAAAGCGATTCGTCTGTATACAAAAAGTGATTCGTCTGTATACAAAAAGTGATTCGTCTGTATACAAAAAGCGATTCGTCTGTATACAAAAAGCGATTCGTCTGTATACAAAAAGCCGTACCACATATTTTTGATCCCATTCCTGGTGTTCACATATTTATCTCAATAAAGCAAATTTGTACAAAGGAATTAGATTGATCGAATTACGGGCTTGTGATGAAACCACACTCGGAAGGTGCTAGGTGGGGACTGTAGGGTGAATGCGGCAGGGTAGAGAAAACATCAACATTCAGGTCATCATCATCATCATCATCATCATCATCATCATCATCATCATCATCATCATCATCACCATCATCATCATCATCATCATCAACATCCAGGTCATCATCGTCATCATCATCATCATCATCATCATCATCATCATCATCATCATCATCATCATCATCATCATCATCATCATCTTCATCATCATCTTCATCATCATCATCAACATCCAGGTCATCATCGTCATCATCATCATCATCATCATCATCATCATCATCATCATCATCATCATCATCATCATCATCTTCATCATCATCATCAACATCCAGGTCATCATCATCATCATCATCATCATCATCATCATCATCATCATCATCACCATCATCATCATCATCATCATCATCAACATCATCAGTCTTAGATGAAAAAAGATAGAATTGTTCTCATCTATGATTCGTTTTTAGCGTCTCACTCTTCTAGCTTCCAGCTGCAGCATTGCATTTGCATTGAATTAAGTATTAAAGTGAAGCATTTGAAGCAAGTACTCTAATAAAATAATTTGTGACAAATAGCGTCATTATGATATTGTTTCGGCGTGGCTTATAAAAAAACCTAGCTTGTATATAGCGCAATATCAACTAAACGTGCTGAAAGTGCTTTACAAATTGTCCTTGATCAAGACCAACACGTAAAATGTAGAAGGAGACATGACGCCAGTTAGGTGATATTACATTTTTTTCCGACAGAGACAAAAGATATTTACGGGGAGTGTATGGTGAGAGAATGTGAGTAAAGAGCCTCTTTCCAAGGACTCAACTATGCGCCGAGCGATGCTCAAAGCCAGGACCTTCCGATCCGAAAGCGAGTGTTATACCACTAGACCACATTGCCGCACGAGTTGAACAAAGTGGGACTAAGCTTCTAGAGGCTGTGGACTGTAAAAGGAATAAACAAAAATGAATATAACAGCTTCAAAAATGAACAAAATACCAAACACGGAACGTTTCGGGCTCAAAACCCTTCTTCAGCAATCAACAAAATAAAACAACAATAAAGACATAAATACATTACTAAATTCAAAATTGACAGCAGGGGATTGCTGTAGGTCTCGTTCTAAATGTTACGTGTTGCTGTTGGCCATGGACCCCTTGTAAAGCGCTTTGAGCACGTTTAGTGGATATTGCGCTATATAAAAGCTCAAGTTTTTTGGGTGTTTTTTTTGTTTTTTAGGTCATGTCTGTTGTCAATATGGAATTTACTAATGTATTTTAAGTCTTTATTCGCTTTTTATGTTGTTGGCTGAAGAAGAGTTTTGAGCACGAAACGTTCCGTGTTTGGTATTTTGTTCATTTTTTGAAGCTTTTTTATTCATTTTTGTTTATTCCTTTTTAGTTGGACAAAGTAAGTTTCAAGTAGCGATTACAATAGGAGATAAATTCAAACGTTACTTATTTATATGTAATACTAAACTTAGAAAAGAATCTTCAACGTTTCCTACCATTCACCTATGGCGACGTGCACTTATTTGCAGGTCTGATAACCCAATTCCTTTTGGGCTCATTGTTGTTATGGAACTCTCAAGAAATGACGCAAAATATTGTCCATTACAACAATGTTATACGAGGCCCATAAGTGGGTTCGGATGCCAGACATGCATACACGTCGAAGTATGGAATAATAATATTATATTTCATTTTAAAATGCCTGTTTTCTAGATACTTTAAAAATGTCGACCAACATTGAGTTACATTTTTATAAGATGTCAATATGACAAGTTATGGCTTAAAAATTATTAATGATATGATAACAAAACACTTGGTTTTCTTCATTTCAATTGTATTCAAGGATACTGTTTTAATTATGGCATAAGCCATGTTATGTTACGTTAGCCCTCTCCTTACTAACCATAGGAAAATCGTCC
>NC_088373.1:13986416-14008916 GCF_034508935.2 Berghia stephanieae
TTACCTTTTTACGTATAATCATGTTTTTTTTGTGTGGTTACATTGAATTCGTATCACTTTTCCATCTACATTTGTCTTACAGTGATATATTTTGTTTTATATCATGATAAATCGCTTAGAGTCTTTGGCAACGGGGTAAGACACTATATAAATGTCATTCATTATTATTGTTATTATTATTATTATTATTATTATTATTATTATTATTATTATTATTATTATTATTATTATTATTATTATTATTATTATTATTATTATCATCATCATCAATTATTATTATTATTATTATTATTATTATTATTATGATTATTATTATTATTATTATTATTATTATTATTATTATTGTTATTATTATTATTATTATTATTATTATTATTATTATATTATTATTATTATTATAATTATCATCATCATTATTATTATTATTATTATTATTAATAATAATAATAATAATAATAATAATAATAATAATAATAATAATAATAATAATAATAATAATAATTAGAATTTGTTTGCAAATGCCATGAGGCTTATTTGGTAGGGTTTTTATGATTCTGTTCTTGTCTCACGCCCTGTTTTATGTAGATTTATTCAATCCCGACTCCTCTCTGAAAGAGAAAAAAAAACTTGTACTAAACTCTAGTGTGTTATCAACAAATACACGTAATACTACTTTGATACACTTTTCGGTCTCAAATACGATGTGAAATATTAAGGACGTGATTTGAACGGTATTCTAGATGTTGACCCTGACAAGACCTTTTTGATGGTATAGGGAATGAGATTAGCGGAAGAGTTCGTCCCTTGATTGGACGTCACCCATAGTCTGTGACGCCACCGGCGGAAAAGTTATTAGAGAGAGAACGTCATGTTGGTTGTGTGCTTGCGTCTCTCGTCCTCGCTTCCGGTGAAAGCGGCTTGAGACAGTTCAAAACCAAATTGACGTTCTCTCTGTAAGGTGACGTCCAATCAAGGGACGCTACTCTACCGCTAATCTCATTCCCTATACTACTATCCATTAATAATTCTAATGCTTTAACCGAGATGTACGATAGATACTTGATGTTTCTCTGAATCCGAATCTTCATTTAATGTCCACATTCACTCATGAAGATTTTGACATGAACAATAACATTGAGGTGAACATTTAGCAGCGATATAGAAGCTCTGTAAATATATCAAAAGTGGGTGCAGATGTAAATTGAGCTTTTAAAAAATTGAGCTTTATATAGCGCAATATCCACTAAATGTCCTCAAAGCGCTTTACAAGGGGTCCCTGGCCAAAAGCAACATTTAACATGTAGGACGGGACATGACGCCTGTTAGGCGATATTGCAATTTTTCGGACAAAGACAACCCTGTTAACGGCCAGGTACTCATTTTACACCAGGGTACAGTGAGAGAATGTGAGTAAAGAGCTTTTTCCAATGACTCAACTATGCTCCGAGCGCGAGGCTCGAACCCAGGACCTTCCGATCCGAAAGCGAGTGCCATACCACTAGACCACATAGCCGCGGTAACTTCCCGCGGTAAATTGATCGAGTCTGTGCCTTGTTGATTTAATCTTTAAATATCTTCGGAGGAAACCCAGGGTCCTATTTGCTTTTTTTTGTGATGTTGTTGATGTGCTAGTCCCATTTAATAATGGTTTTATTGCTATTCCTAAATATTTGGCTGATATGATGTGCTCTAAGGTGTGGTTGTGTAGCGTGTAAGTGCATGTGATTGGAGATTTCTTTCTTGAGATGGAAATGACATTGCATTTCTCTGGATGAAACTCCATACGGTGCTCTGTTCCCAAGTCCCCAGTTTCTCAATGTCGTGTTGCAGATGTGCTCCATATTTTTGTGATTTTATTATTACGTATGAAATAGCGTCATCTGCAAAAAGGCGAACTTTAGATTCAAGAGCATCTGCAAGGTCGTTAAAATAAAAAGAAAGAGAGCGGTACCAATGACTGAGCTTTGAGGAACACCCAATTCAACTGGCACAGACAGACTTGGCTAATTCGCCGTCAATAATCCCTGATTGGGTACGGCCTTTCAGGAAGTTGTCAATCCATTTGTTGATTTTTCCAATCATCCTATATTGTCGAAATTTGTGGCACAATGTGTTGGTGCGATCACACATAGATTTCGTGGCTGGTATTTACCCCATCACCCCCCCCCCCTTCCCCCCATTCAATGGGTTAGGTTTTGGGAGTCTAGAATCTTAGAAATGAGGAAGTGTACAAAACAAAACAGATCCAAGTGGGAGACGAAACTGAAAAATGAAAAATGTCGAAGGATATGGATCAACATTTTAAAACTGCTACATAATGGCAAGTGGATTTAATAAGAAAGATATCCAAAGATTATGAGTACATGGAATAGTCCCGATTAGGTGATAATGGTGATGGCGATAATAAAACTATTTTTTTGAAATATTTCCAATATTTTTTCAACAGCATTAGTGATTATTACTCTCAAGTCCTTGTTTAGAAAGCAAAATAATTGCTTTTTTGAGTCAGTAATGCGTCAGTAGTTTTCAATAAAAGATCCATTCCGGCAGTTACTTACCGCCTCTTTTCTGATTCAAAGGGTTTTTCAATACAGTGTTCAATAACATATTTTAACTAAGAAGATTTACATATTGCACGCATGTTAAGCATGTAGTCAGTAGTTCTTTCAATACCTATTGCCTATATTATTATTGGGAAAGGCCGGCACACTTAACATTTTCCAATCCTCCGAGTGGAAGCTGGAGAACGAGATTTATAGTAAAATTACAAAGAGCGGCTGGATGTTCATTTTCCCATAGTTTGAGATAAAATCACCCGGAGTCATGCTTCTGAAAACATCTGATAAAATCAATGATATCTTGTCAATAATTATTGTCATGTAACTCGTAACTTGCGTACCATTGGGAAAAAACTAGTTAGATTTTTCTTGAATAATATTATCTATTTCATCTCATTTATTTTTAGCGGGTTTAGCAAAGAAAGACATTAACATTGTCATCGGATCAACTTGAGCATGTAATAAAAACTGACCCAATCTCATAGACTATCACTATCACTATTATTATTATTTGAGATAGCGCCAAATAGTGCTCAGAGGTGCTTTACAATAGTTATTTTAGTATCACACATGTTCATTCTTTCGACTACAAAATCATTACAACATTCACATACACATCTTGTTCGAAGTTCACATAGAATCACGATAAGCAGAATAAAAAAGATTTGTTTTAGATGCCGTTTGAAGACTGGTAGACTTTCACATTGTCGGGTTTTATGTGGTAAAGAATTCCATACGATTGGAGCCGAAAATGCAAAACCACGCTCAGCAAACTTTGTTCCTGGGATGTTTTTCTCCATTGGCGAAGACTATTACTGTGGTTACTCGACGGAAATGTGTTGAACTGTGCGGTCATGGCCACAAGATCTACTTCTCTTGACAGAGAATAGAAGCGATGAGTGAGGACAGTATGCGTGATCCAAAGTTGAATATTTTGAGCCCACCCCTTCTTTCAAACGCAGAATTGGTTCTGGGACACAAGATCAATCTTGATTTGTCTCAACTCTATGCTTACCTCCAATTTCTGGGAGAATATATTTATGCCTGGGTTATGATTCTAATTTCGTGGGGAAATTTACTGCTCTTTGAGGTTGCATATTATATCAGAGCTGTCCGTAGTGTATGGGCTCAATTTGAAGTACAATAAGATATCCTTTAATTGGTCCAAATAGCCTGCTTATGGAATAAATAAATGTGTAGTCTCTGGCATAACCCGTCGGATATCAGAAAAAAATTCGAATCATATTTTTTTACATATAAAAGCACCATTTCTGGGGAAAATGCAGTTTTGATTTTTTTAATTATCTTAATTGGGGCCAAAGTTATTTACGTTTGTAGGCAAGGAGTCAAAAATTAGAGAACGGAGAAAATTACTTTAAAAGACACGAATACAATGATAAAACTGTTTAAAACACAGTTACATTATCATCATAACAGCTATTATACAGCACATTTATAACCGTAAAATAGAGAAATAAAGCCCTTCTGTGATACAAACTAAAGATTTTGATTCATTTTCCCCCTTTTTGCCCTTCTTTACTACTTGAAGTGTGTAGCATCTACTTTACTGGAAACAACAAACAATGAAAGCAATGTGTAGTGAATTTTATAAATTTAATGAGTTCTCTCGTGTTTACGTTTTGTCTGATCTGATGTGTAGAGTAGTCTTGCAGTCAGCAGTATGTGGTAAGTCTTCGTAGTTCGTAGGAAACGGAGATCACCACACATGCCCCCCCCCAAACACGGACTAGTCATCTTTGTAGTACCGAGGTCGTTTAATGGTACGTCCTGAGCGAGATAGCTTCTTAGTAGGCACTACGTTAGTATCATCAGAAGCAGTACGGGAGTTTTGTATGTTTCTGTTCGATAACTTTCTGTTCGTATTCGGTGGGCGTCCACGACGAGGTGGGGTGGCAAGGGAAACTGGTTGCGTAGAATCGACAAATGCAGCTTTAAGTCGGTCGATCGAAATCCGTTCTGCTTTGCCACCAACATCGATCAGGAATTGTTTATCTCCAGGGGTTATGACAACATAGGGACCTGTATACGGCTTCTGAAGGGGTCCTCGGTGGGTGTCAACACGGATGTAAACATATTTCGCTGACATCAAGTTCTTGGGTAAATTTGTTTGATGATAGCCGTGATGATGTGTTGGCCGTGGTGAATGAAGGGACACTTTTGCCGAAAGGTTGCCAAAAAGTCTTTAGCGTGGAAGTCCGAAGGATGGTCAGGTATAAACTCTCCAGGGATTGTTAAAGGTTCTCCGTATACTAATTCAGCTGAAGAATGACCGATATCATCCTTAGGTGCAGTTCTTAAACCAAGCAGAACCAAAGGTCGCCCAGTATTCGCACGTGCTCGTCGCCTGGCTCCAGAAAAACTCTTGTGTGCAAAAAAGGAATTTTTGGAAATGGAGAAAATGGGCATAATTCAAAAATCAAAGACACGCAGACAGCAGGAAGTTTTTCAGTATTTCATATTTACCTTCCTTGGGTGGTGATGATAGAATAGCAAGGGCTCGAGTTGCTGTGTCTGAGTCTAAGGCAGCCACTACATAGTAGTACTTTGTTTCATCGCTTGTTATATCGCGTAAGGCAAATTGTGCCTCGCTTTGTGCAAACCACGCTGAAGGACAAGTGGTCCAGAATGTGGGCAATTTCAATGCTACGGCGTCGATAGACATGTTTATTATTATTATGTTCTTGTGAAGAGTTGAACTGGTAAATAGTAATAATAATAATAATAATAATAATAATAATAATAATAATATATACCTATCTCTTAAGTTGTTTTACGTCGGGGTCACCAATGTAGCATCTACTTTACTGGAAACAACAAACAATGAAAGCAATGTGTAGTGAATTTTATAAATTTAATGAGTTCTCTCGTGTTTACGTTTTGTCTGATCTGACGTGTAGAGTAGTCTTGCAGTCAGCAGTATGTGGTAAGTCTTCGTAGTTCGTAGGAAACGGAGATCGCCACAAGTGATAATTTTGAGGAAGAGGTTCGGTTGCCGTTTGATTCTCGCTGGCGGATTGCTTAGTTTCCAGATATGATATTTAATTTTAGATATCTTTTATAGACCGTCTAGAGATTTTTTTTAAAAACAAGCAACAGGTCATGATTTTATTGATGACACAATATTTCACACAAGACGATAAATGGAATGTTGGACTATTGCTAATCGCTTTCTCCATTTTGTAAATACGAGCTATGAATAGTCGTTATACTGAATCAATCGTAGCTTATACTCATGCGCACTGACTTGGATATCAAAGAACAAACAGTGAACCAAAAACGATATGTATTATGTTGGCATTTGGTCAAATGTTACTTTCTCAACGTTGAATTAAAACCATAAACCATAAATATAGGCAGATTTCATGTCATTTCTAAAGATATTTCGCTTCGATAGAGCTCAGAAAAAAAAGTGAACTAAATAATCCACAAGCTTCAAATTGTAAAATCCTTTCTTAAGAATCTAGTTGGATGGACAATTAGTAAGATGAAATGAAAAAACGAAAATCATTTACCTACATAATGATTTTTCACTTTCATTCACTTGTACCCTAAAGTACACCCGAATTCCGGCGGTTTTCGTCAAATCGCACACATATCATTTCAAAGCTCATTAATCTGTGAAAATATTTATAAATGTTTCTACGTACTCTGTTTTTAAATCATTCTCTATTGTGTTGTATGAAATAAAATGAAAAAGAAAAACAAATAAAGCTATGTGGAAGATATTTGTTTGCATACGCCGTCTAAGAGAGTAATAAGTATTTTTAACGGCTTTGACTGACTGAGATACGTATAAGTGTCGCCATTCATACCGTTATAAATTTCTCTTTTTTCCATTTTATTGTGATTTTAACTTTTCTTTTTGTGTTCTGACAGAGACAAGTTGACGAGCCATGTCGATTTATTTTCGCCTGATACTCATCACCACTTTAGTTGGTACAGTCACATTCCGCCCGTGTTACTCCAGTAAGTTGCTAGAAAAGAATACGCAACATTACCTCGATTCGATAATATTTTGAGGTGAACAAGTGATGGTAATGGCAATTCAATTGCAAATTTAAATCTTAAAAATAATTGTGATGATTGAATCCAAATTGTCATTGTAAACTCAAACAATTTACACAAATTTGCAATATATCTAAATAATCGGATTAAACTGACAAATGGCGAATTGAAGTATTGGGTGACATTTTATTCAATCATACAAGTGATAGAGGTTAAATGTTAAGCAATGGTGGTTATATGTCGCAGAACGGTGGCGCATGCTATTAAGAAAACATGTTTTTGATTGACTATTCGAGAATACATACATCTACTTAATCACAAATAATCTAGACTAAAACTTTTAGAAGTATTATATAAGTTTGTTGCCCCTTCAGAAAAAATGTTACAATATGTTGTGTTTGATAGAGCACCATCCTATCATATTTCTCAGAGACTTTAAGTGCCGTAAAGATGTGGATAGACAACTCAGTTCTTGGATGGGGAGTAGCAATCGTGTGCTACCATATTGCAAAGAACATCAGGGAAACACAATCTCGGCCGTACACTTGTTACCAAATGGAGAACCATTGCAGGTTAAGAAGTCCTTTAGAACTATCCACATAACCAGTATATGAAGTAAAAATTCATAAACGCAGTCTCTCCCAATTTGCAGATGAAATTTCAAAAGTGGGAGGAATCTATTTTCTATTTTGAGCAGATGTGGCCCACCATGCCTCCCAAGTTCGAGAACATAACCAGCTTTAATATAAATAGGCTGTTGGTTAAGAGCGCGTAACGTTCCTTCCGACCGAGCATATAGAATTTATACATATATATATATATATATATATATATATATATATATATATATATATATATATATATATATATATATAAATATATATATATATATATATATATATATATATATATATATATATATATATATTATATTACAAATATGTTTGTGGGGAGCTAGCTGGAATCATGTAGAGTGCTCGACAGTTTTCTGGAGCGAATAATATATATTTATTCTCACCTCATTGGGGGGGGGGCGAAGTGGCCGAGTGGTTGAGGCATTGCACTGTGATCCGGAAGGTCCCGGGTTTGAGCCTCGCTTCAGGCACTTTCGTTTTTTTCTTTGGGCAAGATTATTAACCTCCAATCCGCTGACTTGGACAACGTGGGTGATTGCTATTGACAACAGACATCCTTTTTAATGGATTAACCATATTCCTTCATGGAAAGCCTAAACGACAGAATCTTATGATGCCTTTGCGAAAGGACGTGATTTTTTCATTCTGTTATATTCTTCGACAACGTTGTTTCATCGAATCCTCAGAGAATCCTCTTTAAAAGGCCTAGAGTCCGGGAGAAATGTTCTTGTGTTCAGTTGGCGCCATTGTTCATTCCGGATGCAGGTTTTTTTCCCGCATATGTGTGGATATGTGTGTATGCGAGCTGGGTGTGGTATGGTGAGTTGATCGACTTATACATGCTATCACAGCTCAACAATATAACTAACTCACATATCGCATTAGCCATAATATGCAGATATCACCACCCCACCCCCTCCCCAAACAAGAAGAAATAAAAAAAAAACAAATCTCCAATACAATCAAACATAATAAGGTAAAAATTACAATTGACGCCAACAAGAAAGTTACAGGCTTCCTTGACGTAGCCTTCGACCTTACTATAGACAATTACAAACCCTTCATGTAACCGAACAACGTCATCAACTACATAAATAATAACAGCAATCACCTAGCTGCGGTCATAAAAAAAATATCCCCAACACCGCACAACGCATATCTAGATTGTCAAAAGACTCCGATACTTTCTACAACGCAGCAGGCCAATACATGAATGCTCTAACAACAGTGAATACACAGAAACCTTTGACTACAAAACAATAGACAACAAAGGCTCCAACATGCCCCCCCCCTTCCCAAAAAAAATCAAGATCACGCAACATCACATGGTTCAATAAGGTACGCCTGCTTCCCTCAAAAAAACAAACTTCGTAAAACCCTCAACAGAAGCACAGTAAAGATCAGTTATTCATGCATGAAAAACATTGAAGACATAATCAAAGCACACAACAAACACATCCTCAATACCCATAATCAACAAAATATCACACCAAAAAAACAATGCAACTATAGAAATAAAGACTTATGTCCCCTACAAGGTTAATGACTCAAATCATATCTTGTATACAAAGCAACCGTAACACACAACAATACAGATAAATAGGAAAACTACATCGGACTAACAGGGGGCCACTTCTAAACACGATATAATCAACACACCTCGTCCTTCAAACACGACAGAAAAAGATGTGCAAATACGTTCAGCGAACACACCTGGAAACTAAAGCACTCAAACATACAAAACAACGTCACATGGAACATCGTCTCAAAAACACAAAAAGCTACAAAGTAAACACAAAAATGCAACCTATGAATTCAAGAGAAATATCATATAGTAAAAAAAAAGAAAAATAGCATGCCACATTAAACAGAAAGAGAGAGATATTCAGCACGTGCTTTCACAGGAAAAAATGTTCACTGTCCAATATACACTACACAACCCAATGAAACAACCACTACCCCAGACAACCCCCCCCCCCCATACCACATCCACCTTGCATTAACACAAACCCACACATGCACACACATGAGCAACAAACCTACTTCCGGAAACAACATTGGCGCCAATTACGCACACAACATTCCTCCCAGACACCAAGACATTTAAATAACCTCCCTGAGTATTCCAGAAGGATGAAGCAGCGTTATCGGACAATATAGCAGAATGAGGTGAAAATATATATATATATTATATATATACATATATATATATATATATATATATATATATATATATATATATATATATATATATATATATATATATATATATATTCTCACCTCATTATATATATATAACGGGTGGCTCAGAAAAACTCTCTCCTATTTTTTATAGCGCATATTCTTTTTAAGTTTCTGCAGTTTTTGCAGAAGTTTTATGCAATTGTATACTTTTATTAGGCTAAATACCAAGTATTCTTAGCTGTCATAAGTATTATTTACCATGAATTAACGCAATTTAAAAGAAAATTGCGTCTTTTCATTTTTAAAAATCACTATAAGGGGAGTTAGACAGGGAATTTTTCTTATCGATTAGGAAATCAAACATACTTACTATTGAATAAAAGAAAAACAATCTATTCACTTTGACCAAGAAACGTGTTCATGAAATATAATGTATTATCCAAAATACTTTGTTATGGCACCGCCTTGGTTTTTAAGAACTTGATGCAGATGGCGATAAAGTGAAGAATTGTTCCTCGTCTGGCCTCTTGCAAACTAGGTAGCTCCAGCCTAACAATTGTTTTTCATTAGTTCTATAAATTTTGAAAAGGTTGTCTCCGTATTTCGAAAGTTTTCCCAAAGGCCATTCCAGAAGCCACTATCAAGGGGATTGTAGTCCGGAGAATTTGGCGGCCGACTTTCTTTGTCTATGAAACGTTCTGGTAATAGGCGAAGCAGAATCATTTGGCAAGCCCTAGTTGCGTACAAAGCTGCTCTATGTTGATCAAAAACTAGATCGTGTTTTAGGATGAAACATTTTACAAGCAGGCAATTAGTCTTTCTGGAAATGTTATGTATAAAAGGAAGCGTCACTATCGTTTTGTTGGGCTTGATGAAAACGAGGGCTCTGCCAACCCTTCGTTACAATCATAATATCATACACGCGCTAAGTAACAATGAATTTAGATGAAAACATAGCCATGAAAGACTATCTTTATAATACCCCTAAAGATAAGATTCTTTAATATTTTGAAACCATTATGTTCTAAAAGTTTACATTATGCAATAAAATTAATTTCTCTATGGTGATCATTTAAAGAAATATGTCCATCATCAACAAATGTAACAAAGCCGAACTCATTTAGAATTTTTTTTTTGTCATTATCGATGCTTAACATTAACAAAGAACTCATTGACTGAAGAAAGTCATGATCGATCGATAATTAAGTAAAAAATCAATTGAGCTTTATATAACGCAATATCCACTAAATGTGCTCAAAGCGCTTTACAATGGTAACATTTAACATGCAGGACGGGACATGACGCCTGTTAGGCGATATTACAATTTTTCCGACAAAGACAAAGCTGTTTAAAGGCCAGGTACGGACTCAAATATGCGCCGAGCGCGATGCTCGAAACCAGGACCTTCCGATCCGAAAGCGAGTGTCATACCACTAGACCACATAGCCGAACAAGTACTTTTAGATATTTAGTCAATGTCCAGTATTTAATTTACCCTTTACAGCATTAATATTTTGATTGAATGTTCTCCGTTTGCATATAGTATTCACCTTTTGTTGATCAGCAGAGAAATCTCGCCAATCTGTCATGTCAATATGTAAAATGCATTGAATGACGTGAAACATCGCCAGTCCTTTTTTTAATACTATTTTTCCTTTTAGTGTTGTCCCATTGATTTGAGGTAATGGTTTTTATAATTTCCTTTTAGAATTTTAAAAATCAATTTACATACCAAACAAAATAAAAACAAAAATGGACTTTTGTTTATACATCTCTCAGTATCAACAAGAATGGAATAGGCGTCTAAATTATCGGTGCATACGAACAGAATGAGTCTTAGCAAGTATTAACTACTAGTGACCTCGATGAGCGCCTATCCATACACCCTTATGTTTTTCTTTGATTTCTTTATATTCACTTATGTATCGAATTGTGAAATACCTGTGAAAATCAAGATAATTTCAAGGTACAGTTATTAGCTGCTGAGCTTTAAAACATTCCGCGTAAATCTATTGAAGTTGTAATAGACTGAGATTGCGTGATTACCATTGATGCATTCCGTGGAGACCACATCGTTGAATATGCCGCATGTGGCTTTTTAAAGTCCTGGAATAAAAGACTATTTATTTCAAAACCACGGGTTAAAAACGTTAATCAACAATTACGCTTTTACCAAAAAATGATATGAGTTTTTCAATATGAGAGGTACGATAATGATTACTGTGTCATTATGTTTTCAATATCCAGAACTGCTCATCACCAGAATTCTTATCGTTATAATATTTATGATTACAATATTTTGAATCTTTGATTAGCAGCTGCAGGCACTTTGTGTGCGAAACGAGATTGAACTGCAGCATATTTTGGAGTAGTAAAGTGGTTATACGTGTAATTGAGAAGGTGGATACTTGTCGAAACGAATAATAAATAGCCTGGGACATCTTATAAACGTCACTGATAACAGGCCAACCTATCCAATCCCTATATTCTGCTGTTGATACTACGTTATCATCCTTTTTTCTATTTGATATTTTCATTTTCAGAAACTACGTATGTGACTTTGGATTCGGATTGTCCCAGTGATGGTTACTCCCTGTCGTCATCGTTCGAATGTACCTGTAAAGTTATCAAATCAAACCCGGGGAGTTTTGCTGCTTGGTATGACTCGTCGATAACAGAGCTAGGAAGTGGGGAATCTACTACTCACCTTTTTAAAGTTACGCGTAAGTAGTTTTATCAATATTTTGAATAATTATAATGTGCAATTTTAGTCCGAATATGTAGTTTATTTTGATCGAGTTTACGAGGTGTTACCCAAGCTCAATAATTTCCCAAATTGGTCAGAAATATTATTTGGATAACAATCTCTTTAAGATGATTCAATAAAATAAAAGGCATAAATTTGATGGCATAACACTATTTTTCAAAAATAATCATTTACTTTACTGTATAGAATAGACCTTAATATCATCCCAATCATTACGTAAAATGTAGATGGAAGAAGAAATATATCCTTGAGGGTTAATGATCTTGAAAAAAAAAAAATATATATATGTGTATATATATATATATATATATATATATATATATATATATATATATATATATATATATATATATATATATATATATATACTCGTGAGAAATTGATATACGTGAATTATATAGAGTGCTCATAAAATGATAACAACAAAATTGTCGGCGTAAGATTTTTTTTAAATATAAAGGTGATATTATATATATATATATATATATATATATATATATATATATATATATATATATATATATATATATATAAATATATATATATATAGAATATATCTTTTAGAAACTGACGTCAAAGTTTCTTTTGTTTCTAAATTATATTTATGCTTTCAAGATGATGTGTGAAAGAAATATGTTATTGGTGGCTTATGAAGCTGTATAATTAGGAGCGACTAAAATAGAATCAAATGGTAACAACAAGAGATGAAGTGAGTAGAAAGGTGTCAGAAGACAATAGAGAATAAAAATTTTTTGCAGCGGTAATGGGGTTTGAGCCTGCGACCTTATTGGTACGACAACTCTGCCTGGCCCCCCTCGTGGATCTTTACCTTGCAGTTGGTGAGGGGGCTTGAGGCACACGGGAGGGCAAAGGTGAAAACCCCGGTCGACCGTCACGAGACCATCCCGGGTATCGAGCCAACGAGCCACATGAGCTGCTCGCCTCGGTGTGTGACTAAATTTGATCCAAACCCGGTGCCCGAATAGCAGCCCTATCCCGGGCGCCACACTATTATCCTTATGTCGAGTCCCAATCAGTCCCGTCAATGGCGAAGCGGTCTGCCGCCTAGCCAAATAATACCGCGTTCGTGTCGCCAGGGTCGTCGGCACGTCCGAGAAAAAAGCAAACGTCCCATGCATCAATCGATTCGCGGCCTGCCGATCGGAAAATGCGACGGCGGGGATGGCGAACTGACGCACATATTGTCCCTGAACGTCGAGAGCCAGAGTATGGCAAAAAATGAGCTTTTATCAAAGCTATTGGCCGTTCACTGCGTAGATATCCTCCTGTTACAGGAGACCCACCTTTATTCAGGCGCGCAATCTTCCGATTCCAGATCCCAGGCTATACGGTGGTCCAACGCGAGGACACTTCGAGGCTCAAAGGAGGGGTTAGCGTTTACGCTAAAGAGCCATCGAAGGTAAGGGTCATTGAGAGCGTAACGGACAGCAATGGGGTGAACCGAATTTCCGTGGAAGTAGGTGGACTGTGTTTGCATAATATTTACAAACCACCTAGAGCGACTTGGACTACACCACCGGTACCGGTGGTCAGCCATCCTTCCATCTGTCTGGGAGACTTTAATAGCCACCATCACGAATGGGGCTACCGAGACTGCAACGAGGCAGGAAGACAACTCCGCTCATGGATGGACTGTAATGATCTACACCTAGTGTACGATCCTACAGCCAAGGGTACCTTCCGGGTTACCCGCCATGAGAAGGAGTATACTCCAGACCTCACCCTCGTAACGAAAGGAGCGAACGGTGAACCGCTGCAGGTGAAGCGGACAGTCCTCGGGGACTTTCCGCATAGCCAACACAGGCCGGTTCTTGTCACAGCTGGGGTGACAATACCAAGGGTGCAGTCTCTCCCACTTTGCAGATGGAATTTCAGGAAGGCTGACTGGGAGGAATTCAGTTCCTATATCGAGCAGGTCTGCCCTGCCATTCCTCCCAAGTCCAAGAATATAACCAAATTCAGTAGGCTACTGGTTAAGAGCGCTCAACGCTCTATTCCACGGGGCAAACGGAAATTCTACACCCCTTGCTGGACAGCAGAGTCGGAAGAGCTGTACCGAGAGTACCAGCAGACCCAGTCCCAGGACGCAGCCGATAGACTACTTCAGTCTCTGGCAGAGGGAAGGAAGCAACGGTGGCAGGAGACCGTGGAAAGTCTCGACTTTACACACTCCAGCCGCCACGCTTGGCGTTTGATAAAAAAATTGGACCCAGATCGGAATTTCGCGAAGGCTGCACCGGAATGCGAGGCAGACACAATTGCCAAGAACATTAAGAACCGTAGTAAGCGGGTCCCTAATCAGGCTTTTGAGCGCGGTGTCCGCAAGGCGTACCGTACGATTTTGGACTCACTACCTGCGGAGGAGTCGGACTGGACGGCCCCGTTCAGTCCCCGAGAAGTGGGTGCAGCCATTAGCGAAGTGAAGAACGGCAAAGCAGCAGGGATAGATGGTGTATATCCCGATATGGTGACGCATCTGGGCACGGGCCTGGCTAGCAGAGGGAATGTCTGACATCCTTGCGAAAGGAAAGCTCCCACAAGTGTGGAAGCATGCGAAGATAGTTGCCATCCTGAAGCTAGGCGAAGGAGGCAGACAGTTACAGACCCATATCGCTGCTGAGCTGTCTTTACAAATTGTTGGAGCGTGTTCTATTAAACCGATGGGGGCCGGTCCTAGACGCTGCCCTGCCACCTGAGCAGGCAGGCTTCAGGGAAGGGAGGTGCACCACGGAGCAGGTCATTGCCCTTACAGAGCATATTGAGCACGGGTTCGAGAGAAAACAGCAAACAGGTGCTGTGTTATAGACCTATCAGCGGCGTACGATACGGTCTGGTGCGATGGGTTAATGCTCAAACTTGCAAAAATAATAAGGTGCAAAAAGACCTTGAAGTTGTTCTCTTCGATCTTAGGGGAAAGGCAATTCCACGTCGCGCTGGGAGACGTCACGAGCAAAGTAAGGAAATTGAAGAATGGGGTCCCTCAGGGGTCGGTACTTGCGCCAATGTTGTTTAACGTTTACATTAGCGATATGCCGAACACTTCCTCCCTGAGGCTGGGATACGCAGACGACTGGGCACTCGTTACTCAGAGTAAAGTGTGGACCCGTCTCGAGAGCGTACTCAGCGAGGACGTCACCAGACTCAAGTCCTACTTTGACAAGTGGTACCTGAAGATGAACACTTCAAAAACCGTGGCCACTGCATTTCACTTATGCAGTGGTTGGCACACCCGTAAACTGAATTTCCTAGTCGGGGACCAGCCACTCCCATATGAGCCGCGTCCAAAATACTTAGGGGTGACGTTGGATCGCAGCCTTACCTATCGGACCCATCTCGAAGGGGTTGCCGGGAAGATAGAGAAGCGCAACAGTCTTCTGAGGAAGCTGGCGGGATCGACTTGGGGCGCTAGCCAAGCGCTCCTGAGAACATCCGCCCTGGCACTATGCTATTCCACCGCGGAGTATTGCGCTCCAGTGTGGGGTAGAAGCAGAAACGTTGAGAAGGTGGATGTAAAACCTCGCAAGTCGATGCACATAGTGTCCGGAACGCTAGCAACAACCCTTAGAGAATGGGGCCCGATAATGGCGGCGATCCAGCCCCCCGATGTCCGGAGGGAGACCATTACGGGAAACTGGCTAAGTAAGATCAAAGAGAGAGGGAATGGGGATACCCCTCTCATGCGCATAATGAACGGTGCCCCCGTTTCGAGCCGAAATAAGTCCCGGCAACCCTTGTACGCAGAATCCCTGACTACGGACAGAGCTGCACATACGAGATGGAAGTCGGTTTGGACGAATTCAATCCCTCGTGGGGCGGGGACCTACACTCCTCTAAGCTTGGTGAGAAGTTGCCAGGCTTTGATACCAGTAAGAGGAGACACTGGGTAGCTGCGAATCGGCTTCGGTCGAGGAGCTGCCTAACGGCCGGTACGTTACATCAGTGGGGTCTAACTTCCTGTCCAATATGTCCACGCTGTGGGCAAGAACCCGAAACGGCAGAGCATCTAGTCGAAAGGTGTGTTGTGACGATGCTACCAGGCGGGTTCGCGACGGTGCACGAATGCGGACCGGACTTTGCTGATTGGGTCGATCGTCATAACATAATAGTGTGAACCATAAGAAGCTGCTGCCTGGCCGGTGAGAGCGTGACTCTACCGTATGAGCTATCCACGAATCCAAATAATTCGTATCAAACTCAGGTCATTCATTATTAGTGCCTTCTCTCACCGACTCCTGGAGGTAGCGGGTACACACACACACAACCATCGCGAAGTTACCTGGCCAGCAGTTAAGCTTAATAGCCAATATTCTCAACACAAACATATAACATAGAAACAACTGAGACATTGAGTATGCTCCGGTATATGGGGTGAATTTTTAATTCAGAAAAAAATTTTATTCTCTATTGTCTTCTGGCACTTTTCTACTCACTTCATCTCTTGTTGTTACCAACATAAGTGCCTGCTCCACCCACTTTTCTGAATCAAATGGTAAATGACATGTAAATTAAAAGAATAAAAGCAAAGAAGGAGAAAAAAAAGCATTTCTGTGTTTTAGTTTGAGTGACGCGACAGAGTGCTACCAATGTTAAACTGACCTATTTTTCCATTACTCTCTGGTGAGGCTCCAGATCTTGTGGGATAGCACATAGCAAAGAGTATGAAACAATTGTTACTGTATATTCAACACAATAGAAACCAGAATAAACTCCTGCCGCCCCACGTTATCAGTTTGCCTATATATCTTGGTGTACTATGCTATAAATCGGTCAACAGTCTTTTAATAAATCCAAAGAAAAAGGAGATGTTATCCACGGCAAATTATTAATGAGTTACACCAAAAGATGTATTGATGTATGTTTTAACGGGCATCATTATATTGATATTGCAAGTGCAATCATTTTTTTTAAACTTTCCTAAAAGAAACAAAGTTGTTGTATGTCTGTTCCCATACAGCAAGACATTGTAAGGGAAAATGAAAACATCTCAGTTTAGTCACACCAGTTTACATCCTTTGTCGCTTTGCGGACAAAACTGGTGTTATTTTTTGTTGCTATGGTTAGTAATTGGATTCAGTAGTCTGATGTCACGCCGCCCGGCAACGGCGGCCATCTTGGTTCTAAAGAAAGAAAATTATGACTATTTATTCTTCAAGCTGGCTAGAACTTTCATATGTCTTGTGACCAGAATGTGTAAAAGTCAAAACATGATCAAGTTTATGGGTTTTTTTTCCTCTGGATACGCTTTTATGCTCGCCGGAGAAATATTTCATACCGGCGTCCGCCATTGTTCCGAAAGTTTAGAGCCAGTGTTGCTAAGTTACATGCGTCATTATGAACGACGTGACGTTACGACTATTGAATCCTATTGAGCGGAAGGAGGTCGGTATGATTCTGGATGATGCGAAAAACGAATGGAAGTAGCGGATGGAAGTGAATTGAAGTGAGAAGGAGAGAGATACGTGAGGGGACTCGCGTTTGGTTTCGTGTGGACGTGTGATCAGTTAGTATTTTTTGTGTGAACTTTGAGGGAGGCCTACCGAAAGCTCCTACATCCCCAGTCTTCTTTCAATTTGTATTTTCACCGTTGATCTTTTGTCATGTGTTTATTCATTCAATTTTTTCACCATATACTTACTTACTTAATCCTCTTCGGGCCTTGAGGCACATAGGGCATCCACCAGACATCTCCATTTTTTGCGATCGGCTGCTTTTGCGGTGACTTTATTCCAGGACAGGCCTGCTTCCTTTAATTCTTTCTCCATGGTCCTTCGCCGGGTTTCTTTGGGTCTTCCCCGCTTTCTCTTCCCATCTGCTGTCCAGTACAAGGCTGTCTTGGGAAGTGACCCTTTTTCCATTCTGGCCACATGACCCAGCCAACGCCATCTTCTTCTTTTTATGTGGCTTTCAATTCTAGTGCAGTCAGCTTTCTTTAATAGATCCATTGTTTTTATTTTTTTAGGCCGAAATAAATTAAAAATTCTTTTTAAACACTTGGATGTCATTTTCCAGCTTTCATTTCCATAAAGCAGTACACTTAAAACATTGCTCTTGTATATTTTCAGCTTTGTCTTTCTCATTATTTGCTTTGATTTCCAAAAGTTTTTCAGCATGCCGAAAGCCTGGTTTGCCTTTTGAATTCTGTGCTTGATATCGTGTTCTGCATATCCGTAGTCTGTTATTTTGGATCCGAGGTAGGAGAACTCTGTTACCTCTTCAATTATATGTTCATCTATCCTAATTTCACTCATGTTTTGGATTCACCCTAATGTACACAGTCTTATCGAAATTTATTTTCAGTCCAATTTTCGAGGCGTTCTTGTGTAGTGCGTTTAGTTTCTCTGAGGCGTCTCTGTGTGTACTGGAAACTAACGCGATATCATCTGCGTAGTCTATATCTTCCAGAAAGGATGTCAGTGTCCAGCGAATGCCTCTCTTCTTACCATCAATTGTATTTTTCATGAGCCAGTCTCGATCCAGGATAAACAGGAGTGGGGAGAGTATGCAGCCTTGTTTTACACCAGTTGTTACATTAAAGCTGTCTGTTAAATTGTTACCACAGATCACTTGGCATTGGTAGTTGCTGTACATTGCTTTTATTAAGTTGACTATCTTCATCGGTATACCATAATGGCGGAGTATTTTCCATAGGGACTCTCTGTGTAACTGTCAAAGGCTTTTTCAAAATCGACAAAAATGGTGTAGAGGGGGCTGTTCCATTCAATGCTTTGCTCCAGGATTTGTCTCAGGGTAAATATGTGGTCACTACATGACTTCCCTTTTCTGAACCCTGCCCGCTCTTTTTTAAGAATGTTTTCAATGTGAGGTGAGATTCTTTTCAGAAGGATTCTATTAAAAATTACAGCTGCATTTTCTGCTTCAGTTGCTAAATTTTCTGCAAAATCTCTTTTGTCTTTCCTTGTCGATTTTTTCACTTCTTTATCCTTCAATGAGTATTCACTGGATAGCCTTTCTTTCAGTCGGGGAGATTTAGCGTTCAAGAGATTTAGTTTGATTGATTTTCTTTGGTTAATGAGCTCCCATGACCTTGCTGATATCCAATTCTCTGTATTGGATTTATTGTGTCCTAAATGTTCAGTGGCACTTTCCTGCATGACGTGGTTGAAATCTTGGATTGTCATGTTTGTAATATCTTGTATTGCACTGAATTTGTTTCTTACTGAGATATTGTAATTGTTTTGGATATCTGGGATTTTCAATTTATCTGTGTTGAAACGTTTCTTCTTCTGTTTTGCTATTTTTGTTTTCATCAATTTAGTAGAGATTTTGGCTGTGACAAGATGGTGGTCACTTCCAATGTCTGCCAATCGTCTGAGTCTGACATCATTTAAGCTGTTCTTCCATTTTCTATTGATAATTATATGGTCTATCTGACTTTCTGTTTTTCCATCTGGTAATTTCCAGGTCAATTTGTGTATGTTTTAGTGTGGGAAGAAAGTTCCACCAATAATGAGGTTGTGTTCTTCGCAAAATTTTGCCAGTCTGCTTCCATTGTTGTTCATCACCCTATGCCTTCCTTTCCAACGGACTGATTTGTTTGTTCTTCAACTGTATTGCCAACTCTTGCATTTAAGGTCTCCGATGATCATGAGCGTATCATGTCTTGAAATGTTTTCAACGGCCATTCTTAAACTATCGTAAAATTCTTCTTTGTTTTCTTCATCTGAGTCCTCTGTAGGTGCGTAACATGTGAGGATTGATAGTTTGGTGTATTTTGAGTTGTGTCTTGTGTATAAAATTCTTTCACTTATCGGTTTCCATTCCAATAGTGACTTGTTGTTTTGCCTGGCTATCAAGAGGGCAACACCTTCTCTGTGTTGGTCATCCTTTCGTCCTGACCAAATGGTCAAGTCGCCATTAGAGAGTTGGCGCTTTCCAGCTCCTGTCCATCTTGCCTCTGATATGCCTAGCAAATCGATCTTGTAGTTCAACATCTCGCGCTGGGCTTGTGCCAGTTTTCCTGTTTGATATAGGGTCCTAACATTCCAGCACGAGACATTGAACTTGCGTTTTGGTGACAACAGATCTGCAGTCTGGTCGGGGGCGTCCTTTCGGCTTTGACCTCCTACCGTCATGTAGCCAGTATTCTGGTCCGCTTCTCTGCTGCCGCCGGTTATGGACTTACGTCTGGTTTCTGTTTCTGTAACAGTTTGCTTTTTATGAGGTGGGTTGTTAACCCTACGCTCAACCCCCATTCCTGGAGGGCCGGTGGATTACTCTTCGTCTGATCTCTCTCTTTTTTTTCTCTTATTGGAGGTCCGGGGTTCGAGATACGCAAGCCCTCCCACCACGACAAGGTGATAATCCGTCGGGAGGTTTGTCACCATATAGAAGCATTTTAAAAACTCTATAACAAACCTTGATAGATTTGTGAAAGTTTAAAGTTTCCTAATTTGACCATTGTTTGGATTCTCTCCCGCCATTTTGATTTGTGAAGTATTGAAAGGTAGTGTAAAGCAGTCCGAGGGGTTTTTTTCATATTAGGATTAGCTCGAGATCGGAGGATTTTATTCTATTAGGGTTAGTCATAAGTCTTAGCAAAGGTGCTAGGGTGTTTATTTTTCCTATTACGGTTAGTTAAAGATACCAGGTTTTATTTTTTCTCGGGGTTAGTTGAGGTAATATTATTTAAGTTGTTTCCCTTTGTATGAGCTTTCGGTAGGCCTCCCAACTTTGATTTCGTGTTGACTTGGACAGTGCGATTTTTGTGATATTGGACTGAACGTAAGAGTAAGTGAGGTTGGCAGGTCAGATGGGGTAGCCAGGTCAGTACATATAACAACAAAAACCTTCCGCAAAATAATTCACTCCAAGCTTTACCAGAGGGATTAAACTACTACAGACATTTTCGAATGCAATTTTTAATATTTGAGATAATAAAAGCAAGGCTCACATCAACAAAAATGATAAGTGAATGTAAGCAAACAATTAAAGTAAATGATTTCGCTTCAATATGATTCTCAAGAGTCCAACGAGTCTGCAAGCAATGAGGACGGTTGAGCACCACAATTTGTTAATTAAAAACTATATATATTTGTTGATCGAAGTTAAATATCTTTGGAACTTTGGGGAGGCCTTCCAAAATCTCCTACATCCCCAGTATTCTTGTTTTTTATAGTGTTCTAGTAGGGGGTCTGGGAGGGGGGGAACTTTTTATTTTAGTCTCCCCCCTCCCAAACCCCCTACTAGAACAAGAATACTAGGGATGGAGGAGCGTTCGGAAGGCCTCCCGAACGTTGTGTTTGTTGATGTGTTAGAATCAGATAAAGATCTTACTAACATAATATTTGATTTCGATGAACGATATAACATAACATTTATATTATTTATATTTTGTATATTGATGAAGTAAAAAAAAACTCCCGAATGTATGAAGGTCGATATATCGAATGTATGTTGATAATGATTGTTATACTATGATTCGTGGCTTAATTATATATTTAGTTTTTTAATACTCTGAAACAATAATTGTCTACCGTAAATTGACATAAACAATAAATATTGATCATATAGCTTTAAAAAAAGTACTTTTGCATGAACGTTACAAAAATCATTTAATGGTTTTGAAATTATTTTTTAAAATATACTTACACTTACATAATAATAATAATAATAATAATAATAATAATAATAATAATAATAATAATAACAATAATAATAATAATAATAATAATAATAATAATAATAATAATAATAATAATAATAATAATAATGATGATGATGATGATGATGATGATGATGATGATGATGATGATCATAATAATGATAACAATAATAACAATAACATAACAAACAACATATCATATGGCATAGGGCGAAATAGGGTAAAATCGCTTGAATTCCCCTAATATTAATTGCAATGCTAGAATTCTATTGATTGAAAGATTACAATAATAATAAACGTGGTAAAGATAGTATAGCAACTTAAATGTACGCATGTATGTGTGATGGACAAACATATATATCTTTAACTGTGACATGCAAAGCATACACACACACACACAAACGCACACACACACACACACACACACACACAGGCGCGCACTCATACATCCATACATATAGAAGATAACCATAATAAGGTAACAATGCATAATATTGACATACAAGATTGAAAGCCATGTCAACAGCAGAGCAAACAAGTATTATTCGTCATATATAAATCTCTCATCATATAATTCCCTGTCTACTAACACCTTGAAATAATCCATAGATTTTGCATTCTTTGTTTCAAATTTCAAATTTTCCCATTTCTGGAGAATACAAATACCGAACCAGTTTGATTTATGTA
>NC_088373.1:14021416-14028916 GCF_034508935.2 Berghia stephanieae
CTCAAAACGGTATTTAGTTGGGATGGTTAAGATGTTGAAAATTGAATTTATAGCCAGGAATATCAGACTTGTGGTGAATTTGTATGCTTTATTGAGGAGAATGTATTTTAGGGTGCTAATGCCAACAATTTATATTTTTGACCAGTTTAACATTTAATTCGGCTTTTAAGCATATGGCTCGTTCCGACATAATACCGTTTTGAGACGCTCACAAATAATATGCATTTAAGAAGGTGGGTTAAAAAAAACTCTTTATTTCTCACTATATCCAAAGAGCGACCGGAGGTAGGAATTACAAAGTGTCCTATCAAAGACAGAGCAGCACCAATATGGATTGAGGTTCATGAACTAAAGGATTGCAATTGTATGGTCAGTAATTATGGATTTCCAGAAACAAAAACAGGAATATGGAAAGATGGTGATACGGGAAAAGTCATCTTGAGTGGTTCACAAGCAACATTTAAGACTTACAATCGTGAATTCGGAGGTTAGTTTTCTTATAGATTTTCATCAACTTTATTATTGTTGTTGTTGTTGTTATTATTATTATTATTATTATTATTATTATTATTATTATTATTATTATTATTATTATTATCATTATTATTAATATTATTATTATTATTATTATTATTATTATTATTATTATTATTATTATTATCATCATCATTATTATTATTATTGGTAATGTTACTATTATTATTATTATTATTATTATTATTATTATTATTATTATTATTATTATTATTATTTTACTCCATCTTCCTCTCCTCTTCCTCCTCCTCCTCCTCCGCCTCCCCTTCCTCCTTCTTCTTCTTCTTCTTCTTCTTCTTCTTCTTCTTCTTCTTCTTCTTCTTCTCCTCCTTATTCTTATTATCATTCTTTCCTCGCTTCTTGCTTCTCCTTTCTATTCATATCTTGGTCAAAGCTGTTTTAACTATTCGATTTTAGTTCATGATTTCATTCTGCATTTTCATTTCTTTGCCAGAGAAAGAAAAGACTTTGAATTGCACTGCTAAAAACTCCATTGGAGACGCTCTTGTTACGCCGAGTTTTACAGTCAACTTCATATGTATGTACATACCATTGTATTGAACTGTACATAATTACCTGAATTAAACTAAACCAACTCTCATGTTATACTTTCAACTCTCTTACGGCCATTATGTCATGTAGAAAAATTAATGAGGCCTTAACTTGTTTTACTGTAATTCACTAGAGTAGATTCAGGCTTACCGGACACACAAGCCTTATCTGTGGTCGTCTCAGAGAATGGAAGACTGCTGGCCAGAAATAAGACCAATGCTGTATAGTGATGTCGTAACATGTAATGCTCAAGTGGCCGGTTTCAGGTGAACAAGCCGATTTTGCACCCTAAGCAGTCTTTTCCATGTTCTCGACGCAAAATGTTATTCGTGACATTTTGGTACTACCGGACACTTATGGAACGTTAAGGTCCAACCGGACACCCAACTTGGGCAAACCGGACACCCTTCACGGATGTTGAAAACACTGTTTCCTTTTGTTTTTTTAATAGTTTTCAATTCATAAACAGTTACAACAGATCCATAGGCTCAGTTTGTAAAATATCTGCCGGGTCATTGGTCAATTTAGGGTTCGATTCCAGCATTCTAAGGACTTTGAAGGACTCTTTCCATAAATTGGCAGAATGTTTCCTTCCCCCAAAACGACTGCCATATATTTTCATAAATAGCTAGACTAGATCTAGACGTCCAGATAGATAAATAAACACGTTTATGTTCATTTTCAACAGAGAAAGACAAAAAATTTATTCAAAACAATTAATAGGGTACATAATCATAACGCAACATGTCACTTGCACAATGTACAAACAAACGTGAAAACACTGATCTCCTCCTCACTCATCCCCAGTATCTTCTCTCTCTCTCTCTCTCTCTGCCAGTACATCCTCTGTGGTACCACCTCCCACACTTGCACCAAATCCATCCATCCAGGCTCCTATCACTTCCACAAAAATCACATAAACGTTCATCTTTGTCATTCACACCACATAACTCATTCATATCCATCTCAACGTCCGACCTGTCATCATACACAACCATCGTATCATCATCCTCTGCACTAGACTCCACTCTTTCTTCCACTCTCCTCTTCTTGCCCTTCCCCTTCCGAGCACCGTCACTTGGGTTTTGTTATCGGAGCCGACTTGATAGGGGTGCTTGGAAGAAATGTCTGCAATGATGACTGAACCTCCCAGGTAGAAAGGGAAGCCAGTCTCGTCGCAATTGAAGACGTTGCTGGGGGGGGGGGAACCTTGGTAATGTCGATGCCATTTGACATTAGCGATGTCCGCATGGTGTGGAACCACCCACGTATCTTTCCTTCTGATACCTGGGCGCGTTGTTCCCCAAGGGACATCGCTTTTCTCCCCCGCACCTCCCCCTTGTGTCTCTCCATGAATGCTTTGTACCAGTAATATCCTGGCTTGTTGTTTTTGAAAGGGGTCTCTCTGCCTTCAGCATTCATTATTCTTTGCACCTCCAGGCACAGCTGCTCCCTGTCCTTCCCTTCACCTGCCCTGGCACGGGCCACCATCCATTTGACAAGTTTTTTCTCCTCCTCTGTGGCCAACACTGTATGAGATACCCTATGGACGGGGTATTTTCCGGCCATCTTGTCCATCAGGGTTGATTTCGGGACAGAGTAGGTCGCAGCGGCCTGGCGGAATGAAAGATTTTTGGTGCGGATGGCATCAAGTGCAGCATCCACACTCTTGTCAGTGTACTTTGATCGCGGCATCTTGGTGCCTGTAACAATGTGAAAAAATTAACTTTATTTAGATATTTGACCTTCATTTTCATAGACTGGCTAGTCTAATAATGTAAATTTTCCTTTACAATGGTGAACATAATATAATTTTAGGGATGCCTTCCGAAAGCTCCTACATCCCCAGTATTTTTTTATAATGTTCTAGTAGGGGGTTTGGGAGGGGGAAAAGTTTTATTTTTAAAGCCTCCCCCCTCCCAAACCCCTACCAGAACATTATAAAAAAAGTTTCCCCCCTCCCAAAACATTATAATACTGGGGATGTAGGTGTAGACGCTTTCGGAAGGCCTCCCTAATTTTAAATAATAATAATAATCATGATAAACATAGGCCGGTCAACAGAAATACAAGGAAAGCATTGCAACAAATAATATTATAGACGTCTAGAATAATAATAAACAACTTAATCAACCCGTCCGGTTTCACCTGAATCGTTTAAAATTTCTTTGGTCAAACCGGACACCCCCCACTGGAGCTAAAATGAAAACCGGACATCGTCAGACGATCTAACCACAATCAAACGATCCTAAAATAGCATGTAGTGCAGTGGTTGAGCCGAAACTCCTTAATAAAAACGTATAAATAGCTTAAATAGCAACTTCCTTGCACACCTTGCAACCCATAACAAAGAACGGGATACTTACGTTTTGTGAGAAATATCTCGATGAAAACACGATTCTTTGACTTCTCCTTGATTGCACTCATTGAAACGGCAGGAAAAATGTCACAAGAGACATGTGCTTAGTTACAAGAAATATGCACCGGGGAAAAAACAAAACAAAAGGAAATTAGACATCGAGTCGGGTAGCGTCCGGTTTGACCCGTGTCCGGTTTGACCTGAATCTACTCTATACGTTAATTCATTGGAGAGCATAATATAATAAACATAACAGTAAAAGAAAGTAATTTTAGGGCAAAAATGCAGTTGTTAAGTTGAATTCATTATCTGTTTGTGCTTATTTAACTAAATCTTACATTCAATTTCACATCGTTTTTCATTTCTTCGAGCTTCGAGCAGCAACATTTACATTAGGGTCTAACTAGATCCCTATCCTGATATAATAACAGGAAAATGATAAAAAATACTTGTAAGCGTATAGCCTTTGTGGCTCAGTGGCACACCGGTACTGTCTCCTCATGTCACAAAAGGCAGTGTTAAGTGTTGTCAGTGGCCGAATGAGTAACATTAATCATGAAATATTCTGTTTCCAACTTATTGTCTTTTACAAGTGTCACCCCACTCGACTTAGGTGTGAAAGAGTACCTGGCTACGGACAATAAAGGGATTTTGTAAGTTTGTTGGTACAAAAAGGAAGGTATAACTGGCGATTGGTACTGTATGGAATGGGAATATAGTCCATATGTCCTGCTTGGGAAATGAATAAACATTTTGAAGCGCATTGCAATGGTTACTCCTTGGAAATGCCATTTATAAATGGTCTTAGTTATTTTTTGAAAACGTGTTTACTAAATAGAAAAAATTGAACTAATCACCACTGTAAAACATCAGCATGCCATTTATTTGAATCGTTTCATACGCTAAAGTACATTCGGTTGTGAAACAAAGACAACAATAAAAATAATGATAAGGTAATGTAAGAACATTAATTAGCTGAAAGATAAAACGGATATATAATGATAAGAATGGTTTCAAAAAATTAACATGATCCTTCACATCTAATTAGAATGAAATGGCTTCTAAGAATGTTCTTTTGCGGCTTTGTCAGTGATCTCACTCGGTTTGTGATTGGTGGGTGCCAGGTTCTATGTCCGATGTTTGAGTCGGAAAATTAAGTCCCACTGTAAGCAAAATTATGTAAAGTGAGTTCCGTTACCCCTCTCAAGCGCATATTGGACAGTGCCCCTGTTTCGAGGCGAAATAAGTCAATGCAACCCTTGTACCCAGCTTTCTTGACTTTGGACAGAGCTGCATACGTTTTGGACGAATTCATTTTCTTGAGAGGGCGGGAACATCGACTCCTCAAAACTGGTGGAGGAGTTGCCAGGCCTGTCAACCAGCAAGAGAAGACAATGGGTGGTAGTCTATCGGCTTCGGTAGAGAACCTGCATAATAGCACGCTCACTACATCAGTAGGGACTTGCCACCTCTCCAACATGTACAAATTGTGGTAGCGGTAGCGCATGGCGACATCTCCACACTAGAAATATCTAGCCAGTTTTTAAATTCGTCACCGCAGTTGAGGAAAGCCTCGAAACCTCCCGCCAATGTCGTCACAAGGGAGTGTAAGATTATGAGGTCTGCTGTCTCTGGCGTTTCCTGACAGTAGGGACTGTCGACTGACTCCCTCAGACCCCATAGAGGCATGTTTACAGCAGTACTTCCGTGGCCTGTCAGTAGTCGGTTAGCCATTCCTGAAGCCTGGCATAAATTCCTTTGGGTCTGTGATTGCCCCACTTCCTCGGGCATGGTATTTGTCCAATATTCCCTCCAGGCTTCCCCAGTATCGAAGTTTTTTCTGTTCTGAGTGGTAACGAGCCCGAAATTGTGGAGCATCTAGTCAAACAGTGTATTGTGACTAAGCTTCCGGGCGAATGTGCGGTAAGAAATTTACATCCTGGATCGATCGTCATAACATAGTAGTGTGAGCACCATTAGAAGCTGCTGTGGTTAGCCGTCTCTACCTGGGACAAAATTAACAGCACTTCCAATGTATTATGGCTGTTCTTCCATATTACTTGTTGTTCTAGGCTTGTGACCTCATGTAAAACGCTCCAACCATGTCGGATGATTCACTTCCTGCCGTTGAGAAACTTCCAGTTCATGTCGATTTGCAGATTCTGTCCATATGTAGACAAAGCTGTTGTGTTTTTGAGTGGAATCACTCAACCCAGAAGCGTTAAGTGATTAAATGTGAGAGAACAATTTATTGCTGAGTAAAAGTTAGAGTATATACTCATATATCGCAACAACATCGTAAGTAGAAGGACAGAATAATATAACTCAAGTATGGAAAGTACGGAATAAAGAGTGCATCCTTCTCTAGGGCATGCCACTCTGATATTTGTAAGGACAACTTATATTTTAAACAATGGACTTAATGAATAATAACAAAATAAGCTGTAACTAAAGGGGAACAACTCTTTCCTAGCGTAACTCGATATATAAATCCGTGACAAATACTTTTGCATTTTGATCCATCTTCGACGTGAGTATAGCTTGTGACGCATCAAATGTTGGAATCAGAGTCGTAGTATTCCCAGACGGTAGTGAAAGACCGATTGCCAATGCTTCGAAAATTTTGAACAATACTCCGCGAAGATAGAGAGTCAGAATCAGAAGGAAGAGTTATCAATCATTTTTGCGCTAAGTAAATTTCATCAATTTCTTTACGGTCGCAATTTCATACTCGTCACTGATCACAAGCCTTTATTGTCGCTCTTTGGTCCAAGAAAACCAGTACCTGCTTTAGCTGCCAACCGCCTAGCCAGATGTTCCTTGACACTAAGTCAGCATAACTATAGAATTAAATATCGTAAGACAGCTCATCGTGGCAATGCTGATACACTGAGAAGACTTCCTGCAAGTGTCAACCCAGTCTTCGACAGAGAGGAAGATGAAGAAGATGTCAGCACAGTGTTTACAATCTCTACAATTGGAAAACAGCTACGAGCTATTGACCCTGAAGTCATCGCTAGAGAATCCGCTAAAGATGACACCATATCCGTTGTCATGAGAAACACGATTCGTAAATGGTCTAAATCATATTACAAAACGGACGATCTTAAACCATTCTTCAAGATAAAGCACATGCTGTCAACGTCTAATGGATGTTTATTCTACGGATCAAGAATCGTTATTCCTAAGAGCTTGCAACAAGACGTCCTCAATATCCTTCACAACGGTCATTTCGGAATGCAACGCATGAAAGAATTTGCGCGAACTATCTATATTGGCCACCTATTGATTCTGACATCGTCAATACGTGTCATGGATGTTTGCAGAACATCAAAACAACCCACCAAAGGAGCCAAACCAAACATGGATAACCCCAGACTCACCGTGGAGTCTAGTACACATCGATCACGCAGTGAATGTTATGAGTGATAACTGGTTAGTAATGGTCGATACCGACTCAAATTACCCATGCATTCAGGCAACCAGTCCGACGACAACGAAAGCAACAATTAGCCTTCTGGAAGAGGATTTCGCTCACTTTGGCTATCCTCACGCAATCGTGTCGAACAACGCAGCATGATTCACTTCTGACGAATTTCAGACATGATGTAGAAAGTGGGGAATCAAACATATCACTGGAGCTCCCTATCATCCCGCTAAAAACGGTGCCGCAGACCGACTTGTGGGAAGTTTGAAAAAGGCTTTGAGAAAATCGTCTTTTCCTCCAAGACAAGCCTTGCAACAATTTCTTATGCAATATCGTCGCACACCTTTAGCTTCTAGTTCGTCACCGAGTAAATTGCTTCATTATCACCTCAAATTCCAAAACACGTATAGCAAAAACGCGGTATGAAGTTGGGCACACGTTTATTCGTTACATTTTGGTAATCGAAAGAAAGGAGAGGCGAAATGGATTCTCGCTACTGTCACCAAAGTGTTGGGACCCCTTCATGCCATGGTAACTCTCCAGAGATGGAACAACGAGGAAGCATCATATTGAACAAATAAGACCACGTTACAATCTGCATCGCCAAAACGTACTATACTTCAGCAAA
>NC_088373.1:14043916-14053916 GCF_034508935.2 Berghia stephanieae
GTCAATGTGCGGAAGCCGCGAGGACGAGAGACGCATGCGCACAACCAACATGACGTTCTCTCTCTAATAACTTTTCCGCCGGTGACGTCACAGACAATGGGTGACGTCCAATCAAGGGACTCTACTCTTCCGCTAATCTCATTCCCTATGGACCGACCTTGTACAACTGTGAAGGATTTGAATTTGTGTGAAGATCCTGTACATGTAAAACGAGACATTCTTTTATAAATCTGTGACTGTATTATATTAAATCAGCATTTATTTTAACTGTCTTTTAACTATTGATTTTCCACCAGATGGCCCGACTCGAACTTCAATGCAAATCACTAGTCCAAGCAATGATAAAATTGACATGACCACCAAGGTGACGATTAATTGCACCATTGCAAAAGGGGATTATAATCCGGGCTTTACAGGACCGACATTCGCTATCCTCTCTCCAGCTGACAAGGGATATGTGTTTGACAAAAACGATTCCACCAATTCAGTATACATCTTTACCTATATTTATACTCCATCTCAAATAGGAAAAGTCACAGCTCAATGCGAATTTAGCAATAGTATGAAATCATCTATTAAGGCTACGAAACGGTTGGAATTTACAGTTAATAGTAAGTACCGATGACAAAACTAATAAAAAAATTATTTTTAAAAATAAGCTTTATATAGCGCGACATCCACTAAATGTGCTCAAAGCGCTTTACAAGGGGTCCCTGGTCAACAGCAACATTTAACATATAGGACGGAACATAACGCCTGTTAGGCGATATTACAATTTTTCGGACAAAAACAGTGCTGTAAACGGCCAGGTACTCATTTTATATCCTGAGTACGGTGAGAGAGAGTGAGTAAAGGACCTTCTTCCAAGGACTCAACTATGCTCCGAGCGCGAGGCTCGAACCCAGCACCTTCCGATCCAAAAGCGAGTGTCATACCTCTAGACCACATAGCCACATAAACTGCTTCTACCTCTGCCTCCTTATTTTTGCTCTCCCTTGGACCATCGTATGTTTTTCTTCTCATTCTTCTTCACTCCTGTCTCCTTCTCATCCCTGTCTTCTTATTTCTTCCTCTATTCGCTCTTCCATCTCCTCCTTCTTCTCATCTTCATCCTCCTCTCTACTGATTTCCTTCTCCTCCCTCTTCTCCTCCTCCTCCTCCTCCTCCTCCTCCTCCTCCTCCTCCTCCTCATCCTCCTTTTTCTCTTCCTCCTCTTCCTTCTCCTTCTCCTCCTCCACAGCATTATCATCACAATCATCAAAGTTAATCATTCTCATAACCATACATAAAATATTATTGTTAACGTTATCTAAGTAAGAAATATTTTGGTGCCTGATAGTAAATATTAAAAGGACCAAAAATTAAGGGATTCGAGTTTTTTAAATTCTATTTATAGAAGAAAAAAAAAAGAAGAAGATTAACAATTAGAATAAAGTCCTTCTAATAACATCATAATTGTACTAGACAAGAATCTATTTTATTATAAACACAATAATTACTATTTTGCTGTGATATTATTTTTGTCTGTATATTTGCAACTTCACTCATCAAGGGCAATTATTATTCTATTTTTTAACACTAATATTCATTATCAAGGCAACCCATCCCTTTGAAGTAGGAACCTTGACAACAGCCTTCGTAAACCCACAGCCTGGCTGTAGCTTGCAGCCTGCGTACTCTGAGCCTGACACTGTTCAAAATAATATATGTTACAATACAGGACGACAAGATTCCTGATAGATCAGTTGATAGAGCACTCGCTTAATACGCATATGGACCCATATCAATTTCTGGTTCAGTTGAGATTATGTTTCTCTCCCCATGTTCATCGAACAATCATCGGCGATATATGGGTTCGTTTGAATATACTTTGCAATAGACTAGCGTCCTATCCAGAAGACATCAAGTAAGTTCAACTGCCATTTTATAGCTATAGAAACCGAAATATAGTCCGGCTCTCTGTTTAAAACAATCCACGTGAGACCATCAGAAGAAATTAAACTTTGCTGAGGTTTTTTTTCAAATGAGATCATATGTTACCTTCCGAATCACTATTGACATCTAACTTTTCACCTTCTTTTTCGCGATCGTTGATTAGATTGTGACGTAGTTTTTAACTTTTTGCCAGACTACGAATTAAGGAAAGCTACAGCCAGGCTATGGGTCAGCAAAGGCTACGGTCAAGCTATGAGTTAAGAACGGCTATAGTCAGGCTACGTGTTAATAAAGGCAATTATTAAGTTATCAATTAACGTGGGTTACGATTAACCTATAAATTAACAAATACTATGGTCAGGCTATTAAAATGATCACTTTTATGTACGTTCTAATGCTAATATCGTCATTTATTTAGAGAGTCAGTGGACGACATGACTTAGCAGAGTTATGTAGAAACGCATATATTACAAAACTAGAGTTTTTATATAGGGCAATATCCACTAAACGTGCTCAAAGCGCTTTACAAGGGGTTCCTAGCCAACAACAGCACGTAACATGTAGGACGTGACATGACGCAGGTTAGGCGATATTACATATTTTTCGGACAGAGACAACTCTGTTAACGACCAGGTATTCATTTTACACCTCAATACGGTGAGAGAATGTGAGAAAAGAGCCCTTTCCAAGGACTCAACTATGCGCTGAGCGAGGCTGAAACCCAGGACCTTCCGAGCCGCATATAAATCAAGAGAGAAGTAAAAACAACTGTTCGACTTAGTCAAAGTCATCAATTTATGAATGAAACTTTATGATTGAGAAACATCTTACAGAGACCACATGACAAAAATACCTTTATTACTTCGAAAATGATGTACGAGAGAAGATTTGAAAGCCATGAATAGCAATGCATAGCACTCATCGCTGATAACAGATGCTATGAATTCTAAGGAAAACAGTTAAAATTGATGTGCTGGGCACAGTAAGTGCATAAACTGTCACGGAGAAGACAGTGTAAGATATAGATGGCGCAACCTAATAATGTTGCTGAAGTTGAATTATAATTTCCTTGAAATTTTAAATTGATCAAGACCATAATACATGAAAACCCGAGTTATCAAAGCCAGACGGTTGGATGGGAGGCCATTGATGGTCACCATAACTTAGACGATTGCATGCTGCAAATGAAATTAGAACTTTTTAGATCGGCGGTCGAGAGAGCGGTTATGGAATCCCATGGTTGTCGAAATAGAAAAAAAATAGATCTAGGGATATTTCCTTGTGTGATGCCAACAAAAATATCCTTTGAGGGAAACATTATAGAGAGTCAAGGCAATTTATAAAACATTTAGAAAGACTTGGAAAGCAATGACAGCCCCAGTAATATTTGCTGATGAAATTTCCCAAGAAAGCGAACAAAGAGGACAGCACAGAAATAAATCCCTTTAAGTTTGAAACAAAAATAGGTAAAAAATACAAAAGGATCATCAAGCGATATCTTAGTAAAGCCTTTTAAACTGTCTCCATATCATTGAAGAAAAACAAAGAAGCAATATGAAAATTTCAAACAGGAATAGGACGCATCTATCGAGATATTGTATCTCGCCTTCAAATCTCGAAAAACGCTAAAGTAGTTGCCATCCTAAAAACCAGGAGTGCCTCCAATGACCCCATCTAGCCGTCGATCTAGTTCTTTTCCTTGTTGCCTTTAAAAGCTTCTACAGAAAATACTTTACTTCAACGAATTACGTCATATATAAATCCACATACACCGCTTCGACAAGCAAGCTTTAGACTACAACGAGGTAATATAATGTCCTTGCGCTGACTTTATCTATCAAACCAGAAATTTGGAATATAAAGAAGACAGGGATAGTTCTTATAAATCTATCAGAAGCATACAATACTTTCTGGACTGGTGGACTTAGGTCGAAACTTGCGACATTTATACCGTATAGTCATGCCTTAATTCAGTGTTCCCTTGTTTCTAACACGAATTATATTATAAAAAGAGGTATTAATGACTCAGTGATTTCACCAGCATATCCCAATGTTTACATTAGGGATATACATGACTGCCAATTTTTCCAACTTGGAAACGCAAATAACTGGGCTCTAGATTGTCAATTCAAAAATGGAAAAGTAGTTGAAAGAGCTCCCTGGAAAGGCCACTTGCCTAAAATAGTACTTTGATAAAATGTGTTGAAATGAATATCACAAAATCGGTTTCCGCAACTTTCCACTTGAACAACCGAAATAATTAGACATCACGGTCTGAAACGCAACACTTCTCTCAGAACACAGTCAAAAACATTTTGGAGTTACCAATGACATACAATCAAAGTGTGCATATACCTCCATGCAAATGCAAACATAATTACGGAAAGGACGTGTCTGATGAGAAAACATTGCAAGGGCCAACTCGGAAGCCTCCAACAAGCATATTTGAGGGGAAATAACATAGATACTCAATAATAGTGTAGACATACGTCTGTGGACAACAGCGTATAAGATTAAAGTGCTCTGGTTTGATATAATTTGACTTTGATTGACGTTAAATTGACAATGAGGATAATATGAGTCTGACACAAGTCTATCCTAACACAATGGATCTCAACTCTCAACATCATTGTACTCACATTCACATATAAAGAAGAAAACAATGAATAGCATTTTTTTTAAATAATGGAAACCATCAAACCATCAACAACACTTTAAAGAAAAAATAGAAAAAGCACGAACAGCATCCCGGCTCTAATCTTCTTGACGTTATACATTTAATGTAATAAAAAGCGTTAAAGCTTGGAAAAGGAATGGACTGAAATGCGGATATAATATTACAACATCCTTAACCCTCTCCTTTCTAACCATAGGAAAATTGTCACATTCTTTACGATCCAACCAGCACTTTTATCATTCAGATTTCTTTTGTGATTCACACAATTTAAAGAACAAGGTTTTATAACGTGACACTGTGTTGTAGAGTTTATTTTGCTGATAAAATTATGCGTAGAATATATTTGTTGCTTTTCTGTTTGAATAAGAAAAAAAAACAATTTTTGTGTTGGGTGGGTGTGAAATTTTGGGGAAAATTCTGAAAAGGCTGGTAAGGAAAGGAGACATGGTCATATAAGATCTGGTTGTAAGAGTGTCAGGCTTTCCCAGCACTCATAAGTACAGTGTATAGTAGAAACAAGTTGGAGGATTTAGTAATACCCTTGTCGTTTTCGTTTTTGGCTATCACTGCCATTGCTTGTTAAATAAGGACTATTCGGACAGCTCTACCTATCCACTCCTTGATTTAGCCTTGGTCAGCTTTACATCCAATGTCGACGGATGAGAGACAAGCGTAACCGGTCCATTTTGAACGATTCCATAATAACATTGTTTGTTTAATTTAGCTATTCATCCATTTATTTATTTACCTTTATTTAGTAAGATAAGTTAAGACAAGACATAGGTTTATGAGAAATATTTTCAAAAAAAAAAAGACACAAGGAATTCGAAACCTGTCGGGTGTGGAATTTCCAGACATTTATGAATCTAAAATAGGCACAACAACTTACATAAAGCATCTAGAAAGGTCTGGGGGTAAATTTTACATATCCGACGAATGATTAAGCAATTCTTGCTTGAGTTTCAAAGTTGAAGAAAATTTAACAACATTTTGCCATTTTTTGAAAACCATGAGTTTTGCACTTACCCTCGATGGGCTCATAAAATCTTTTTAAAATTGTCAGAATTCAACAGTAGTAAAAGTGACGGCTTCTTGTGTTCAAACAGGAAATAGAAATCAAAGGCAGTTAAAACTTTGAACAGTATCCAATGGGTCTTTTTGCATTCTTTCTGCGATGAGCTTGATATAAGGAATGTGTGTGTGGAATTTTTCTCGGGTGTGGAATTCCCCCACCTTACCCTACAATAAAAACATATAAAATCTTGGAATTGATTTTGATCAAACTCTCAGTATGGATTTTCAAATAAGTAAAGTATGTCAGTCTATTTTTATAGAAATTAGAAAACTCGAGCTCATAAGACCTTATCTATCGTTGTCTGCAGCTAAGATAATCACTTCTGCATTTATACTTTCTCGTCTAGATTATTGTAATTCTCTTTTGGTAGGCCTTCCAGCTAATCAAATTTCTAAATTACAGCTCATTTAAAACATCGCAGCCCTTATTGTCACTATATCTACTTTTCAAACTAGACAATCACTCATGAATCTTCATTGGTTGCCTGTTGAGGCACGTATTAATTATAAAATAGCATGCATTTGCTACCAAATTGGCTCTAAAGAAAATACCAAAGCACCATTTCGCCATCTTACCTTAAAGATCATCTTAACTATTATTCAGAGACACGGACGTAGACGACTGTAAATTGTGTCATTTAACAAACCCAAAGGGAGGCTAAAACATTTGGGGAAAGATCTTTTAAATTGCAGGGCCACATAGTTAGAACAGCCTGCCCGACGACATTAGAGTTTTAGATTCAAAAATATTTTTTAAACATTTTAAAAAGTATCTTTTTAATAAATATTATAAGATTTGATCATAAGAAATCAAGAAATGTTGTGACATAATTTCATTTTGTATAGCCCCTATATGTTTATTGATTTTATACAATGACAACTAATATTTCAACTTATTAAACAATTTTATGTATCTATTTATGTCCCTGTGGCGCCTGTATGTTTATAATTTTTATATTTACTTGCTTATATGTATAGACCTGTTGCTAATAATTGTATGTAATGTTTTCATTTTTCTTTTTATTCTCGAGATTCTATTGTAAAGCGCATGAAGCCTTCCAACGGGAAAATGCGTTATTAAAGCGCAATCTATTATTATTATTATATTTATTATTCCATGAATTTAAGTGGATGTGTGCGGAGATAATGTATAGGTCAATGATTAGTTTTGCAAGTGATGGTTTTGTAGAGGATTTTCCAAAACAAATTTGACATCGTCTATGTCTATTTTTCTACTTTTTGGGATGTTCTTTCTATCACTGAAATAAATTGAATCGTCAAACAAATTTTAAGAATCAAACTGCACAAAAATTCCTAAAATTTTTTTAAAAGTTTAAATATGATACAATGATAGAACGAAAGATAAATTTTAGGGGAAATATTATCAATAATATCTTAAAATGGGAAAAAATGAGTTAGGGAGTTTTGGAAAACCACTCTTCACACATACAAACACACACATCTACATAAAAACATATATATAATATATATATATATATATATATATATATATATATATATATAAATATATATATATATATATATATATATATATATATATATATATATATATATATATATAATATCGTCTATTGATTACCTTTACATTGTCCGGTTCGTCATCAGAACTGCCGGAGGTAAAAATAACCAACTGTACTGATTATACCAAAGCTGCATCACCACCTCAATGGACCCATACGCAAAATTTGAAAACATGTGTATGTCAGATCACTGATGAAGGGATGCCAAAAGCCAAAAAAGCTACGTGGTCGGATACTAAAAAAACTATTAAAACAGATGATATGTCTGTTTTGCTCATGTACACTCCTGTAAATAAAGGTTGGTCACTTTAATACATTTCCACCATTCATTCAAATATACTCATCATGAACTATTAATCTCATCGTATTGCTAACCTTCTTCTACTACTATTTCTTTTTCATCGTCATCATCATCATCATCATCATCATCATCATCATCATCATCATCATCATCATCATCATCATCGTTGTCATCATCATCACATCATCATCATCATCATCATCATCATCATCATCATCATCATCATCATCATCATCATAATCATCATCATCATCATCATCATCATCATCATCATCATCATCATCATCATCATCATCATCATCATCATCATCATCAACCTTATTACTGTTATTATTATTATTATTATTATTATTATTATTATTATTATTATTATTATCATTATTATCATCATTATTATTATTATTATTATTGTTATTATTATTATTATTATTATTATTATTATTATTATTATTATTATTATTATTATATTATTATTATTATTATTATTATTATTATTATTATTATTATTATTATTATTATTATTATTATTATTATTATCACTATTATTATTTTGCTACTAATAAAAAATTTTTGTAGTTATTATGATGTGGAATATGAATTACAAGAGATAATTTACTTTGTCAGATGACATCAAGACATTTCGATGTACTGCTAAGAACACTTTCGGAACAGTAAAATCTCCACCAGAATTCACTGTGAGACTGGCACGTAAGTTCATTATGTAAATTAATCACCTATGCTATTCTGTGGTTTTTGCTTCTGGTCGTTGAATAAGGTCCAAATAATGTAGAATGCGATTTTCATCATGGGCCCGATGTTTTTTCGTGTTTTCAGTTAAACTAATGTTTGGTCTATAAGGGCCTTTGCCAAAATCTTATCTACGCTGTTCGTGTATTGGAAGTTTTAGCGTGAATGAAAGTCTACATAATATTTAAACAAAAAGAGTCAAAACAATTATTCATGCTGTCATTTATAGCTAGGTACCGTTGATCCCAAAAAAGTGATAGCCAAGAAAATTGAAATGACAATTTCCAGAAACTCACCGAACTTCAACGGAAGCAAATTGACACCTCCATTGGTAGATTTTAACGTTGCTGTCAAAACTTTGTTAATGATAGAATCAACAAGACAACCCCAGCTACGGTTTGCAACAACAAAAATATCAATTGACAATTGAAAACAATATTATCTCCCAAGTAAGAAATAAATCTTAAAATAAGCTCGTAAATGTGAATTAACCCTCCTATATCACGTCTTACAACAGATGACCAGTCGTACAAAGGGCCTACAGAACGATAAACGCTGTTCGTGATACTTTAATGGAATTCAACAAAAGCGAAGCATTTCATGATAATTACTTTGACTATTCTAAAAGACGACTAAGAACGACCGTGGTTGTAACAAGATAGGGCAGCACCCGAGGTTACCAACAGACCTTCGTTCGAGAGCCGATCATTTTGAAGACAAAAAAGTCAGTCATGGCACAGATTACCCCTGTGGTGTCATCATAGTCCAGATTTGAGTCCACTTGACTTTCATCTACGGAAATAGCCGAGGGATAAGCTTTGAGGGAGAAATGTCACTGATATTCAAGACTATAATTGTTGCGGATGTGAGGGATATTCTCCACAAAAAAAATATGCGCTGCGTGTCAAAACATGTTAGTCAATAAATTGAACTGAGTCTCCAAAGATACTTTTAAACACTTTATTTACAGGCAAGATTGATTACAAATAAAACATGATACTTCCTCTTTGACAGTCACCAAAGAAAAAAACCCAACCTCTCTCCGTAGTCATCGTTCTCTAGATTATTTCCGTTCAAAATACACAACAAATTGCGGGCTTTTTGGTATCTGTGAAAATTGCCCGATAATTCCTGCTCTTTGTTGCAATAAAGAAAATGGCGTAAGAAAATATACAACAAAGCATGCATTTCTCGACAAGGGATGCATCTGGAACATGTGCTATAATTATTTATCACTTTTTTCAATGTAATGCGATGTATGTGTAATAGAATTGAATGCTTCCGCAATTTACTAGTAAAACGCTTCGCCATTCTGTCCTGTCCTCTATGAGTGTCGCAGCTCCCGGGTGTTGTCCATTCCTGTCTCATCTAGCAGACAGTCAATGTATGTTGTATTCTGTCTGCCTCTGTTTCTAGTTCTTTCAAGTGGTTCTCATAGCACAAGACTGCTTGCAATCTAAATCAGAAACAGGCTGGCAAAACTATTATCTCTGTCGATAAAAATATATATATTATAATATTTGTACACAGTGTCCTGCCTCGTTCTACATGTTACATGCTGCTATTGTCTTTGAAGATCTTGTTTAGTGTTTTTGATTTTATATAACGTTCGGGATTCTATATTTGGTAATTGATTCAAGATAAATAGAAAACTCCTTTATGAATCGGGTATGTGACCCAGCGTCTAAAAACGGTATATTAAGTCGGATAGAATCGGACCCTAAA
>NC_088373.1:14058916-14103916 GCF_034508935.2 Berghia stephanieae
ACCACCATATCACCATCACTACCACTACTACAACTACCACCATCACACCATTATCACTACGACTGCTACTACACCACCACCACCACATCATCATCACTACCACTACTACAAGCACCACCACCTCATCATCATCACTACAACTACAGCTACGACCACCACCACCAAATCATCATCACTACCACTACAACCACTATCACGTCAACTGTAAATATGTAAACACATTGCCAAATACCATTCCAATTCCCTCTTCCTGTGTGCAGAAATTCTTCTTTCGGCATTGAAATTCCTACGAGTGGTGTCTGAAACTCCTGTGAGCCAAATTTACTGTAGGCGTCTCTGAAGTAGTAGCAGTAGTAGTAGTAGTAGTAGTAGTAGTAGTAGTAGTAGTAGTAGTAGTAGTAGTAGTAGTAGTGGTGGTGGTGGTGGTAGTAGATAGTAGTAGTAGTAGTAGTAGTAGTAGTAGTAGTAGTAGTAGTAGTAGTAGTATAGTAGTAAGTAGTAGTAGTAGTAGTAGTAGTAGTAGTAGTAGTAGTAGTAGTAGTAGTAGTAGTAGTAGTAGTAGTAGTAGTACTAGTAGTAGTAGTAGTAGTAGTAGTAGTAGTAGTAGTAGTAGTAGTAGTAGTAGTAGTAGTAGTAGTAGTAGCAGTGTCAAGTGTTAGTATTAGATAGGAGATGATGAAGGGAGTCGTGATAATCTTATAGTGAACAAAAATTGATAACAGGAAAAAATGTTGGAGAGGGAAGGGGGTAGGTAAGATATTACATTTGGGAGATAATAAAAGATTGGGGAAGGGACACATGATGATGGTGATGACAATTATGATAATGATATATGATGACAATGATGATGATGATGATGATGATGATGATGATGATGATGATGATGATGATGATGATGATGATGATGATGATGATGAAGATTGTATTAACTTACCTTAGATGCGGTGCTAAATAAATATATAATCCGATAAAGAAATGGTAAACTATATTCCGGAATATCACCAATGATAAGCACAATTCCACTTAATTAAATATATAACATTTTAAAATCCAGCAAATTGAACGAAGCGAGAGAAAACAAAGCAGTTGTGACCAACGCAGGTTGAAACTACCAATGAAGAATTAAATTTAAATTCCGGAATGTCAACAATGATAAGCACAATTTCATTTAATTAAACATATAAAATTTAAAAATCCAGCAAAGTGAACGAAGCGAGAGAAAACAAAGCAGTTGTGACCAACGCCAGTTGAAACAAAGAATGACGAAAATTTGATTGCTGACTACACACTACACACGGTACCAAATGTGTAACGAATGCAATAGATTTACCTATACTGCTCAAGACTCTTGTGCTTCGGCCAGTACTGTAGTTACGTCATGCGGACGCCCATATGAAATATTTGTCCAAGGAGAATAAAAGTGTATTCAGAGGAGAAAAATATTACAAATATAATCATGTTTTGAATTTTATACATTCTGATCACATGACATATGAATAGTTCTAGCCAGCATGAAGAATAAAAAAGTACCCATTTTCTTTGTTTAGAACCAGGCTGCTCGCCATTGCTGGGCGACGTGACATCAGACTAGTAAATCCTATTACGTTAAGGGAGGAGGCAAATATTGCCTATCTCTCATGCACCAGGACAGTCGTACTGTTGTTTTGAGATCGAAATGTTCAGGTACTTTTGACATTTAATGTCAATGAACAATCTCATTTTTTGTCGCGAAATGTCACACTAAACAAAGTCGGTTACCTGGAATTTTAGTTTGCATCACTCTGATTACAGACACTAAAGAAATAGTTTTGAAAGCATCGATAATATACGAATGTAGATCTCAACGATTTTCTTTACACTGTCACGAAGTCTCACAAACCTCCTCAAGGGAAATCCCGATTACACGGGAAGCTCATAAAAAATATTGAGCTTTTATATAGCGCTATATCCACTAAACGTGCTCAAAGCGCTTCACGAGGGGTCCCTGGCCAACACCAAGATTTAACATGTAGGACGGGACATTATACCTGTTAGGCGATATTACAATTTTGTTTTCGGACAGGCACCACGCTGTTAGCAGCCAGGTACTCATTTTACACCTGAGTACGTTGAGAGAATGTGAGTAAAGAGCCTTCTCCAAGGAGTCAACTATGCGCCGAGCGAGGTTTTGAACCCAGGACCTTCCGATCCGAAGGCGAGTGTCATACCAGTTGCAATAGTATACGAATGTAGATCTCAACGGTTATCCATAACCCATCACCGAAGTCTCACAAACCTCAAGGTGAATCCCGATTATAAGGGAGACCATAACGCGACCTAAACACACTGGTTCCAAATAGCCAGAAACGATGTCGGACATAATGTGGGGGGGGGGGGGGTTGGGGGGCGGAATAGAAATCCCAATAAAGCTTAAAATTCGACGACACGATAACAACTTCCATTTTCTTTTTTTCCTTTTCTTTTCTTTTTTTTTTTTTTTTTACAGAAATACCTACTGTGGACATCGATAAATGCCCCGTCGCACTTAAGGCTCTGAATTCAAGTACTCCACCTTGGACCTTGGCGAGTGAATTACGTAAATGTCAGTGTATAGCTATATCCGCAGGTCATCCAAAGGTAAACGAGACCATCTGGATTGATGGGGACACGAATAAAGAATTTGCGAGTGGGGAGGATGTGACACTCAAATACACCCCTAAAAGCGGAGGTTTGTCTAATAATTTTTCGTTACTCGTTTCTTCTTCTTCTTCTTCTTCTTCTTCTTCTTCTTCTTCTTCTTCTTCTTCTTCTTCTTCTTCTTCTTCTTCTTCTTCTTCTTCTTCTCTCTCTTCTTCTCTCTCTTCTCTCTTCTTCTTCCTTCTTCTCCTTCTTCTCTTCTCCTTCTCCTCCTCCTCCTCCTCCCTCCTCCTCCTCCTCCTCCTCCTCCTCCTCCTCTCCTCCCCTCTTCTTCTTCTCTTCTTCTTCTTCCTCCTCCTCCTCCCCTCCTCCTCCTCCTCCTCCTCCTCCTCCTCCTCCTTCTCTCTTCTTCTTCTTCTTCTTTCTCTTCTTCTTCCTCTCTTCTTCTTCTTCTTCTTCTTCTTCTTCTTCTTCTTCTTCTCTCTTCCTCTCCTCCTCCTCTCTCCTTCCTTCTTCTTCTTCTTCTTCTCCTCCTCCTCTCTCTCCTCTCTCCTCCCTTCTTCTTCTTCTTCTTTCTTCTTCTTCTTCTTCCTTCCTCCTCCTCCTCCTCCTCCTCCTCCTCCCTTCCTCCTTCTTTCTTCTTCTTCTTCTTCTTCTTTCTTTTCTTCTTCCTCTCTTCTTCTTCTTCTTCTTCTTCCTTCTCTCTTCTTCTTCTTCTTTCTTCTTCTCTTCTTCTTCTTCTTTCTCTCCTCTCTTCTCTCTCTCTCTTCTCTTCCTTCCTCTTCCTCTCTTCTCTCCTCTCTCTCTCCTCCTCCTCTCCTCCTCCTCCTCCTCCTCCTCCTCCTCCTCTCCTCCTCCTCCTCCTCTCTCTTCTTCTTCTCTCTTCTTCTTCTCTCCTCCTCTCCTCTCCTTCCTTCTCTCTCTCTTCTTCTTTCTTCTCTTCTCCCCCTCCTCCTCCTCCTCTCTCTCTCCTCTCTCTCTCCTCCTCCTCCTTCCTCTTCTTCTTCTTCTTCTTCTTCTTCTTCTTCTTCTCTTCTCTCTTCTCTCTTCTTCTTCTCTTCTTCTTCTTCCTCTTCCTCTTCTATCTCACTACTACTTCTACTACTACTACTACTACTACTACTCTACTACTACTACTATTCTTCTTCTCTATTCTCTTCATAATACTAGTGCTTGTTAAATAATGATTTATACTATTCTCTAACAACGCACTCTACCCTACATTATTTCATTCGTCTGTCGAGTTTCCTTCATCGCGTTTTGTTGTTAAATGGGAAATCAGAACCATCAACTTTAAGCTTACATTCAATTTCAGTTATGATTATTAATATTATTATTATTATTATTATTATTATTATTATTATTATTATTATTATTATTATTATTATTATTATTATTATATAATATTATGATATATTATTTATTAAATAATAATATTATATAAGTAAATAAGTAAATGAAAAGAAGAAGAAAGAAGAAAGAGAAGAAAAGAGAAAATGAAGAAGGATAAAGAAAATAAAAAAAGAAATTGCAAGGGCTTTAAATTGACAGCAATTGAAATATACAAATACATAAACAAATTAATTGGTGACATTTAAAACAGTTGAGATTTAGTTGTGTGGGGTTTTTATTTTTATTGAAGGGATAAAGATGACCATATTTGAATATTTCAATTTTATAGGATCCCCTTTTACAAATGAAAGTGAACTGTTTAGAAAATGTCTAAAGATGGTCAAGGAAGCCTTACAGAGTAACTGAAAATATACCTTTAGAAGTAATGTTAAAAGACATGGCCCTTTCTCTGAAGAAAAATAACAAAATAAGGAATGGCGACCTTATATATATAAAAAACAATTTGTCAAATAATTTTTAGCAATTTGACCAAAATACACTTTTTAATTACTCCCATGTAACATGAACACGCGGGGACAAATTCAAATTTTTAAAAAACTCATTATTCTTCCATTTTTCTGCAAAATCTTTCTATAGCATTGACACAGTTCATACCTGGAACAATTTGTAATTCATAACCAACGACTCCAAAAGTAGAAATAGCTTCAACAATGCAATCGACAGGGGGCTCTATTACATAAACTATGAATTTGGTGAATATGTTTTTGATTGATACATTTTTTATTGTTTATGATAATATAAATAACGATCATAATTATGATAATATCAGCAAATTAATGGCCTGAATCTTTCTTTTATTCACATCCTATTAAAAGGCATTTTAACCTCTGCAACTATTCCTACGATATGACTATAATATCTACCTAATCTCAATTACCATAATAATTATCATTTCTTAGATGCGAACAAGACGTTCATCTGCGATGCTAAAAACAGAAAGGGAAGTGCGAAGAACAAACCAACATTCACAGTTCAACTTGCACGTAAGTATAATTGATTCCTATCTGCGAGAAAGTACAATGTGATATGATTTGTTGTTGTTGTTTTTTTTTTTTTTTTGTTTTGTTTTTTTTTTTTTTTTTGTTTTTTGTTTTTTTTGTTTTGTTTTGTTTTGTTTTGTTTTTTTTTTTTTTTGCCTTGAAATGCTCTATATTCCTCTGCGCCTAAAGTAGTAAAAATAATTATTAAAAAGATGAAATGAAAAGACAATAATGCGGCTATGTGGTCTAGTGGTATGACACTCGCTTTCGGCTCGGAAGGTCCTGGGTTCAAGCCTCGCATAGTTGAGTCCTTGGAGAAGGTTCTTTACTCACATTCTCTCACCGTACTCCGGTGTAAAATGAGTAACGTTAACAGCGTTGTCTCTTCCCTAAAATAAAAATTGAAATATCGCCTAACAGGGGTCATGTCCCGTTCTACATGTTAAATGTTGCTGTTGGTCAGGGACCCCTTGTAAAGCGCTTTGAGAACGTTTAGTGGATATTGCTCTATATAAAAGCTCAATTTTTTAAATAAAAGTTATAAACGTGTTGGCACAGACTGCATCAAAAGAAAAAACAAGCAATTTAATTAAAAAGCAAATTAAATATAGACGTCTAGGTCGGCAATACTCATTGACATTTGTCGTAGGGTTGAATAGAAATGATGTATACTTTTCATCCGTTTCTTAAAAAATTTAAATTGGCAATTTACAAATATGTTTCCCTCGACATTAAATAAGTAATAAATTAATTGTTTTGTTGTTGTTTTTTTTAAGTTTTAGCGGGGTTTTGTTATTTTGTTTTTATTTCTTTTGGGGTTTTTTCGGGGGGGGGGGGTATTTTGTTTGTTTCTTTTTTTTTTTTTTCATCTGTTTTGTTTTTTGGGGGGTATTTTTTGTCGCTATTTTCGTATCTATTTATTGCTGTTATTGTGCCTAAGATCAAGTTGTGAAATGTGTCTATGTAATAATGCCAGACACAGCACTAAAGAAAAATACAAGAAAAAAAAACATCCCCAAAAAAATTAACAAAATCTATTGTCTTCCTCCCCATCCTCTGGTTCTCAATGTTTCTGTTTTGTGATGCAAGCGAATGTTTTACAGCGAAGCCGCGTGCCCTTGTGAAGGATATAGATACTGTACGCATGTCTAAGAAGCTCACAACATTGCATTCCGGAAGTATAACGGACCAACACAAAAAATTATAATGTGTAATCTTAAACGTTTATAATCTGGGTAATACAGTTTAGTGAGAATTACTCATAAACATGGATGGCAAAATATAATAAAAAACAATAATAAAGGCCTGCGTGACGTCAACTTCGCTCTGTATCTATAATCGTCTCAACTATCGAGTAACGATAGCGCTTCCCCTCTTTACCACCCAAAGGAAAATCGTCACATTCGTTACGATCATTCTGATTTCTTTTGTAAATCACACTATTTGAACAAAAATGTTTACTATAGTTAAAGTATATCTACATCGTGTTCGGGATCTTGTTTAGCAGAAAAAAAACTATGTATAGCAAGAACTAACAGCTTTTGTGTTTGAGTGAAATAAATTTATTTTTGTATAGGTTGGGTGTGAAGTTTTGGGAAAATACGGGAAATGGCCGGTAAGGAGAGGGTTAGCGGTAATCGGGAGAAGTGAGGTTCGATTCTTAGTCGAGACAGACTGATTTTAGGGGATGATTTTCTCTTTGTTTTTTTTTTCTTGTATTTTCTGGCACTGTTACATACATACCTTTCAGAAATTTATCTTACACCGGTGCCAACTCTCTAAATTTTCACTTTTATTTTGACTGTTGTATTTTTAATTTATTATAAATTTATATTCTTGCAAACAAAACCCTCTGAGAATGAATGAATGAATGAATGAATGAATGAATGAATGAATGAATGAATGGATTTCGATTTTATTTTTGTTTTTTTATACCATCCGACAAAATATATTGCCTTCTTTTTATTCCCACCAGGTGGCCCAACAAAAATGTTACTAACAATTTTAACACCAAAAGAAGAGATCGTATTTGGAAATGATGTGGAAGTGAATTGTACGACCCTCAGAGACAATGCGCATCCGGATGCCAATATCACCTTTGAAATCCAGTCCCCAAATAACACTGGATATACAATTATAGATGAAGGGGACGACGACATTGTAATCTTTAAAACGTATAAGTACACACCCGAAAAGCCTGGAAAAGTCCTTGCTAAGTGCAAAGGAATGAATACATTATATGCAAACCTCTCGGCACACCATACGATGTCTTTTATTGTTAAAAGTAAGTTGGATTGTCAAAGTCCGTCTCATCCACAGTCTTCTTAGTCCACCCCACCCCCCCCCCGCTCCAACCTCCAGGATCACCACCACCACCACTACCACCACCATCATCATCATCATCATCATCATCATCATCATCATCATCATCATCATCATTATCATCATCATCATTATTATTAGCAAGTTGTATAGCGTAAAAAATCGTGATAAACAATGAATATTCGTTGCATACAAAAGTGATCTATTTATTAAGTATATTGACTCTGCGTGTTTCGAGATTATAAAGGATTTGAACTACTTTTCACAGTAAGTTTGTAAGTTTGTCATAAATTTTTCCCTGTCCCATCTTTTCAATCCTTGGATTTTTGTATCTAAATCATTCCGGTATAACACATTAGCAGTCAGAGTAAAGATTTGAAAGTGGGAACAGAAATGATAATGGCGTGTTATGTCATAAAAGTGCTAAGAAACCCAGATCACAATTTTTCATTCAGTATTCTCCATCCCAATGACACCGAATATGATATGAAATTTAGTAGACAGCATATTTTCTGGCTCGGACTTGAGGTTGGTTATTATTGGTTCACTCCTTCACAAAAAGGCAAACACATTACTCAGTGCCTTGCCACAAATTCAAGAAACGGCACGTTTTTTTCATCCTCTGATATGGAATTATATATTACAAGTAAGATTTCTTCTTTAATGATAATAGTATTATCCAGCTAAGACTTCAGCTACTACTACTACTGCTACTACTACTACTACTACTACTACTACTACTACTACTACTACTACTACTACTACTACTACTACTACTACTACTACTACTACTAATTATTATTATTATTATTATTATTGTTATTATTATTATTATTATTATTATTATTATCATTATTATTAGTATTATCATAATTATTACTATTATAATAATATTATTATTGTTATTATTATTATTATTATTATTATTATTATTATTTTTATTATTATTATTATTATACTAGTAGTAGTAGTAGTAGTAGTAGTAGTAGTAGTAGTAGTAGTAGTAGTAGTAGTAGTAGTAGTAGTAGTAGTAGTAGTAATAGTAGTACTTGATCAGGTGAGTTTCCCTACGTCGACGGGCGGAAGTGTCCGAATGGCAAAAACTAAGCACACACACACGCACACACTGTACATCGCAGTGGTCCGGCAGATTGAAGTGTTTGGCCACTGTTGTGTCTGCACAGTTCGATATTTCACGCAAGTGCTGCACGAATCTGTCATCCAGCCTCTTTCCGGTCTCACCAACGCAAGCAATCCCACACAGGGAGCACGTAATCGCATAGACTAGATTACCGTCAGTGCAAGTAAACGGCTGCCTGATGTCCCAAATCTTGTCTGGAAAATTGACTCTGTCATACTCCCACAGGTGCCCACAAGTCTTGCATCGGGGTCGCATACACGATCTGGCTTTAGGCCCATCCCTGGGTATGGGTTCCAGGCGGCTTCTGACAAGGAGATCCCTCAGGTTACGATCCCGTCGATATGCTACCAACGGGGATTCTGAGAAAACTCTTTGGGTGTCTTCGCCCACCTGGAGGATCCCATAATTCTGCAATAGGATGTACCTAACCTGATCGGCTTGGGGGTCAAGTAGTAGTAGCAGTAGTAGTAGTAGTAGTAGTAGTAGTAGTAGTAGTAGTAGTAGTAGTAGTAGTAGTAGTAGTAGTAGTAGTAGTAGTATAGTAGTAGTAGTAGTAGTAGTAGTAGTAGTTAGTAGTAGTAGTAGTAGTAGTAATATAGTAGTAGTAGTGTAGTAGTAGTAGTAGTAGTAGTAGTAGTAGTAGTAGTAGTAGTATAGTAGGAGTTGTAGTAGTAGTAGTAGTAGTAGTAGTAGTAGTAGTAGTAGTAGTAGTAGTAGTAGTAGTATAGTAGTAGTAGTAGTAGTAGTAGTAGTAGTAGTAGTAGTAGTAGTAGTAGTAGTAGTAGTAGTAGTAGTAGTAGTAGTAATAATAATAATAATGGTATAGATTTATAGTGCGCCAAACATCCCTTCATCAGGAGGGCTCTGGGCGCATAACAAAGATTAACTTAATAATGAAGCCCTAACACAGTACACGAACAACGCTAATTATACACATAATCAAAAGAAAGCCTGTCGAAATAAGAATGTCTTCAATCGACGCTTGAATTCCTCTAGTGAAGACGAAGAACGTATCTCTAGTGGTAGTAAATTCCACAACCTTGGACCAGAATGCTGAAAGGCGCGTTCACCAGCCTTCACTCGACAGCGGGGTGTTGTCAATTTGAGGTCGTTCGTTGATCGAAGCGATCGCTGTGGGTTATACCGTTCAACGAGGTTTGAGAGATATGCTGGTGACGAGCCCTCCAGGCATTTGAAAACGATAGTTGAAGATTTATATTTAATGCGCTGGTCCACTGGCAGCCAATGCAGCTGCTGTAGTAATTCGGGAGCTGCAGTTTTTCTGTCTTTCTAGTAGTAGTAGTAGTAGTAGTAGTAGTAGTAGTAGTAGTAGTAGTAGTAGTTGTAGTAGTAGTAGTAGTAGTAGTAGTAGTAGTAGTAGTAGTAGTAGTAGTAGTAGTGAGCCTCGCAGTCTGAACGACGCTTGTGCATGCTGAGTATTGTGTGATTCAGCCACAGTTTTTGTTTTTAAACTTCGATGAGTATAGCTCATATTTTTATGATTGTTTTTATTATTGTTATTATTATTATTATTATTATTACTATTATTATTATTATTATTATTATTATCATTGTTGCTGTTGTTATTATTATTATTATTATTATTTATTATTATTATTATTATTATTATTGTTATTATTATTATTATTATTATTATTATGATTATTATTATTATTATTATTATTATTATTATTATTATCATTATTATTATTATTATTATTATTATTATTATTATTATTATTATTATTATTTTTATTATTATTATTATTACTATAATTATTGTTATAAAAAATTATTATTATTATTATTATTATTATTATTATTATTATTATTATTATTATTATTATTATTATCATTATTATTATTATTATTATTATTATTATTATTAATATTATTATCATTATTGTTATCATTAATATTGTCATCATTATTACTATTGTTATTATTTGTAGTAGTATTAATATCTAATTATTGTCATTGTTATTATTGTTATTATTATTATCATTATTATAAAAATATGATGATGATGATGATGATGATGATGATGATGATGATGATGATGATGATGATGATGATGATGATAATGATAATGGTGGTGATTAATATAATGATTTTAACAGTTATGATATCCATCACATTTTAATACAAATCTGCACTTTTCATTCATAGAACAACCAGAAGTTCGTATCAACAACTGCCCTTTCTATAATGACACAACTCAATGGGTCGTCGCTGATGACTTATCCGTTTGTGAATGTGAAGTTACTGAGACCGGTTATCCTGAAACTAATAAGAGTATTTGGATTGATGAAAAGCAAGATACAATTGTGACAGAAACAGGGAATGCTTCACTCAAATACACAGTCCAATATGGAGGTTGGTTATTATTTATGATGATATTACAAGAGTCCTGTCCCGTGAATGATCGGGAAATGGTTATGAATTTATAGCATTATACTCGCGCAACAGATCATATTTCGTGTTCCAATACTCTTCAACAGTCGTAACGTCACTTCCTTCCTAATGACGCATGGTAACTTAGTAACACCGGCTATAAAGTATCGGAACAATGGCGGACTACTTCTTGAAATATTTCTCCGGCGAGCATAAAAGCGTATCCAGAGGGAAAAAAACATAAATTTAATCGTGTTTTGACTTTTACACATTCTGATCACAAGGCATATGAAAAGTTCTAGCCAGCATGAAGAAAAGAAGTACAGATTTTCTTTGTTTAGAAACAAAATGGCCGCCGTTGCTGGGCCGCGTGACATCAGACTATTGAATCCAATTCCAAGCTAACAAGAATTAAAATACCTCAAAATCATATAAAGCCATTCTCTTAAAACATAAAATTCGAGATTTCATGATTGCACATTACTTTTTATAATACACATCGTCTTGGTAGCTCGTTTAGTGTTCGTCTTGAATTCATTGTGTCACTTGTTTTATGACAGTAAAATAGAAATATTATTTTGACTACAATCGAATAATCTAGTAATATTACATAGGTACCCACAAAAGGGACGTTTTAAAATGTCTAAACAAATCCATTGATTTAATTAAAGTATCACTTTAAAAATAAGGAAGTGGAAAATAAAATAGAATGATAGACAACAAAGCATATCTGTTCCATTACACAATATACTCAACACATACACACACAAACATATATATATATATATATATATATATATATATATATATATATATATCTGTGTGTGTGTGTGAGTGTTGGTGGGTACATTATGCCGGCTTACGACATGGAGATCATCGAAACATATGTATCGGCCAAAAATATGTGAGTAACTTTATTTATATTATATATATATATATATATATATATATATATATATATATATATATATATATATATATATATATTATATATATATAAACACAAATCATGTTTTGTTGTTGTCCAGGGTTTCTCCAGCTTTTAGTTCCGGCGTTCTCGTGCCGATGTGTAGTGTGATTATTACCACAGTTTTAAACGACAACCGAACAAAACACAGTCTTTTACCGGCCCCTGGAATGGCATAATTCAAGTTATGATATTATTAATCTGCCTTGCCGGGGCAAGACAGCTACATTCGGGAGAGAAATCTGGGGATACTTCTTTGATAAAACGTTGCATTCAAGCTCAAAGCGAGTAAAAAGTTTGAAAATGTTATAGTAATGCTATAATTCCTACCTATTTCCAGAAACTTGAAGGGTGTCCCTGGCAATGAAAATGACAATGGTAATGAAAATATGTTTTTCTTGAGTGGCCAATCGTCCAAATCAATATTTTAGACACTGCATTACCTTTCCTTTGTGATAGTGTGGCTATAAGGTCTTGGGATGACACTCGCCTTCGGATCAGAAAGTCCTTGGTTCGAGTCCCTGTCTTGAGAGGTGCATAGTTGAGTCCTTGGAAAAGGCTATTTACCCATATTCCCTCAACTTACTCGGGTGTAAAATGGTAATATCACCAACAGGCGTCATGCCTCATCCTATATGTTAAGTGTTGCTGTTGGCTAGGGACCCCTTGTAAAGCGCTTTGAACACGTTTGGTGACATTGCGCTATATAATAGTTCAAATTTTGATTGTTGTTTGTTTGTTTTGTTTGGTTTGTTGTTTGCTTTTATTTTCTTTTTTTGTTTTTTTTGTTTTGTATTTTTTTTGTTTACTCCGATTTTCTCCGAAACACTTTTTTCAAAAACTGCTTTGAATCTTAAAATCCTCGATTGGAGATGGATTGAGTGAGTCATTATTATATATATATAAACATTTGAAATATAATTATGTTTATAAATAGCTCATTTTATACTAAAGTTGAGCACTATTATTTCATGGTTTTTGTTTTATAATTTATATATATATATATATATATATATATATATATATATATATATATATATATATATATATTTTATATATATATATATGAGTGTTGGTGGGTACTTGTAGGTAAGAAAGTGCTCGATAATGGTGGTTAGGGCTAATATGTAATGCAAATTTTCACTCACATTATTTTGGCCGTGACGACTCGTTTCTGTTTTTTACACTTCTTCAGTCGGCGTAATCCATTGTAATGTCCAAGTTTGGAGTAAGAACTTTTCTACGGACATTACAATGGATTACGCCGACTGAAGAAGTGTAAAAAACACAAAAACGAGTCGTCTAGGCCAAAAAAATGTGAGTGAAACTTTGCATTATATATATATATATATATATATATATATATATATATATATATATATATATATATCATTGTGATAACCCGTTTTGCAATCCGTCAAAAAAAAATCAGATAATATTGACACTTAAAATCAAGGACTTTTTTTTGTTGATTTGGTCAGATTTTGCAATTTCATCATCATTAATCATTGAAAATTATTAATCTCATCAACATTAAATGTTTACGCCGTTCACTCTGTCATTGATTTTATATAAGTTTTTTTTCAATATATTTTGTTTTAAATTTTAATTTATTCACTTTCCTTAATTTTGTCAGATTCCTTAAAGACATTTTCTTGTGAAGCGAACAATACTGCAGGAGATGCGCTTATTCCAACAAATTTCTCTGTCAATCTGGCTTGTATGTATATCTTATGTGTGACTTGTGATAATTATGTAACGCATCATCTAACACACTCACAGCCAGACATCAACTACCAAAATTACAAGACTTTGAAATTTAACCCTCTCCTTACCAACCATTGGAAAATCGTCACATTCTTTACGATACAACCAACAATTTTATCATTCTGGTTTCTTATGAACATCACAAAATTTAAAGAAAATTTTTTTTATAGAGAAAAAAAACTGGACACTGTATTATAGAGCTCATTTTGCTGAACATTACTGTGTATAGAATGTACTTGTTGGTTTTTAGTTTGAGTTAAATTCTATTTTTGTGTTGGGTGGGCGTGACGTTTTGGAGGAAACTCTTAAAATGGGTGGTAAGGCATGCTGGTTTGTGTGGTCATTGATAATATTGTGATGGTTGTCACTTTTGTTGTGATGGTCGATGGTGTTGATGATGTGCGTTTCTTATTAAACTATCTTCCTTTTTTTCCTCCTTTTGTCCGATAATACTTGTTAACAAATGGAGGTTTAATTCATTTCATCGATTGTATTGTATTGTATTGATTTGAAGCGGTGTCACCTCGGGGAAAGGAGTTGTGTATTTATTTTAATGACTCTTTGTTATCATACGTAATTTTCTTGTTATTAGATGTACGAATAACTATGATTTATTCTCTTCAATAAATCAAATTGACTTTCATTTTCGGCATCGCTATCACCCCAACATGAATCGATTTTCAGAGGATAAGAAGAGCTCAACACTGTTAAGATGGTAAAATGAGATTTCTTTATTATTTGCAACCACAATCAATTGTAACGAGGTAAGTATAAACCTTGCAGATGTTGTTCTGAATGAGAAGTAACCTAACATCTTAGTTGTTTCGATTTGAAACTGAAATCTCAGAGATAAATTTAATATTTATCATCTAAAATATTACTTATTTGTAGCGGCATGTCATATTTAGTTGTAGCTGTGATATTAACAGCAATGTCGTGACGTCACTTCCCTCGTAATGACGCATAGTAACTTAGTAACTGGTTCTAAACTATTGGAACAATGGCGGACGTGGCCTTGTGAAATACTTCTCCAGCGAGCATAAAAGTGTATCCAAAGAAGAAAAACATTGGCTATAAATCTGATCATGTCTTGCCTTTTATACATTCTGATCACATGACATGTGAAAAAGCTCTAGCCAGCATGAAGAATAAAAAGTAACTATTTTCTTTGTTTTGAACCAAGCTGCTCGTTGCTGGGCGGAAGTGACATCAGACTATTGAATCCTATTGGTAGTCGGTCAGCTTACATGTCTACATTATCAACAATGTCTTATACCGTCCTTTTTTCCTCAGACGGCCCGAAAACAGTGGGAATAAGGAGATTGACATCTGACGAAAAGAATGTAATTGGATCCGAAGTGGAGATTGAGTGCTCCGTTTACACAGACACAGTGAATCCGGCCTTTGTTGCTGAGTTAAAAATTACACACCCGGAAGACACTGGCCATAAACACTTGCGAAATGAAACCGGAAATTCTGGATCCTATCCGCACGAAAATGTTATTTTTGGGTACACCCCATCAAAAACGGGCAGGGTCAGTGCCAGATGCATTGTCAAGAATTCAAAGATCAGCAGTATCACAGCAAATGCAAACATAGAATTTTTTGTCAAGGGTAAGATATTTTGGTCAGTGACTTTCGTCAGTTCCTTCTTCCTCTTCCGCCTGTCTTTTATCCTTCTCTTTCTCGTTCTCCTAGCCTTCACACACACACACACACACATACATACACACAGACACACACACACACATATATATATATATATATATATATATATATATGTGTGTGTGTGTGTGTGTTTGTTTGTTTGTAAAATATTGATGAGTTTGAAACATTAGACTCATTAATTTCATTATTTATCCACTCTTTTTTCAAGGAAATTCGACAGTAAAGCTCGAAAACTGCCACAACCCAATCGAACGAGCTAAAGAAGATTCCTGCAAATGTGTTTTGGACGACCCAGGGAACCCTGTGTCTGTGCCTGCGTGGTATGACAAGGATGACAACCGACTTGTAAACGGCACTTCGTCAGGGGCAGTTCTCTCTGTGAATGAATGTATGTCTCCTTCACACACTACAATATAACCCCTTAATCTGTGCATGTGGTCTTGCGGGTATGGCATTTGCCTCCGGATCAAAAAAATCCAGGGTGCGAGTCCCGCTCTAATCGGCGCATAGTTGAATCTCTGGAAAAGACTTGTTAACTCACATGAGTACCCGGCCGTTTACAGTTGTCAACTCATTCCTAGAGTAGCCCAATGTACAAGTCCAAAACAGTTTCTTTTCTTACACACTCTTTCAGATCATTATCTTGTATTTTGACTATTAGTAACGCGGTGCACTACATTCACATCGTATGGCCTTTCGTGTAGCTTACTTGACATTTTTGCTTTTTTGTTTTTAATGGTTTTACGGCGCTTGCAACACATTTAGTTTATGTCAGCGCCAGTAAAAAAAAAGAACAAAATGGGATAGTAAAAAGTTCTAGAATTACAATTAAAGCACCAAAGAAAAAGTAAGACAAATGGGAACTGGGAACAAATAGGGATCAGATGTAGATTCCAAGAGCATACCACCAATGTACTTAGTTTGAGATCACCTATAAGTCTCATCCGGACACAAGCACAAAATCCAACAAAGAGAAATACACTCAAATGCTTACATTATACATTCAAAATAACAAATATAATAATACATAACAGAGAGCTGATTTACAAGGAAAAAAACATCATCTCCCAAAACCATAACTGTGCATTTGACTGTTTCCCTCCCAGCTAGGACTCCGGCCAGGGCCAGGACAGTACCAAGTAATCTCATTCCAAGACAAAGACAGAAAGCAAATTGGAAAACAAATATAAGGGGATAGAAGACACAGTATGTACCCCAATGCCCACTATGGGAGGTCAGGAACCCCACCCAGTACTTGACATTTGACACAATCGGCAGATAATTAGGTCAAAAGAATGAGTACAAAACTATACACATTGTATAACTTTACTAAATCTATAATCTATATGCTTTGAAAAGCGAAGAAGATATAATCGTCCTGGAAACATACATTTTCAGTGTTATCTGATATTATGTGGGAAAGAATTTTATAACGAAAATTAAAGTGATAAACCAGAGATAATAATTTGAACACTTAAGCTTTTAACAGTTAATAATGGAATCCCACTCATCAAAAGACAAAGACATTTATTTTACTCAAGCCTTGTAAATTAATTATTAAGTTCTACTTCAAACATCAAATTCTTCACGATATTATAATACCGTTCTGATAGCATTAATCGTTTATTTTTCACCAAACTTACACTTCAATGTATATTGACATGATTTTCTTTTTTCTCTTTTCAATAGCCCAAGCAAATGTCACGTTTTACTGTAAAGGAAGTTCATCGTATGGAACTTCTGAAAAAGTAGAGTATAAAACGGACTTTGTGTGTAAGTCAATAGATAGCTCGTTTATAATGATTGTAATCATGTTAATAGTAATACTAATAATGATAATAATAATAATAATAATAATAATAATAATAATAATAATAATAATAATAATATTATATAATAATAATAATAATAATAATAAGTATTATTATTACTATTATTATTATGATTATTATTATTATTATTATTATTATTATTATTATTATTATTATTATTATTATTATGATAATAGTGATAAGAAGAAGAAGAAGAAGAAGAAGAAGAAGAAGAAGAAGAAGAAGAAGAAGACGAAGAAGAAGAAGAAGAAGAAGAAGAAGAAGAAGAAGAAGAAGAAGAAGAAGAAGAAGAAGAAGAAGAAGAACGTGGCGTGGAGTTGTACAGTTAAAAGCGGTTTGATAAAAATTTATTAATGTGTTATATATCTTTCATTAAAAGAGTTTCTACTGATCTTAAGACACGACTTGGTGTTCAAAAGTACTTTTAGAAGCATGAGTAATCCAAGTCTCTGTAATCTAGCGTTAATGGACAGTATCATTGTATGTCACGTAGATATTTGAAAAGATGCTAATATTTCCACAAATTATTTTTTTGTAAAAACAAACATGGTGAACTAATGACTGTTGGCAAAGAATAAAGTGTGATAAACATCGCAATAAACACGATTCTTTTTCATGTGAAGTTTTGATCTCTTGTAAAAATTGATTTATGCATTATGTATAATCAATACTACAAAAAAGCCTCAGGGTATCTATGGACTTGCGTTTGTTCTGCATTCTATTGTAAATATCTTTTTTTTAATTATCTTTCTTTTACCAAAGATATTTTATTTTACTTTAAAATCTTTATCTTTCTAAAAAAGTCCTATTTTGAGTTATGATGATATCATGATATATCTTGCCATTTCTTAATCAACAGATGGACCAGGAGATGTAAATATTGGAGTTGATGAGAAAAGAACAAATTGGTCTGTGGCAATGATTTACTGCGAGGTTTTCCTATCTCAGATTAGACCGGGGTATCTCTTAGATCTCTATGTCATGGGAGAAGGCAAACAAACTGTTTTTGAATTACAAGGTGGTCAAGGGGATGACTTTAGGAGACAGGTCTACAAATTTAATGTCGCCAACAAGAGGGGTAACCTGACAGCAGAATGTGTGGCGAACAACAGTGCGAATCCTGAAATTATGAATAGCGCCAAGATGACTTACGAGATTGAGGGTAATTATATTTATAGCGCTATTAACGATACAGTTACAATGTGACCTTCATCACCATTATCATCATCAGTCGTCGTTTTCATAGTTTCATCATCTTCAACATTACCATCATCGACCTGGTAGTCGTCGTCGTCACCATCATCATCATCATCATCATTGCCATCAACATTTTTATACTTAGCGACACTTAGCGATAATGTTCAGCAATGTAAGACCAGCAATGTTATATGGACTAGAGACAGCAGCTACAACAAATAAACAAGATAAAGAAGTTGAGGTGGCAGAAATGAGGATGTTGAGATGGTCACTTGGCTGGACAAGAAAAGATAAAGTGAGAAATGAACGAATTCGAAGATCGTGTAAAGAGACGAAAGAGGGAGTACGTGGGAAGGAAAGTGTTGGACTTACAAATAGCGGGAAAGAGGAAAAAGGGACGCCCAAAGACTAGATGGTGGGATAAGGTAAAGGATGATATGAAAGAACTGGGCCTGGACGAAGATGATACGTTCAACCGAGATGCACGGAGAAGTGAAATTCATTATGACAACCCTGCAAAATACTGGATAAGCTCAAAAATGAGGAACCGATTACTTCCAGCACATATTCTTATAGATCCTATTCGCTGACCCCCAATTTGTTCCCTATCAGACAGCTCCTCATCATGAAAACTATTCCACAGCTGATCAGACTCTTAGATTAAAACTATACGTTCCGATATCTATACTTGACTTTTGTGAACAGAGCGTTAGACTGTTCGTCTATATTGTTACTGTGAATGACATAATCAGTCGGATGGTGAAAAGATTTGAACTGAGATAATATTACCAAGTTTAGCTAGAAGGTCAATTTGTATCAAAAATGTGTTCTTCTCATAAATGATTAAACCAACCCTTTTTGTACATCTTCGGGAAATATCAAAGCTTAATTTCACTTCTAAATAGTATGAAAAAGTATGACATTTGAGAAAAGTTACTGGATACATTTGCCATTCATCTGACCATAACTTCATGAAAAATAACCCAATTTACTTCAAATAAAGATTGAAATGCTCTGGTGAGCATATTCTTTCAGCCAATGCAAAAAAAATGCAAATCCAAAATTTTCACCTTCCGACTGATTATGTCATGCACTAGGTAGATTTTCAGACTACATTTTTACATAATGTTCAGCTTCTCTGTAGCAAGTTCTACTTAGCATTTGAATACTTCTATCAAATCACTCCAAACTCCCCGTGTAACTCAGCGTTTCTAATTGTTAGTTTCCGTAATCCTTCTTTGTAGAACAAATGCTTTATCCAGGGAATATGTTTCGTCGCTCTTCTTTATACTTTCTCTATCATCTAACTGTGTTGCTTGGTGGCTGTACAGAGCTGAAATAGTCCAGATGGGTCCTTCCTAGTGATTTGTAGAGTAGAAAGGAACATTTCTACACTGAGACAGAAGAATATACGCCTGATTAAGGGAAACGTAAACGTTGTTTTCTTTACTTTTTCACAGATCTTTTTATCAAAGTTCATATTACTTGCTATCGTTACACCAATACCTTTTTCATTATCCACCTACCTCACGCTGTTTCCCATTAATTATTAGCTGAAATTGGATTATCATGAAAATCATCACCAGCGTCATCATCATCATCATCATCATCATCATCATCATCATCATCATCATCATCATCATCATCCCCAATCCTGTACATCTTATACACCAACGGCTGCAAACAATCATTTGAAAATTGTTTTATAGTGAAATATGCAGATGATACTGCTATTCTTGGCTTATTGAAAGATAAAATTACCGAAAAGAATTATTTCAAACAAATTAGTATATTCACCGATTTGTGTAAACAAAATCAGCTTGAATTAAATGTTGAAAAAAAGAAAGAACAGGTGTTTGGTGTAAAAAATAAAAACGACTTAAAGTGTGTGACTATCGGTAAAGATTATGTTGAGATTATGTTGATTTTAGATATTCAGGAATAACCATTGATAGTTCCCTCAAATTCTCTCGACATATCAATATAATATCTAGAAAGTTGCCCAAATACTAAGTAAATTGAAAACATTTCAAGTAGGGATGAAAACCATGTTAAGAGTTTATGACTCATTGATTAAAAGTGCAATTGCGTTTGGCTGCACCATATGGTTTGGCGGATGCCGACTTAAAGATAAATCAAAATTCTCAAGATCTATCAAAGAGGCATCAAAAATAATAAACCATCCTCTTGATGGAGGAGAAAGCATTCGTGGTAAAGCAATAGAAAGGAAAGCTTTCTCAATTACTTACAATAAAAAACATATTTTATACCATGAATTTAGTCTTTTACCATCTGGGAGAAGGTTTTGTCAGATTAAATGTAGAACTAACAAGTATAAATCAACGTTCGTTCCATCAGCAATAAAAATGTTGAATATTTCATATGGTACAGCAAAACCAAGGATTGATGCGTTGACTGATTGACTGATTAATTTATATAATGTTAGATTAATCGACCAATTGATAATGATGAAAATATTTTGTGTCGAATTGCCACAATTATAACAAATTGAAAACGAAATGAATATGTTTACGTTGTGTATAGCGCACGCGTGGAAGAAAGAGAGGAATAGATAGAGAGAGAGAGAGAGAGAGAGAGAGAGAGAGAGGGGGAGATAGAGAGAGAGATAGAAAATAAGTAGGAGTGAAATATCTGTTCAATGTTATAGTTATCATATAACGTTATAACAAGTGTAACTAAATGACAAATTGCCATATTTATGAACAATAAATAATAATAATAATAATTATTATTATTATTATTATTATTATTATTATTATTATTATTATTATTATTATTATTGTTATTATTATTATTATATTATTATTATCATTATAATCATCATCATCATCATCATCATCATCATCATCATTAACATTACAGTCAAAACACCATTCGATTGTCATGTTTGTTGCATCCCAATCCTCAATACAACCAAGAGCTACGGAGTCCATTTAAGACTGTTTTGATTTGAAATAATCCCGCTTTCATTTGCAGAACGTCCAGTTGCTAAAATCACCAACTGCCCGACATATGATACCATTAAGTCAGGAGCGGAAGTGTGGATTGCGGCAGGAGGGCCAAACGATCCACTTGCATGTAACTGCACTATGACATATGCAGGAAATCCTCAGAAAACATCAACGGCACAGTGGATTGATGGGAAGACAGGAAAATTAATCCGTGAAGGAAACCCTGTTGCTGAGCTCAACTACCTCAGGCTTTCAGGAGGTAAAGACTTGGCTACTTATAAAATTGAAACGGGCAACAATACCCCAAAAACACACGAAAAAGAAGAAACGATACGAAGGAATAATGATAATAATAATAATAAAAAACAATAATGATAATGATAATAATAATAATAATAATAATAATAATAATAATAATAATAATAATAATAATAATAATAATAATAATAGTAATAATAGTAATAATAACAATAATAATAATAATAATAATAATAATAATAATAATAATAATAATAATAATAATAATAATAATAATAATAATAATAATAATAGTGTTTTCTTGGGTATAAATAAAGAAAAGAAAAGTAAAGAAAAATAGAGTAAATGTTTAAGCTTAAAAATATCAAAACCTATTCTTCATCCTCCTCCTTCTCTTCCTCCTTCTCTTCCTCCTCCTCCTCTTTCTCCTCCTCTTCTTCCTCCTCCCCTTCCTCCTCCTCCTAATCATCATCACCATCATCATGATCATCATCAACAACAACAACATTATCATCTTCAACATCATCAGTATCATCATCATCATCATCATCATCATCATCATCATCATCATCATCGTTATATTACTAGTATAATTCATGGAAAAGTAATAAGTGTTATATTTTGTCAGAAAAATCCAAGACTTTCAAATGCCAGGCCACTAATCAAGCTGGAGTCTCTGAAAACACAACTAGTTTTGAAGTCAAGTATGCCTGTAAGTAGAAAACGGTAGGGGCTGCCTGACGCCGATGATCGTGAAAATACTTACGAAAGAGTGAAAATGGAGAGGCTTCGTATGGGAACAAAACAGACAATGGACGTTTCGGGTACACACCCTTCGTCGGCACAACAATACATTAATTAACGTGGAAACGATACGAGTTATTTTGCATTTTATTTTATCTTATATGTTTTCCACGTTAATTTGTGTATGGTTGTGCTGACGAAGGGTTTGTACCCGAAACGTTCATTGTCTGTTTTGTTCCCATGCGAAGCCTCTCCATTTTCACTCTTTCGTTAGTATGCCTGTAAGCATGTTTTGTGAAATCCTTTCAGTTGGCGAAATTGGTTGAGTTTTAAAGTCACAAACAAACTAACAAGTTTTAAGCTGAAATTGTTATCAACAGAGATTAACAAACATAGCACATAGTTTTTTTGGGGGGAAAGAGGCTATTTTATTTTTCTTTTTTTTGCTCTTTTATATTGCTACATTCCGAATGGCAACTTTAAACAGTCTTATCTGTTTTTTAAATGAAGTATTTATGTTTTCATTGTACTTGTTGTCGACTGAAGAACAGTTTTGAGCCCGAAGCGATTTTTTAAAAAATAAATAAATAAAAACATTAAAAAATGGGACAGCGTGGCTCAGCGGTACGGTCTTTGCTTCGTACCTGAAAGATACCGAGTTCAAATACCCGCTACGTTGTGTGGCCTTGAACAAGTCACCTCGCCCTAGCTCAGTTTGCGGCACGGCACTGCGGCTGACGGCTGGGTTTTTCCAGTCTTCCCTTGGAATAGACCCTAGAGACAAATTTCCCCTATGGGATGAAGGAAAGGAATTTTATTTTACTTTTTTTATGATGTTCTCTTTTAAAGCTTTTATGTTCATTTTAATACTCTTTACAATTCACAGCATCTGCCAGCTTACTAACCTTTTGACTGCAATAAAAGCAATGGTCAAAAGTGTGATCTTCCTCACTTATTTATTCATTAAATTTTTTATCTATTTATCTCTGGATTCATGTAGTGTCACACTATTCTCCGCTTAATAGCACAACAGGAATTGGATAAATGTTTCGATTAAGCGGAATGTGTGACTAAGCGGAGAGTTTGGATGATGAAAAAAAAACCCACCAGTTTCAGTTCACGAAGCGTGTATTCAGAGTACCCAAATCCTTGTATCTTACTTGCAGTTAATTTAAGCAAAGCTAACTCATATTATTTCTTAACAAGTGGCTCAAAACGTATCTTTTCTCTGTGTCATAACAGATGGTCCAGACAATGTGACAGTGAAAATGGACACTAACCAAACAACAAAAGAGAAAACCGTGTTTTATTGTGAGAGCCATTTGAATTCTACACAACCAGGTTTGATTCATGGATTTCAAATCCGTGAAGACAACATCGTTTACAATTCTACTAATGAAGAAAAGGACCCTGCTAAAGGCATTACCAGAGACTACTTTGTTTTTCCGACGCCCAAGGGTGTTAAAGGAAAGTTTACGGCTGAATGCAGGGCCAATAACTCCAAACATCTGTTTCTCGGGGCCGTTTCCACGATGGAATTCACCATTAAAGGTATATAAACTTGTTTTGGTTTTAACATGACCAGTGGTCAACATCGTTGGTGTTTTTGTTTTTAGTTGTTATCATCATCATGGTCGTTACAACTGGATTTGTTATGCTGATGTTTTTGTCATTATTATATTGTGATTATCACCACCGTTATCGTCATCATCATCATCGTCGTCGTCATCTTGTTGGTGATTATCATTATCATCATCGTTATAACGTCACCACCATAATCAACAATATTAAACTGTAGAAAACCATCCTGTTTATCAAGTACAACACCTTTTGTATCAGTATTTATTCCCATTCACCTTTTCACAGAGCTGCCAACTGCTGAGATTATCAACTGTCCAATCTACGAGAACGCAAAGCCTGAAGAGGAAAGGTGGATAGAGATTGGCGGACCGAACGATCCATTTGTCTGTGACTGTAACAAGACCAATCCAGGATTTCCCATATGGTCATCCAAAGCTCAGTGGGTTGATGGAAAGACAGGGGATTTACTTGAGGAGGGCAAATCCCTTGCTGAACTAAATTTCTCTAGGGAAATGGGTAAGCTTCAAATACACAATCTACCTCTGTATTACAGAAATGTGTATCTTTTTTTCTTGTGAGTGAGTTGTTGTATAAGTGATAGTGCGTTTTGTAATGAAGTTGAGCAATGCTGAGCATTGTCAGTAAAAGATGAGGGACATCTATTTAAAAAAGTATGTCGTTGCATTGTTACCTTGGCTAAGGCATTTTATACACATCGACGTGCCTGAGCATTCGTTCCTGATTACTTAATTCTATGGTTGACGGATGCAGAATGGATAACCTACAGGTGACTTGCACTTATAACATAAATAAATGTGATTAGGTATAATCTGATGAGGTAATAAGGTGTTTGGACCAGGATATTTATTTATATATCTCTCACTGCATATTATCAAGTACTCATCCATACCTAAGTCACGTGAAGCAATCTGTGTAAAGCCTCTTATCCAAGGATGCAACTCTAAGATCAAAGCTCTGTAATCGTTGTCTCTAATTAAGTCAATAAATTGCTTAACTTTGCATTATTTTTTCTATTTCAACCCTCTCCTTACCACCCAAAGGAAAATTGTCACATTCGTTACGATGAAACCGACAATTTTCTCATTCTGATTTCTCTTGTACATCACAAAATTTAAATAAATGCTTTGATTACAGCGATAAACACTAAACACTGTGTTGTAGACATCATTTTGCTGAACAACATTCTGCATAGAATGCACTTGTTACTTTTTTGGTTTGAGTAAGAGAAGTCTAATTTTGTGTTTGGTGGGTGTGAAGTTTTGGGGGAAATTCTAAAAATGGCTGGTAAGGAGAGAGTTAAAGGCCGTAATATATAGTTCCATAGTTGTAGCATCAACAAAATGGCACGATAATATAAAATGGGCTCTACTCAGTCATCTGAAGGCGTTGGATTGGACACACAATTGATGAACTAAGTGGATACAAGATTTCCTAGTTTATCATAAGGCGCTACACAACCTCTGATGTCTGGATCATTTTAGTGTTTTTGAGAATAGATCTAAGAGACAAATGTTCCATTGTGGATGAATAAATAACAATGTGAAATTGAATATAAGCTTCAATTTAATATACGTAAATACAAATACAAATCTTTTTCGTATATTAAATTGAAGCTTACATTCATTTTCACATTGTTATCTATTTCTTCGAGCTTCGAGCAGCATACATTGTGGATGAATGAGGTGACAATTGATTATCATTCCAAGATCCACGATCAGTTTAATCTTTTTTTCAAAATTCTCATTGTCATCCTTGGCTTAGATCACATGCAAGATGCCAGAACATATAGAGCATTATATTTCGACTTCAGGAACTCAGGTTGGATCCCTGGTGTTGGTACTTTATTCTTTTTGTTCCCTGAGCAAGACTTTTTTCTATATTTCTAGCGGTGTTGTATTATTTCAGATGCCTGGAAGGTCTCTGTATTGTCTTGAGATAGTCCGCTAAAATACAGCTGAATGAGTATAAGGAATATTTAAAGATTAAATGTTACCGATAATTAATATCTTAATTCTTTGCATATGGTTTACATCAAACACTAGTTATAACAAAAGACTCGAAGTGGCAACATTCCTGCCAATCTTGTTGAAAACGGTTAGGCTAGTTGTTATAACCAGATAAATAAATAATGTGAAAAATTAAGATTTGAAACCAAATCAGTCCAGCCCTGAGAAGGTTGAATTTTTATCTTCCGTTTTAAAATTCGAGCTTTTACGTCGTCCATTGATGTCCAAAATATTCTTGTATAATTTCAGAGGATTCAATGACATTCAAATGTCAAGCCAAAAACTCAGCTGGAGTATCCGAGAAGACGACTAGTTTTGAGGTCAAATATGCTTGTAAGTCACATTTTGTTGTCTCGTCACTGCTCTGTGGATCTCTGATAGAACGGGGTAGTGCGTGTATGTGGGGGGGGGGGGGGCGGTATGGAAGAGAACCAATCATATGACATCAATATCTAATGCTAGCATTTTTACTACCAATCAGCAGAATTCATAAATCTAAACATAGAATTACCACAATATTGTGATGATAGTCTTGTACCAGTATTAACTGAAAAGTCTTGACGCCTATTAACTATCTCCTATAGTATTAAACTCACCAGTTAAAAATACAGCAAAACGTGCGTAATTTGTTCTTCCATTAGTTCACCAAATTTGTTTAGGTGCTATTTCTTGATTTTGATTTATCTTATTTGAAATGATCCCTATTCCAACATATTGGTCGAAGAAATCACACTTAAAAATGCAATTAACTGTGACTGTGACTGAGCTCCTTATTTACTGAAAAGAGATGTGAACCCTTAAAATTCAAAACCGGCTGAAACATGTTTTTTGATGACATGTCTGTTGGTTACTGATAGTTCAAAGGTATTTTAAGTGCTTTACTGGAACTAACATCAATGAGCAGGCTCGCAGTGATCGTCCACAAACTGTCTCGAGCGATCAATAACAAATTGATAAGCTAAACCCAGCCAATCGTCATATAAAACAATCTGACACTTTGCAATGACTTGGAATTTCATAGGGAAGAGTTGGAAATATCGTTCGAGAAATCCTGGGTTACATAAAGTAGAAAGGTATGTGCTCGTTGGATACCGAGATTGCTCACACAAGCGAATGATAACCTTGAAAGAAGATTTTTTTAAAGTCGTAGAACACCCTCCTTTCAGTTTCGATGTAGATCCAAGTGCCTTTTTCCATTTTTTTAAGACGTAAGAGACACCTGAAGGGGGTAAATTTTGGCAGTGATGGCGAGGTACAGACGGAAGTGACTCGATGGTGTCGAAGTTTGCCACGTGAATTGTTCTTAGACGCGATGAGAACTGGTGCATTGTTGGCGGCTCTGTGTGAATGGGAACGGTGCCTATGCTAAAAGTTAAAATTATAAACGGAAAGGACATGGACTAAGCTTGGTTTTGGCACCGTGTCAATTTCATATCTATTATAGTTTTGAAAACACAAGAGCAGCGTCAAGTCTTTTCAATATACCCCTTGTATATATATATATTATATATATATATATATATATATATATATATATATATATATATATATATATATATTGGTCATGGGACGGAAGCAAGTAGCTTATTCTAGTCTATTCTTCTGTTGCATACAAACTTAGAGATTTAAATGAATAATATAGACATTTTAAATTTAAATTTCACCTCTCATCATTAATTAGGAGATCACAACAATATCAAAATCGTGCATTGTTCACACAACATTTACATTTGATTGTCTCTTGTTTTAGAGAGAGAAAAAAAACTGATAGTATACCTTTTCACAAAGGTATACTTGTTTTCCTCACTTCAAGGAAATCATATAGTGGCAAACCCGATGCGCCCAAGAAAATCTGGCAAGATTTGGAGGCAATCGCTCTTTGTTTCCCAACTTTTGGCCACTGTGTCCAAGTGGTTTTACTAAGATATAGCGTGGCAAAAAAGGCCTACAAAGATAAGGATTTCGATACTTCTTTTTCACATCCGAGGAAGTTGTATTTGTTATACTAGAATGGTCCTATATTTTGGTATGCTGTAAATAAAATACTTTACTGATGTGGCATTCGTTATAGCAACCCTGAAATATGCGGGATAAGCTGAAAGAAGAAGAGTAAAGTAAAATCCTCATCAGTTTGGCCCGCCATGAAAGTGGCGTTGAATATATATAGCCTACAATGGCAAAGTGCAGTTTTTTTGCATACAGTTCTTGTTCAACTTGGATTTAATTCTTTTGCCGCCTTTTCTGCCTATTTCGCGCTCACAAATCTTTGTGTGTGTTCAATGGGAGTGTCCATGAGTTGAGATATTTTAAAATAGCGGACGTAAAAAGAATCATTTCGAATAGAACTCTGAAGATTATGACAAGGTGTGGACGACTTGCATGTTGATGAGGGGTGAATATGAAAACTTGAAACAAGAAAACTATACCTTGAAATTCACTAAGAAAGGAAAATATGCTTTCAAATTGAATGGTTGCCGCTTCTTGGCGGCGCCCGGAAATAGATAACATTCCAGCACAACTTTTTTGAAAATGGTGGAGAAGAGAGAGTGGAGGCAATTACAATTATATGCCTAAAGATAATTAAAGAGACAAGGTGGCAAAAAGACTGGATACAATTCCTGAATATCCCTCTCCCCAAAAAAGGAGATTTGAAAAAGTGCAGTAACGATAGAATTATTGGTCTCATTAGCCACCCAAGTAAAATAGGCTACGAGGCGTGGACATTAACAGCGGAATTAGAGCGCAGAACTCATGCGGGTGCCGTATTCATAACACAGAAGCAATGGAGACGTACTGGAAGAAGTGCAAGATCGTGCAGGACGACAGGAACCTCTCATCACCCAGTTACAAGAAGGAAACTGTCATGGTTTGGCGACAGTGTGAGGCATAAAAATGTGTGCAGAACTGTGATGAAGGATACTCATGAAGCAGGAAGAAGAAGAGGACTACAAAGTAAAGTTTGAATGGACAATACCAAGGCATGGTCAGGAATGAAGATGGAGGAACTCTTGGGGAAGTCCATCCAACAAAAGAGAATAATGGCGGAAAGTGGTGAGATCTGCATCCCATATATCCTGCCGACGATACTAGATTAAGGGATTGATGATGATGAGTGATAATTTACTAAGGATGACCATCTATCTGACGGCCCAACAAATTGATAGAGCTGAAAGTCATCAACTTCCATCTTTACACTCTTGGTTAACATAATGATGACAGTTGTTAAGTTGTTGACATGTTTGGATATAAACCTAATTTATATAGCGTTTCTAAGGCTTGGACATTTTCTTTGACCCCTACTGTACTTCACTCATTCAATAATAAAGCGAAACAATGACACTTTTTACAAGTAGTCTTATAATATCCACTACTGGCTTTTTATCAGTTGTCATTTAGTGCATGATGCGGTTTACCCAAGTAAATAAAGACTACTTCAATTGAGAGCTAGAGACTTGCAATTATTGTCAACCTATGAGGTCAGGAACCAAACTTAACGATGCACAGTTCCAAATAGTCCCTTGACTTTGCTATTAGACAATACACGGATTCACTTAGTCGATCGACTTTGTAATTAGACAATATGCCTTTCGAAATGTTGATTGACTATGTTACTAGATAATACACAGTTAGTCACACGACTGTGCTATTATGCGACCTACATTTCCATGTTTAGTTACTTGACTATGTTATATGAACACAATTCCACTTATTCGCTTGACTGTGTTATTAGATGATATGCAATTCCATTTATTTGCATGACTGTGTTATAAAACTATACAGAATTGCACTAATCTTCTTTACGTTGGTATTAAACGATACACAGTCCGCTCAGTTGCTTGATTATATTATTAGACTATAAATTGCTCTACTAATTCAATTGAATATTTATTAGATGATACCTAGTCCACTAGGTTGCTTAATTGTGTTATTAGACTGTACGCAGTTCCACTTTGTCACTCGACTATCATATTAAACAATCCTCAGTACTGCTCAGATATAAAACCCGTGTATTAAAAACTGTTTTACCAGGTTAGTTGATTCCTTGACGTCTACACTATTTTGAAAATCGGTTAACACATGTTTGCATTTATTGCTCATGTTTTTAAATATTTCTCACAGCTGGCCCAGCGAGTGTTTCCATTGTCTTGGATGAAGAAAACACAACAAGGGAAAAGGCCATGTTTTATTGTGAGGTTGTAACAGCCTCTGTAAAACCGAAATGGACCACGACGTTTAAGACCAAAGAAGCGGGAACAGACACTAAATTCAGCCACCAAGACATTGTTGGACAATTCACCAGAGACTATTTTGTTTTTGAAACTGCCAAAATCAAGAATGGTAACTTTACGGCTGAATGCTCGGTGTTCAACACAAAGATTACCTCCATTAACGCTTCGTCTACCATGGAATACACAATTGGAGGTATCATTCAAAGAAAATAATATACTGCTAGAACCTGTAGCATGTAAAATATATTGAACAAAAAGAAGTATAACTGCTTCAAAGCATTTTAGTGATATTTTTCAGTCTATATGGATTTTACTTGATGTGTTAAAGTTTGAATTGTTACTTTTTTGTTGTTTATTTTGGCTGAATAAAAGCTTTGAGTCAAAATGTCCCGTGGTAAATATTTTAAAGATGGTATACTAATTTTGAAGTGGCTCAGTGCCTAACGCATTATATTGTGACCCGGAACGTCTCGGATTTGAGCTTAGCTTCGGAAACTTTCTTTTTTGTCCATGGATAAGATTATAAACCCATAATTTGCTTATTTTGGACAACAAGAGTGATTCCTCTTGCCATTTCTGGTTTGTTTAATGGTTTGTCTATTTTCCTTGATGAAATGCCCAAACGACGAAAATACTCATTTTGGTTCAATATGTTTAAGGTATACATGCTCATTAGTAATCAATAAATGATAATGTAAATCAGGGTGTTTTGAGGATAAGATAAGATATTATACACTCTAATATTTATCCACTTCTGAAATTTTACATTGGGTATTTCAATAGACTATTGAATTTCTTATAATAATTGCCTTAAGCAATAATTGATTATAAAAATGGAAATAAATTAACATGGAAGTACACCAACAAAAATCTTAACAAAACTAGACATATAAAAATCTCTCATACATCGCGATTTCATTCGACCTCTCTCTCTCTCTCTCTCTCTCTCTCTCTCTCTCTCTCTCTCTCTCTCTCTCTCTCTCTCTCTTTCTTTCTTTCTTTCCCTCTCCCTTTCTCTCTCTCTCTTTCTATCAATCTATTTATCTATCTTTCTTTATATATATATATATATTATAAAAACAAAAACCATGAAATAATAGTCCTCAACTTTTTTATAAAAGGAGCTATTTATACAATATTTCAAGTATAATTATGATCAACTTCTACAATATTGTTTCGAGCATTCGCTCTCATCAGAAGACACACACAGCTCATCTGGCCAACATGATTTTTTTAACATTTGATTTTCTTATACAAAAATAAACGTCCCCAAATTCATCAATGGTAAACAAATTGACCGGGTTACTATTTTGAAGTAATAAGTGGTCAAGGTCTTTACCAGAATAATACCTGTTGATAATGATAATAATAGTATTTATGCTGATATAACCATGACACAAAATATAATAAGCGATCACATGATAGAGATAGGTCATATGTCTGAGTCTTAATTCTTAAGTCGGTTTGCTGAACCTCTATAATGATTCCATCAAATAGTCACTGTTTGTTTAATGTCCTGTCTCTTAAGTTGAGGATAATGTAGGATTGGAGTAAAAAATTAGGTTTGGATGTACTAGACCAGCTTCTGCCATGTTCTTCCAGTATTGACGGCTCAATTAGGTTTTACAGTAGCTGTATTTAAATTTGGTCCGTTTTCCCTAAGCAAACAATTTCCTATATGTAAGCCATCATCTTAATATCATATTATTTCACAGTGAGGCAGGTGTAAAAATGGAAATTTATATAAATATTGTTTTGAAAATGCAAAGTTTGGTTTTGTCGATCTGTTTAAGATTATATTCGTTCTTTCTAATAAAATATGCCGACCTCTCCCAACTTTCTTAATTTTAGTAATAAATATGATCAGTATTATCTCCATTATCCCGACATAATACCATTATGAGCTAAATGTTTACATTTTGCAATGCAAGCACATTTTCTAATGTCCTATCTACAGAATTGCCGTCCGCCAATATCACAAACTGCCCTGTCTATGAGAACAGAGTTCCAGGAAAGACAATATGGGTCCAAGCAGAAAAAGAAGAACCAGTCGTCTGTGGTTGTAGTCTATCCAACCCAGGATTTCCCACTTACTGGTCTAGAGCTCAGTGGGTTGATGTGTCAACGGGAAAAGTCATTGAAGAAGACAAATCGGAGGCTGTATTATCCTACACCAGATCTTCCAATGGTTTGTTACAGTTGTTTATGTCGCCTTTAGCTGCCGTCAATAGTTTGATTGTGTTAATTCACTCCTGGCAGTGGTGATGATGATAATGATGATGATGATGATGATGATGATGATGATGATGATGATGATGATGATGATGATGATAAAAGACACCACCATCATTATTTTCATCATTATTATCGTAATCATCATGATCATCATCATCATCATCATCATCATCATCATCATCATCATCATCATCATCATCATCATCATCATCATCATCATCATCACCATCAGCAGTATTATCACCATCATCACCATCATCATCATCATCATCATCATCATCATCATCATCATCATCATCATCATCATCATCATCATCATCATCATTACCATCATCATTATCATCATCATCATCATCATCATCATCATCATCATCATCATCATCATCATCATCATCATCATCATCATCATCATCATCATCATTACCATCATCATCATCATCATCATCATCATCATCATCATCATCATCATCATCATCATCATCATCATCATCACATCATCATCATCATCATACCATCATCATCATCATCACCATCAGCAGTATTATCACCACCCTCATCATCATCATCATCATCATCATCATCATCATCATCATCATCATCATCATGATTATCATCATCAGCATCGTCATCATCAGCATCATCATCATCAGCATCGAAATGTATTTTTTAGATATTTATTTTAATAAAGTGAGACGATATTCATATGAGATTGTTATTCGAGGGCTTTTTCAAAAGATGTGTCTCTTAGAGCATAATTCCCTTGAAGCCAGAACGAGTCTTTTCCTTAGCATCAATTACTTTATTGCTTTCGATTGAGCGGTACTCTTTTCCTGGTCATGTCTAACCACCAATTTTTTCTGGGTTCAGTTTATTTTTTAAAAACGTGAGCTTTTGTAAACTACAATATTCGCTAAACGTGCTCAATGCGCGTTACAAAGGGGCCCTGCCAACAGCAACATATAACAGATAGACCTAGACATGACGCCTGTTAGGTGACTTTACAATGTATATGTTTGTGCGGCTATGTGGTCTAGTGGTATGACACTCGCTTTCGGATCGGAAGGTCCTGGGTTCGAGCCTCGCGCTCGGCGCATAGTCGTTGAGTCCTTGGAAAAGGCTCTTTACTCGCATTCTCTCACCGTACTCAGGTGTAAAATAAGTCCCTGGCCGTAAACAGCGTTGTCTTTGTCCGAAAAATTGTAATATCTCCTAACAGGCGTCATGTCCCGTCATACATGTTAAATGTTGCTGTTGACCATGGACCCCTTGTAAAGCGCTTTGAGCACATGTAGTGGATAGTGCGCTCTATAAACCTCATTTTTTTATATCATAGACAATGATGTTAATAATCAATTACTCATTTTATATCTGAGTACGATGAGAGAATGTTAGTAAAGAGTATTTCCAACGACTCGAGTATGCACCGAGCGAGGCCCGAACTCAGGACTTTCCGATCCGAAAGTGAGTTGCATCCCACAAGGCCAAATATCAGCATTTTAAAAGAAAGATGGAATTCTATCGTGATGGACGTGTCTGGAGTTCAAAAATATTGTATTCTTTGCATTGCGGTGTGATATATGATTTGGAGGCAACAGGTACCGAGTTCAAATCCCCTCAGCATTGTGTGACCTTGAGCAAGTTATCTCGCCTTAGTTCCCTCATGGATTATTCCAGTTTTTCTTTTGAATAGACACAAGAAAGCATCTTCCATCGGGAAAGAGAATAGAAAAGTTTAAAATCATTTATGATTTATATTTCCAGCCCTATCAATTTGTTGGCCCGTCAGATAGATGGTCATCTTTAGTAAATTATCACTCATCATCATCAATCCCTTAATTTAGTGATCGTCGGCGGGAAACACGGAATGTAGATATTACCAGTTTCCGCCATTCTTCTCTATTGTTGGCCTTCTCCAAAAGTTCTTCCATCTTCAATCCTGACCATCCCTTGATAGTGTTCATCCAAACTTTCCTTTATAGTCCTCTTCTTCTTTCACCTTCAAGGGTATCCTCCATCACAGTTCTGCACAAATCTTCATGTTCAATATTCATTTATTTAATATTTTATTTATTTACATCTATTTATTCATCAGTCGTCATCGAAAAGTCTGGTATTGTGGTTTTATTAAAGTCTGACTTATTATTATTATTATTTTTAAAAATTTGTTCAACAAATTTCATGTAAAAACCAATCAAATATGTTCCTTCATGTACAATAAAAAATCAGAGTATCTAATATTATTCTGTTAGATGAGAACTATTCACTTAGTATTTCTTTTGAAACCCAACAGAGAACACAAAGAAATTCAAGTGCCAGGCCAGTAATTCAGCTGGGATATCCACAGAATTTACCAGTTTAATGGTCTCCTACTATTGTGAGTATCAATTAGTAAATGATTTGACAGTCGCACTCACTTATAATCAATCATTTCTGCGCCGTCAGGTGCTGAAGCCAACATTAACCCTCACCTTACCAACCATAGGAAAATGGTCACATTCGTTACGATACAACCTGCAATTCTATCATTATGATTTCATTTGTTCACAAAATTAAAAAAAAATTGTTATAGCTTTAAAAACGTGCTGATCAATATCATGCATAGAATGTAGTTGTTGCTCTTTTGTTTGAGTAAGAAAAAAACTATCTTTGTGTTAGGTGGGTGTGAAATTTTTGGGAATATTCTGAAAATAGCTTGGAAGGAAAGGGTTAAGTTATTGTCAATATTCTCGATCTTTCGCTGTTTCTGTTGCTGTCTGTAGGCTGAAATCTAGGCTTTTAGCTCTCTTTGTTCAGTTCTTCTCTAGTTTTTTAGGTCTTGCGGAGTGCAGCGTAACGCTGGTGCTCGGATTAGACCGCTGGCGGCCTGCAGACATGACCGAGCCATTCCTAACGTATAAATGTTATATTTTTATATTTTATGTGGTGAAAACAAACTCAAAGGCTAAGTTTTGTTACGGATTTCCGCGTCTGTTTTGCACTTTACCAACACTGAATAATTGTTAGCTGTTATATTAAAATAAATAAAGTTAGTCAAACCCCGAGAAATATCTTAATACATCCCTAGCTGTCCATACAAACAATGGTGTCCGTTCAGTGATTGGGATGATAAGTCGTTCCACTTTAAAATTATGATTCAACTGTTCATTATGATTTGAACGCGATTTGTTTTGTCTTAATAGACAAAAGAGACATTTTTCGACTTCGTAAAAGACATTCACGGATATATATATATGTATATATATATATATATTATATATATATATATATATATATATATATATATATATATATATATCCGTGAATGTCTTTTACGAAGTCGAAAAATGTCTCTTTTGTCTATTAAGACAAAACAAATCGCGTTCAAATCATAATGAACAGTTGAATATATATATATATATATATGTATATATATATAGATATATATCCTAAACAGAAGGTTGTCACATAACCAACGTGCTGAAATTGATGGCATCTGTTTTTTGGGATTTGACGAAACAAATCTGATTTTTCTATAAAATCATCACGATTTCGAATCAATCTAATAAAACACGCAATTGTAAGTTCCTGCAAAATGTGGTGATGATTGGTCCAGTGGTTATGGGTTCTTAGTGCTACAAAAAAATAGTTTGCCGAATATTTAATAAGATGAAATAGTAACAAATTTTATTTCATTGTCCAGATGGTCCTAATCACCTGAAACTATCACTCGTGGAAACACCAAAGTTTGATAAGGACAAAGATACCCCTCCGGCCAATATAACCGTCTTCTGTGTTGTTCCTTCAAATATTAACCCTTCATCTAGTGTCAAGATCGTCGGCACCAATTTTGACGGCGTTTCAGTTGTTAATGCGAGCAAACCTGATGACACCAAAGAGGAGGCCGACAATTCAACTTACAAGTTCATCTTCCCGCCACCCCTGGACGATAAGAAACGCCCAGCAATCAACATGATACTCAAGTGTATAGCCGAAAACGATGTGAACCCAAGTCTCACTGTTGAAGATGGGATGAAGCTTGGTAAGGCCCTTTATAAAAAATAAGATGTGTAACATTACATCTAAAAAATACCATTATGTCAAAGATAAAAACAGATCCTGTGGGGTGAACAAGTCATCGAAAAGAGATTCTAAAGTTAGAAATGCGAAAACTATGAAAATTAGTGTTCGTAACTTTTAGAAACTATACTGCTCTCAATAGAATGTATAAATGTATGCCCTCATAGATTCTCCACCAAATATAGCATTTTTAGGATCCAAATCACACCAGTAAAATACTGCTCTGATGCTCTGAGACAATGCGTCTTCATAAAAATGAAATGAATTTTTTTTTAAATAATCAATCTGGTTATCACACCAGATTAAACTAGATGATTAAAATTCAGTTTTCGGTACATAAAAAAAAAGAATTCGGATTTTTAATCTTTTTGTGTTTGAAAAATTAAAAGATCACTTTCCTCAACCTACAGTTTTTAATAAAGACTATTATCACAATACAAACTAATTTTTAACATCTCCGTAGCCTTAGCATATTAACCTTTTAAGAGGATTAGTCACATTTATAAAAAAAAAGAATGTGTGCATTTATTTTAGAATATTTTTGAAATGAACACATCAACAACATACTCTAGTCAAAAACACATTTTACCAACAGTTTTATTCCTTCACCAAGGATGCAATACTTTAGATTTTCAAATTAATACTTTTATCTTTACAGAAATGCCAGTTCTGGGACTATCCGGTTGTCCTCCGCTTACCAATGGGACGCAGTATGCAGTTGAAGCCCTTAAAAAATCCGCAAGCTGTCAATGTCTCCTGAGGAATAGGGGAACACCCAAGGGGGAATTGAGATGGATAAATGCCAAAGGGGATGTTCTGTCTACAGGAAAAAATACTGCTGTTCTTAATGTTGACACTAGTGGTCTGTAAATTATTTAATAATTATAAACTTTTTAATCAAATGGTGTCATTTTTCATCGCGCGTTGTTTCAAAATGTGGAATGAAATGTGCCCCACCGTCTCAAAACGGTATTATGTCGAAACGAACCATATGCTTAAGAGCCGAAGTAAATGTTAAACTGGTCAAAAATATAAATTGTTGGCATTAACACCCTAAAATATGGTATCCATTCCCCTCAATAAAAATACACACTTAACACAAGTCTGATATTTCTGGTTCTAATTCAATTTTCAACATCTTAACTATCCCGACTTAACACCGTTTTGAGGCGAAGGGTCACAAATAGTCTCGGCGACAGCCTGAATTTTTTTCCAACAAACAGGAATAAATTATCTGAATGTCAAGAAAATGGCTTTGTTTCTCTTTCGATACAAAAATGCTAAAAATTTCCCCCGAAAGACTTAAAATCGTAGGAAAAAGCTTGGCTCAGACAGTCAATTACTTGGAATTGAAGAAAAAAAACAGACTTGATTTTGAATTATTTCATATCCACCAAATGTAGTGGTATATATAACAAGGCATAACCCTTTCTTCCGTGTTAAATCCACCAAATGTAGTGTTATATATAACAAGGCATAACCCTTTCTTTCATGTTAAATCCACCAAATGTAGTGTTATATATAACAAGGCATAACCCTTTCTTCCGTGTTAAATCCACCAAATGTAGTGTTATATATAACAAGACATAATCCTTTCTTCCATGTTAAAAATTTGAGAATGTGCTTTTCAAACAGTGCCAGGCAAAAGAGAAAAAAAAACACACGTAACTAACATCCAATTAATATGCCAATTTTTCTGCCTTGTTTCACACACACACACACACATACACACACACACACAAACACACACACACTCACACATTTCATATATTTGTCCTACTTCCTAATCCGCAATTTGTCACTGTCACGTGTTATTTTTTTTACAGATCACGACAGTACGTTCACATGCCAGGCCCTCACGTTGTGGTCTGTGGTCGAGGAAATTCCTTTCACGCCACAATTCAAAGGTACCTATAATCAAACATAATTATATATATATATATATATATATATATATATATATATATATATATATTGAATCGTGTTGGATACAAATATGGTACGAAAAGTGCTCGACATGTAGCAATGGAGCGAATTATTATTTTGATATTTACCACAATGTTGGAGTCAGTCTGCATCGATGTTTCAGGCCTTTTCAACCATCGTCAGGACTGTGTGTTACATGAGTTTGGTTTGTTGTGTGTTGTTGCTTGTTGAAGTGGTTATATATATATATATATATATATATATATATATATATATATATATATATATATATATATATATATAACTTTCTCAGTGCGACAAAATCAAACCCAACTTCTTTCAAATCTCAGTCCACCATTCATCTCAATATCTCTTAAAATCTTCCAACCCTTCTTCTTACATTCTAGTACCACAATATAGAGCCTGTTCTATTTTTGAGCAATTATATAGCGCAATATCCACTAAACGTGCTCAAAGTGATATACAAGGAGTCCCTGGCCAACAGCAACACTTAACACGTAGGACGGGACATGACGCCTGTTAGGCGATATTACAATTTTTTCAGACAGAGACAATGCTGTTAACGGCCAGGTACTCATTTTACACCCGAGTACGGTGAGAGAATGTGAGTGAAGAGCCTTTTCCAAGGACTCAACTATGCGCAAATCCTATTCTATTGCTTTTGCTGCGTGTAATGCATCGCATAAATCTGTTATTTTTTACCACCCGGGCACTTATCCCACACATCAATGCGATTTTGTTTAGAATATACTTTGTAATGGATGGGCATTCTATCCATGGTATTGCACTCAAATAAACAGTTTGTTTTATATTTTAAAAGGATAATTTCAAGATCTATTGTATCAATTTCTCATAAGGGCTATCTTACTTTAACATCCAGTACCACCTGATAATCCTCCGAACTCAACTCAACAGTTTGATTTAATTTTAAAAGGATAATTTCAAGCTCTATTGAATCAATGGCTCATAAGGACTACCTTTACTTTACCATCCAGTACCACCTGATAATCCTCCGACCATTGAGGTGACCATTGGAGACAAGGTCACGAAAATCGCAGACGGTGACACCGTGGAGATTGACACAGGAGATTGGCTGTACGTCAAGTGTAACGTGGATGGGGGTATACCAGTTGTCAGTAAAGTCACTCTGTCATATGGATCAGAGGTTTGTGAATTACAATAAAACCTCAAAATAAGACCCCCCCCCCCCTTCCCCTCTTGCCTATTTTTCAGCCATCATTAATACCAAATGAGCGGCTTATTTAAAAAGTTCACATTTTCTCCAACTACACATTATAATACGGTACTGCTCTTCATAACTCTCTTTGTAATAAATGTCTAGTTCTGGAGTTTAAATCAAGTAAATATTATCCCAAAAAAATCTTGTGTTGGGTAGACTTGGTAAGATCAGCAATGTGTTTAGCCATTTCCGAGGAAATTAGATCAAAATCATTTTTTTCTAACCTTTTGAAATCCCTTTGTTGTAGTCTGAGATTCATTAGAAGGCGAGAGATAGTCGAGTGGGTAAGGCCATTGGACTGTTCAATTACAGTATTTTGCTTTTGCTTTGAGCAAGAAATTTTTCCCTATTCCTGATTTTTTGACGCTGCACTTTGATGCCTGGATTAGATGAGTCGATTGTATTATAGAATACGAAAAAAGCCAACAATTCGTGGGCTGAGGGTTATCTGATTCTATATATAATATCCACTTTTGGAAAATTTTGAGATATTACATGTTACAATCAAGATTTCAAACGGCTTTATCTGACAAAAAATTGGTTCAGATCGGATAATTGACGCATAAACTATGTTTAAAAGAGTGGTTGAAGTTGATATATAGTTGTCAACAACAAAAAATAAACTTTATCCCTCTCCTTACCAACTATAGGAAAATCGTCACATTCGTTACGATACAACCAACGTTTTTCTTATTTCAATTTCTTTTGTACATCATAAAATTTAAAGAAAATGAACAGTGTTGTGTAGAGCATGTTTTGCTAAAGAAATAATTTATCGCAAGAACTTTACTGCTATTGTGTTTGAGTGATAAAAAATATATAAAATATATATATTTTTGAGTTAGTTGGGTGTGAAGTTTTGGGGGAAATCCTGAAAATGGCTTGTAAGGGGAAGGTTAAATCAATTTTTCTCAATTTGAACAAATATGGAGATAGAACCATAACCTACGAATTCCCTTTAGGATAAATAAAACATTCTGATTTTTTTTCGATCACAATATATTCTCCTCCAAGAAGTGTGTTTGATCACATAAGGGGTACCCATGGTCCCCAAGGGATAATTAATGTTGATCTACATTAAAATTATAGGGAATGAGATTAGCGGAAGAGAGTAGCGTCCCTTGATTGGACGTCACCCATAGTCTGCAGCAGCTTCTTATGGTTCACACTATTATGTTATGACGATCGACCCAATCAGCAAAGTCCGGTCTGCATTCGTGCACCGTCGCGAACCCGCCTGGTAGCATCGTCACAACACACCTTTCGACTAGATGCTCGGCCGTTTCGGGTTCTTGCCCACAGCGTGGACATATTGGACAGGAAGTTAGACCCCACTGATGTAACGTACCGGCCGTTAGGCAGCTCCTCGACCGAAGCCGATTCGCAGCTACCCAGTGTCTCCTCTTACTGGTATCAAAGCCTGGCAACTTCTCACCAAGCTTAGAGGAGTGTAGGTCCCCGCCCCCACGAGGGATTGAATTCGTCCAAACCGACTTCCATCCCGTATGTGCAGCTCTGTCCGTAGTCAGGGATTCTGCGTACAAGGGTTGCCGGGACTTATTTCGGCTCGAAACGGGGGCACCGTTCATTATGCGCATGAGAGGGGTATCCCCATTCCCTCTCTCTTTGATCTTACTTTGCCAGTTTCCCGTAATGGTCTCCCTCCGGACATCGGGGGGCTGGATCGCCGCCATTATCGGGCCCCATTCTCTAGGGGTTGCTGCTAGCGTTCCCGACACTATGTGCATCGACTTGCGAAGTTTTACATCCACCTTCTCAACGTTTCTGCTTCTACCCCACACTGGAGCGCAATACTCCGCGGTGGAATAGCATAGTGCCAGGGCGGATGTTCTCAGGAGCGCTTGGCTAGCGCCCCAAGTCGATCCCGCCAGCTTCCTCAGAAGATTATTCCGCTTCTCTATCTTCCGGGCAACCCCTTCGAGATGGACCCGATAGGTAAGGCTGCGATCCAACGTCACCCCTAAATATTTTGGACGCGGCTCATATGGGAGTGGCTGGTCCCCGACTAGGACATTCAGTTTACGGGTGTGCCAACCACTGCATAAGTGAAATGCAGTGGCCACGGTTTTTGAAGTGTTCATCTTCAGGTACCACTTGTCAAAGTAGGATTTGAGTCTGGTGACGTCCTCGCTGAGTACGCTCTCGAGACGGGTCCTCACTTTACTCTGAGTAACGAGTGCCCAGTCGTCTGCGTATCCAGCCTCAGGGAGGAAGTGTTCGGCATATCGCTAATGTAAACGTTAAACAACATTGGCGCAAGTACCGACCCCTGAGGGACCCCATTCTTCAATTTCCTTACTTTGCTCGTGACGTCTCCCAGCGCGACGTGGAATTGCCTTTCCCCTAAGATCGAAGAGAACAACTTCAAGGTCTTTTTGCACCTTATGATTTTTGCAAGTTTGAGCATTAACCCATCGCACTAGACCGTATCGTACGCCGCTGATAGGTCTATAAACACAGCACCTGTTTGCTGTTTTCTCTCGAACCCGTGCTCAATATGCTCTGTAAGGGCAATGACCTGCTCCGTGGTGCACCTCCCTTCCCTGAAGCCTGCCTGCTCAGGTGGCAGGGCAGCGTCTAGGACCGGCCCCCATCGGTTTAATAGAACACGCTCCAACAATTTGTAAAGACAGCTCAGCAGCGATATGGGTCTGTAACTGTCTGCCTCCTTCGCCGGCTTCCCTGGCTTCAGGATGGCAACTATCTTCGCATGCTTCCACACTTGTGGAAGCTTTCCTTTTGCAAGGATGTCAGACATTGCCTCTGCTAGCCAGGCCCGTGCCCTGGGGCCCAGATGCGTCACCATATCGGGATATACACCATCTATCCCTGCTGCTTTGCCGTTCTTCACTTCGCTAATGGCTGCACCCACTTCTCGGGGACTGAACGGGGCCGTCCAGTCCGATTCCTCCGCAGGTAGCGAGTCCAAAATCGTACGGTACGCCTTGCGGACACCGCGCTCAAAAGCCTGATTAGGGACCCGCTTACTACGGTTCTTAATGTTCTTGGCAATTGTGTCTGCCTCGCATTCCGGTGCAGCCTTCGCGAAATTCAGATCTGGGTCCAATTTCTTTATCAAACGCCAAGCGTGGCGGCTGGAGTGTGTAAAGTCGAGACTTTCCACGGTCTCCTGCCACCGTTGCTTCCTTCCCTCTGCCAGAGACTGAAGTAGTCTATCGGCTGCGAGCTGGGACTGGGTCTGCTGGTACTCTCGGTACAGCTCTTCCGACTCTGCTGTCCAGCAAGGGGTGTAGAATTTCCGTTTGCCCCGTGGAATAGAGCGTTGAGCGCTCTTAACCAGTAGCCTACTGAATCTGGTTATATTCTTGGACTTGGGAGGAATGGCAGGGCAGACCTGCTCGATATAGGAACTGAATTCCTCCCAGTCAGCCTTCCTGAAATTCCATCTGCAAAGTGGGAGAGACTGCACCCTCGGTATTGTCACCCCAGCTGTGACAAGAACCGGCCTATGCTGGCTATGCGGAAAGTCCCCGAGGACTGTCCGCTTCACCTGCAGCGGTTCACCGTTCGCGCCTTTCGTTACGAGGGTGAGGTCTGGAGTATACTCCTTCTTATGGCGGGTACCCCGGAAGGTACCCTTGGCTGTAGGATCGTACACTAGGTGTAGATCATTACAGTCCATCCATGAGCGGAGTTGTCTTCCTGCCTCGTTGCAGTCTCGGTAGCCCCATTCGTGATGGTGGCTATTAAAGTCTCCCAGACAGATGGAAGGATGGCTGACCACCGGTACCGGTGGTGTGGTCCAAGTCGCTCTAGGTGGTTTGTAAATATTATGCAAACACAGTCCACCTACTTCCACGGAAATTCGGTTCACCCCATTGCTGTCCGTTACGCTCTCAATGACCCTTACCTTCGATGGCTCTTTAGCGTAAACGCTAACCCCTCCGTTGAGCCTCGAAGTGTCCTCGCGTTGGACCACCGTATAGCCTGGGATCTGGAATCGGGAAGATTGCGCGCCTGAATAAAGGTGGGTCTCCTGTAACAGGAGGATATCTACGCTGCGAACGTAGCTTTTATCAATAGCTTTGATAAAAGCTCATTTTTTGCCATACTCTGGCTCTCGACGTTCAGGGACAATATGTGCGTCAGGTCGCCATCCCCGCCGTCGCATTTTCCGATCGGCAGGCCGCGAATCGATTGATGCATGGGACGTTTGCTTTTTTCTCGGACGTGCCGACGACCCTGGCGACACGAACGCGGTATTATCTGGCTAGGCGGCAGACCGCTTCGCCATTGACGGGACTGATTGGGACTCGACATAAGGATAATAGTGTGGCGCCCGGGATAGGGCTGCTATTCGGGCACCGGGTTTGGATCAAATTTAGTCACACACCGGGGCGAGCAGCTCATGTGGCTCGTTGGCTCGATACCCGGGATGGTCTCGTGACGGTTGACCGGGATTTACACCTTTGCCCTCCCGTGTGCCTCAAGCCCCCTCACCAACTGCAAGGTAAAGATCCACGAGGGGGCCCATAGTCTGCGACGTCACCGGCGGAAAAGTTATTAGAGAGAGAACGTCATGTTGGTTGTGCGCATGCGTCTCTCGTCCCCTATATGTAGAAATACCTGAAAAGAAAAATATTGTCTTGCTCATCAGTACCGTAATCTTTATTTTTTTACATTAGCCACTACTTTAGTCTACTGTTTTACCTAAAGCCATCGGTCACAAAGACAAACTATCCTAGAAGACTGTGAGCCATATTATGATGTTTTCACAATTGGTTTGGTATTTGCTGTGCCAGCTCAATCTTAGATCAACTATTTTTATTATTATTTGATTTACATATATATATATATATATATATATATATATATATATATATATATATATATATATATATATATATATATACCATATTTGACATATATTTAGTTAATTAAAGAGGAATAATCTTTATAGTTCAGTTGGTAGAGCCCTCAGTTTACTAGCGAAGGGACCGTGATCGATCCCGGGTGCAGACGAGATTTTTTTCTGACACCCCTGTCCACTCAGCAGTGATTGGACAGCTGGGTTTGTTAGATCTGGCGGTAGTACTTTGCGATAGACTAGCGCCCTATCCAAATGGTCACAAGCAATAGCTATTGTCCGTTTCACGCTATAGAAACCGGGATATACCCTGGCCCCATGTGCCTGGTGGCTCTGAAAGACTTATATTTTTTAACTTAAAGGTCAATAAAAATGTAAAGGTTATTGTTTTGTAACTTCTCAAAAACTGGAACAAAAAGTCAAATTCGTATTTTGGACGATTTTTGAAGCTATTTAATCAAAAGCTTAAGTTAGGTAATCAGTTAGTTTGACTTGAAGGGTGAGGAATAAGAAAAAAATTTCTGACAGCACGCGGGATTTGACAACGATTCCCTTGTATATAAAG
>NC_088373.1:14106416-14111416 GCF_034508935.2 Berghia stephanieae
TACTACTACTAATACTACTATTACTACTACTAACTACTACTACTACTACTATTGCTACTACTAGTACTACTACTACTACTACTACTACTACTACTACTACTACTACTACTACTACTACTACTACTACTACTACTACTATTGCAGAAATTGCAATAACAATTTAGAAACTTATACATTGTTTCCTCACAAAGAGTGAAAAAAAAAACTCAGTGTCTTCTTTCATCCCACAGACCCAGCCATCCTCGAGTCGTATACAATCAACGACCAAAACACTTCTAGCGTCCAAGTAAGAGTAGGAGATCCAGTGACTTTTATATGCATTGCCTGGGGAAATCCCGCCCCAATAATGGCGATTAGTGGTCAACTGACCAAAATTAAGCTGGAAGGACAAAGGGACCGCTTTGGTTTGAATGCGTATAAGCTGAGGGCAGACATTGCCTCAGTGAGGGTGTCAGACACGGACACATTTATCTGCACAGCACTGACCCCGCCACGACCTGTTGGAAGAAAGAAGAGGTGTGCTGAACAAGTTAACAAAACAGATCAAATAACGGCCAGTGATCTTATTGTAATCGGTAAAAACTACATCTACTTCTATAATCTGTTGATACATAAATATTATAAATATTTTTAGAAATTATAAATATGTGAGCAGTCGTCTCAAAACGGTATTATGTCGGTATGGACCAGATGATAATAATTCAAATTAAAGTCAATCTGTTTAAAAATATGAAATCTTGGATTTTAGCACTTTAAAATACCGGATGCATGTTCCACAATAAGACATACAATCTCAAAGCAATTCTAATAATATTGGTAATAAAGTCAAATTTTAGCACTTTAATCATTCCGACTTAATATCGCTTTGAGGCGATGGGTCACATATGTGATCCACGCATCAATCAGTTATATGAACAAGTTTTAGAGTTTAAAATGGAAAATTTAATATACAAAACAATTAAGACTTATGTAAATTCAGGAAAGATACTCATTTTTTTCTGAATGAGGCATCTTAATCTAATTAATGTTTACTAATATAGACCTTTAAGTCATACTTTAGTATAATTTGGTTTACTCGACCCTATACATGATAGAGATTGTGGGTCACACATGATTGATTTAGAACCCAGAACAACTAAATAAACAGAAACGCGTTTTTCACTGTAAGAAATGGTTAAGATTATACAGTATCGAATTCCAAAATCTAAAGGTGCCTAAATGAGTCAATAAAATGTTTAGTAAAATAAAGGTTAAAAGTTAAAATTACTCTTATAAAAGATACAAAACAAAGTAAACGAAGTTTCGGACTCTCACTTTCTTTTCGTTGCAGACATGGAGAAATTATTCCAATAGGTCAGAAGCCATTAATTTTTCGATAAATGACTGCTAACCTTGACCTTTGATTTAGATTGTTTAAGCCAATAAGGTGATTACGTCACAGCGGTCATGTATGCATTTTAATTTGAGTGGTTTATTCCTATTAAAGGCTTTAAAATTGGATTCAATAGTCTGATGTCACGTCGCCCAGCAACGGCGGCCATCGTGGTTCTAAACAAAGAAACTTGGTACTTTATATTCTTCGTGCTGGCTAGAACTTTTCATATGTCTTGTGATCAGAACGTGTAAAAGTCAAAACATGATCAGATTTATAATGCTTTTTTTTCATCTGGAAACGCTTTATGCTCGTCCGCCATTGTTCCGATAGTTTAGAGCCAGTTACTAAGTTACCATGCGTCATTCCGAGGGAAGTGACGTTACGACTGTTGAAGTGTATTGGTGTTATGAATTTATATCAAGACCTGACAATCTTTAATGCTTTTTTTAATTTATCATATTTGTATAAAATCATAATTTTCAGAAAATGTATTTTTTATTAGGAGAGGGATTTGTATTTTTCCTCTTACCATTGCAATAATGATAATAATAATAATAATAATAATAATAATAATAATAAGAAGAAGAAGAAGAAGAAGAAGAAGAAGAAGAAGAAGAAGAAGAAGAAGAAGAAGAAGAACAATAGTAGTAATAATAATAATAATAATAATAATAATAATAATAATAATAATAATAATAATAATAATAATAATAATAATAATAATAGTAATAATAATAATGATAATAATAATAATAATAATAATAATAATAATAATAATAATAATAATAATAATAATAATAATAATAATAATAATAATATAATATAATAATAATAATAATAATAATAATAATAATAATAATAATAATAATAATAATAATAATAACAATAATAATAATGATAGTGGTAACTCTAATCCTTCCTTGGTATTATTCATGTAAATACAAACTTGCAACTCAGATTACCAAGGGCAATGACCGATACAAATTCAAATAATACACGATAACATTATTATTATTATTATTATTATTATTATTATTATTATTATTATTATTATTATTATTATTATTATTATTATTATGAGAGTTATTGTTTTTGTTGATTTTGGCACAAAATTTGGATCTGCATGATAAATATATACACTAAATGAATTATGATAATTATGACAATGTTGGTGATTGTGGTGGTCGTGATGATGGTAATGAAGGTACTACCGTAACTTGGGGACCCAAATAATTTTGGGGTTTTGGGAGGGGGGGAAACTTCTTTTTTTAAATATTTTTTTAAAAGTCTCTCCCCTCCCAAACCCCCTACTAGACTTTTTTAAGCCCCCCCCCCCCCTCCCAAACCCCCAAAATTATTTGGGTCCCCGAGTTTGCGGTAGCACCGGTAATGAAGGTAATCATAATGATAAAATTAAAGACAGAAATAAAAAGAAATGATTCTTTCTTTTAACTTCAGGACCCCCTCTGCCCGTGATCCCGGAAGACAACCCACCAGTGGCCAAGAGCCGACCCAGCGGACAGTTACTTGTAGAAGTGGAGGTTATCTCTCATCCCGCTCCAATTTCATACGTTTTCGCTAAAGAAACTGGAATAGAAGGCAACACGTCTATATATACGGAAATTCCCAGGGACAAGTACACTATTGAAGTTACAAAATTAAATTGTCGAATAAGCTCTGTCCAGCTGTGGACGGCTGATTATGAGATTGATGAAAATACAAGGTAAAAACTTTTCCATGGTAATTATAATTTGAGAATAATGTTCATGGTGCACTTTACAAAAATCCAGATTGCTTCCGTACTGCCCTTGCTTTGGAAAACACAGTAGGTATGTGCAATGTTAACCAAATACCAAATACTGTGTTCGTTAAAGAAATGGTAGCATAGGCAGAGGCGTGGCTATATTGGTTGATTTGGTGCCTGGCTCCGCATCCATCTTTTAAAAATGGATTCTACACCTTTTAAAAAAATAATAATAAAACTAAGAAATAGTATATATCACCTCTTACTTATTTTAGTAAGTATTTTCTTTAATGTCTTTTCTTTCTTTTATATATTTACAAATATTAGCATATATAATTCCTTTTCTTCTTCTGATTCTGGCACCACCTTATACTGTAAGCATGACACGCCACTGAGCATAGGCATACTGACGATAGTAGTAGCAGCATTAGTATTATCAGAACCCACCACCGTGATCACCACCACAATCTTAACCCTCTCCTTACCAACTACAGGAAAATCGTCACATTCGTTACGATACAACAAACATTTTTCTTATTCAAATTTCTCTTGTATATCATACAATTGATAGAAAATGAACACAGTGTGTTGTAGAGCATGTTTTGCTAAAGAAATTATATATCGCAAAATCTTTCTGAGCCTAGTGTGTTTGAGTGATAACAAATCTATTTTTGTGTTAGTTGAGTGTGAAGATTTGGGGTCAATCCTGAAACAGGCTGGTAAGGAGAGGGTTAAGCATATTAGTTTAACAAACAAAAAAAAATCAACAAAATTAATGACAATAGTAACAGCAACACCAGCAACAGTAACAAGAAGAATGCAAATGATAACAACAGTTAAAATTACAACTACAAGGCCAAAAGAATTTACAATAACGACAAAATCAAACTGTGTGTTTGATCTCACTGTACATGTTAGGTGTTATTACTAGCTTGGTGCCCGTATAACGCGCATTTATCACTTTTAGTAAAGGATCAATTTAGTAGTGTTAGTACTAATACTACTACTACTACTACTACTACTACTACTACTACTACTACTACTACCACTACTACTACTACTACTACTACTACTACTACTACTACTACTACTACTACTACTACTACTACTACTACTACTACTACTACTACTACTACTACTACTTTCTACTACTACTACTACTACTACATACTACTACTACTACTACTACTACTACTACTACCACTACTACTACTACTACTACTACTACTACTACTACTACTACTACTACTACTACTACTACTACTACCACTACTACTACTACTACTACTACTACTACTACTACTACTACTACTGCTACTACTACTACTACTACTACTACTACTACTATACTACTACTACTACAACTACTACTACTGTCGTAATCAAAACAGCCTTCACGTTTAACGATGCTCAATTTAATTATATTTATTTATGCACTGTTTTTATCCGCTACAGGTACAAATTCACAATTAACAACGCGTTTGGCTCCCCATATCATTTTTATATGGGAACCAGGAAGGAAGATGGTAAAGTATACAATGTTTACAATCAATTTCTTCTGCCAACATTGTCGGTCAAATATTTCTATACCATCGTATGTCATGTATTCTCTCCAGATATTGATGTAATATCCTGCATTCCATCTCTCTTTCTATCTATATATCTATCTATTCACACACACACACACACACACACACACACATACACACACACACATATATATATATAATATATATATTATATATATCTATAAATATATATTTATATATATATATATATATATATATATGAAAGCGTGTGTCATACCACAAGACCACATGGAAGTATATATATATATATACATATATATATATATATATATATATATATATAATATAAATT
>NC_088373.1:14116416-14136416 GCF_034508935.2 Berghia stephanieae
AAATAGTAGACGAAGACGAGCTCCGAATAATCCGATTTCTCCTCAGCAACACAAAGATACAACCAAGGATATACGGGGCCACAAAACAGACGCAGTTCGTTATTATTATTATTATTATTATTATTATTATTATTATTATTATTATTATTATTATTATTATTATTATTATTATTATTATTATTATCATTAATAGTGTTATCATTACTAATATAAGTGCGATCATTGATAGGACAATTAATATCATCGTCATCATTATGATTACTATTAGCATTGTAATAATTAATTCTCTCGTCCTAACAATCACTCGCAACGTCAAATATTTATTCCAGGGAAGGGAAGTTGGAAGCAACATAGAAAGACTAAGGAACTGACGGAACAACGCCAGAGAAATAGACCATCTACAAGACTACACCAACCTGGACTGCAATCTCCTGTACAACTTCCTCCTGAACGATCACCCTCGCCTAAGCGTCCTTCTCAAAAGGTTTGTTATCAATTTATTAAATCCCATGATTGATCAATTCATCAAAACAAAATTGACACTCGTGTGACTACATTTATAACTAAATACAATGGTATATCTACTGTCTTTGGTTCAACCTCTGATCTATCTGTATAATGTGTCCCCTTTATCATCTTGCATCATTCTTAGGCGCTTGTTATCTTTATGTTATAAAACATTTGACTTACCCCATCTTCTTTTCTCCTGGCACTGAAATCACAGTAATGAGTGGCATGCGCCCCAAAATCTCTAAAAACACACTAAAATTTATCACCACTACAACACCCCGGACTTCCATCACTCTCCTCGTTCTGATGTACACTGATTGTTTTGTTGTTTTTTTTCAAATGTTTCATACCTTTTTTTCAGAAACAAGGAAGGCTGTGGTGGCAAAACTTGTAGGCTTCAAGCAAAGCGGTTATAATCGGTTATCCTTCTGATTATTTGTCATCACTCCGTATATGATTTTGTAAATAGAAGTAATATGTCATTCCATTTTTAAAATTAAAATGAAAACCTATTATCCAATACGGAGAGTAGGATAAAAATAAAAGACTACAATAGTATCATGTGAATGAATATGAATTTTGAAAATGCCTTCATGACTTAATGCCTTAATAATATCAATTTTTAAAAAGCAAGTGTTTTTCGCTTATGTTTTAATACTATGCAAATATATAAAATATATTTAATATACAAAATGTATTTCTACACATGTCTTAGAGAATACCGAACATGTTCCACTCTTTTAGATATAATTGAGCCTCTAGTTGCTAGACAAAATATATCTAAGATTTTGAGTTATTTCGCTGGGAGTAAAAAAAGATAACTAGCCCATTTAAATTGAATGTAAACGTAAATAAATGCTGCACCATAACAATAATTACACATCCTATATATCATAATACATTCTTCTTTAATTGTCCTCTACTGTTACAATTGTGATAGACGTGGACATGATTTCATATTGTTTGAGTAAGTGCAAACGATATTTTGTTTTGAAAAAATGTAATTTGGTTACACCGCTACGTTTGTAGAACAGTAAAGTTGGTGCAATAAAATAAACAACATCACGTGACCATTTTAGAAGCACGTGGCAAAACACATGTTCCTGGCTTTGACAGCTCACCTTCCAATGTAAATTATAGAAAAAAATAACCATTAAAAAATGTCTGTTAGGTGTCAAAAGAAACACATATTCAAAATACTCGATCACGCGTCAAATAATATCTAAATATTGATTTTTTATTAAACAAATGGTAAAATTTATCAAAAATTACTGTCGGTCTATTTTAGACCACGGTCAAGATTATTCACCAAAATCAATGCGCTTGTGTGAACAAAACAAGAACTCTTTGAAATCTGGTTTTCGGAATAATTTAGCCGTATACAAAGAATTTAACTAAATAACAATTTTAATTGTACGTGTTTGTTTTTAACTGAATGTGTATTATCTACAATTTGAACGACAAAAACGGGAGACCTGTTTTGTGCGCAACGTTGTCCGGCTGCTAAAGTTCCTAATCACCAGCAAAGAATGGCAGTCCAACTCATGCAAAGGTAAGATTCCAATTTCAGTGTTTGAGTTTGTAATTTGTATCGATTGGTTTTGAGAGCAGGAAACGATTTAGTTCAATGTTAATCCATAATAGCGTTCGGGTATTTAACTTTGGATGTCTCACCGGCATAATTTTAGAATGCGTTGTTTATTTGTTTTCATTTCACTTCGCAATTTGACTGACACTGACAGTGACATTACAGTACAGCTTCACTCGCCGATTCTCACTTACAGAGTTTACGTTTCCTTCACTTATGTCTGCTTCATGCTCATTCAGTTAGTGATTCGAATACTGTGTGAGAGAAAACACTTTTCGTAATTTATGACATTTTATGGGTAACGTTTACAGTCTAGAACGTGTGTCAGTCATAACTTGACCGAAAAAGAAAACAGAAAGGAACAAAAAAAAAAAAAAGCAGACACCCCCCTCCTCAGCAGGTGGAATCTCAACAAAAGTTGTATTTTTTTAATCCTCATCTTTCGTGGTGCGAAGCTTTCATCGCTTGTCATATTTTATTGACTCTCGCTCTTTCCTAACCTGATAATAGATTTCGAAACAACCTTTAGGTCTTCATTCTCTCATTATCTGTTCATGACTGGAACTGGAAAAGGAACAAGACAAAGGCAAAGGGTCTCTGCCACCGATTTTCAATATCTTGTGTTGTTTGAGGGATTTAAGTTGGTAGCCGTTTTTGCCACATAAGACTTTTTGTTATTGTTTTTGCTGAAAGTCGATGGGAGAAGGAATGGCAGAGAGGGAGGAAGGGTGGTGAAAAAATGAGAATGTCTGGGAAAAGAAAATGTCCCACTCAACCCCTTATCGCATCTTTGATATTTGGCAGGTGTCAAACTACATGTATGACGTTTTGGATCTTCCAAGCCTATTCGCCTTATTTGGTCGGTAACTGTGTGAAAGAAAACATATTTTATTGTAAAATGCAGGGAGTGCGGTCTGATATTTTCGTCATCGCTATGATTATTCCCAGACAGGGTCTGCCAATAACGAAAATTGGTTATTCCCAGACAGATAGAGGGGAAAAAAAAACCAATATTTTTGTATTAAAAAGAAAACAAACAATTTTAAGAAATTCATGCTCAGAAACGGAACAAGGCCAAACAAAAAAAGGAGAAAAGAATAGACTCGCTCAAAGGAAAAAAAAAAAAGGGGGGGTGGGGGGGGGAGGAAAGCGATTGAATTCAAATCTGTGCAGCTAAAATGAGCAACGAGTTTCCCTTGGCTCAAGAGAAGTGAAAATGAAAAAAACTGTGCTTAAGTTTTTGTATGAGTGTTGGGGGGGGGGGGGGGGTCGTTGGGGGTTTTGTTACAGTTTTATACACATCCCTGTTAGTTCAATCAATTGTGTGGGTAATGATCAAGAGGGGCCTGGTCCTACAACTCTTTACGGATTTACCTTGGATTGAAATGAAATTAAACCTCTCTGATTACTTTAGATTACCTAATTTTATTTCATACGTTTTTTTATGAAGAAGAAGCTTTTTAGGATTTTGTAATTCATAGGAATCACCATGATATGTGAAATGATGTCTTATCTAAATTTTGCCTCAGGAATAATAAGCGAACAATTTTGAAAAGCTCTCTCTGTTGATCGAATTATCAAAAATTTTATTTGTGATCAGATATTTTATTTGACTTTAAAGTGAAATCTAGAGGCATTAAAATATTCAATGTTTATTAGTATTAGACTTTTCTTATGTGATCAGAAAGTTAAATACAGGAAATATTGATCAAATGAGTTCACCGGAAGGTAAATAAAAGCCCATTTTTTAAAAAGCTAATCGACATTGGTTATGTAATCTTGCCTTCATGATCATAAACCTCTGATAAAATTAGACCTGACCCAACGGTTTTAACAACCTTGTGGTATCTGAGTTCCAGGTCCATTATGTTTTCTAATGTTTTTATTGAATATAAGCAAACCATTAAGAAATAGGTCATGTCTATATATTCAACATTGAATGATATTTCTTCTTACATTGAAATAAGTGGTTCTTTAGAGTAATAAGGCTCATGGAACTGGATGTTTTTCCTGTTTCTGTAACATGAAGCAACAGACCTTAAATAGTGCTTGATAACTTTCTTAAAAAATAAATGGTATTTCATTTTACTTTGAAATAATTGGTCATTTAGAGTCATAAGGCTCATGGAACTGGAGTTTTTCCTGTAACATGAAGCGACAGAGTGTAACAAGTGCTTGCTGAAATCTGAATAAGTTGCACATTTACATTTTACTTGTAGAGTTAGATCCAGTTATTCATTCAAACATTGGTATCTTAATTTCGAATTGTCATTTAATCAATACATATAAAGTTAAATAAATCCAATGATAATAATTGATAAAATAAGGTAATTATAACTTTTATTCATTGTTTGGTCCATATGAATTTTACTTTATGATTTTGTGTGAGACGATATTGCTTTTTATGGGACCATGGGAAAATGGTTTAGAATGCCATGCTTATCTTTTTTTTCAGATCTAAATAACATTACAACAAGAATGAGTCTCTGCATTCCTTTAATTGCTCTGGAAGCATTGGCCTGCCTGTACCATGGGAATTAATCAATTTATATTCAGGAAGAAGTATCATAATTATTATTATTATCATCATCATCATCATCATCATTGAGTCTTATCCTTCAAGATTATCAAAATGGCTTTCATGTTACTGTATCTTATAGAATTCCTCATATATATCATAATGGACCCTTCTTTGTTTTTTTTTTTATTGGAATTAATGTTTTTCTTCTATATTCTATATTCTTCATAAAACCTCTCAGCTTTATTGACCTAATCTAGAGACGAGAGAGCGGTGATTAAGAGAACAGGACCATATTTTGCTTTCGAGCGTTTCTTAATTTTAAAAGCAGCTTACTGTATTTTGTAAATAAGACCATGGCGCTTTTGTCTTAACTGGTTAGTCGCAAATTCTGCCGTTGTATTCCTTTTCTCGAATAAAATTCTTTTCTATTTATTCTATTTATTTGCAAAGTTTCTGCACTTTATAAACAAGAACATGATGCTTATGACTGGACAGGTTAATCGCAAATTCTTCCTTTGTGTTCCATTTCTCGAATCAAATTATATTAAATTCTATTAAATAATCATTTTAATGGCAAACTTTCTGCACTTGATAATTATATGCAAGACCATAATACTAAAGTCTACACAGGTTAATCGCATGTTCTGCCTAAGAAGTGCATTTCTTGAATCAGAACCTTTTTTAACCAAAGCTTTTGCTGAGGCTCTTACATCACAGATTTTTAAAATGGAACTACACAGTTTCAGTAATAATTATCAATTTTTTTCTTTTTTTTTTTTCTTTCTCTTTCACAGGATGAGAATACAAGCATACCTTTAATGGAGAAACATCATATCTATATTTTTTTAATGATTTCAGTGTGAATAACATGAATATGAATGAAATGACAATAAATATGATATAAATTTATAATCTGTTTTTAATTTATTTGGAGGATTTCACAAGTTGTGTTATGGCACTCAGATACAGCAGGACGGGTGAGACTGAGAACCAATCCTCACAATAGCACTAGAGGTCTTGTATATGCAAGATGTGATTTCCATTGATACAGTTTAAAGACTGTCCTGTTTTTATTCATTCTGGTGAACGCTGTAGGGTTGTTTTATTGTTTCTTGTTTTAAAAAAGATTTTTTTCTTTCAATCTAAGTCTAAGACTTGATTGAATTCTGACTCAATGCAAATCAACTTTGTTCCAACTCCTCAACTTCAAATTACAATGAACTTGTGCGCCCTTCCTTCTCTGTTAACCTACAGGTTATTGGATATGTAACTTTAATACATATATGTACGTCTACCACAATGATAAACTAGCAATTTATCTAAATATCTTGCAATCGTCTTTTGTAATAACTTTTCATTCTGGGTTACACATAAAAGTTAGCACTGCCGGGTTACAAAAGTACTTTGATGTTAAAAAGATCAGCATCCTGTCATCTTACTTATATATTGGCAGGTGTAAGACTTATTAATTTTGCAAGTCATCATCGTCACAGTTTCGCACCAACACCGAACCCACTCCACAGCATCTGGGGAGCAGACTCTTGGGTCATGGTCAGTGCAGCTGAGCGCATCCTGGCATTCTCTAAGGATGTCTGCTCTGGGCACCCACATGTACACAAGCTACTCTCAGCCAGCCCCCACTTTTTCATGCTTCCAGTTGTTCTCACAAGTTTTGCCTGTGCTCTGTTCAGTGTTACCAATTCATTCCTGGGGAGCTCAGTTCCGTAGGACAGTTCTTCTCTCAGATCTCCAACAGCTTCATTTGCATGATTGTTCAACTCTCTCAACGTGGAACGCCTGTATACAGCTGCATGGTCAGGGTTGATGCTTTCTTCCATCGAGAAGCTCTTTCTCGACTTCAGTCTACTTGTCATTGGGCTGTGCCTTGGGTGCCTTGGGTCCATTTTCTATTCATATTTCTGGGCTTTGGAATCAGTGGCTCTTTGAATGTAGGGAGGTGCAATGCCAGCCAGCCGATGGAGGACTGGAACTGCAGTCGGTTTCAAGTTACTCTAATGATCCGGCAGGTGTTATTTTGACATGGCAGGATCTTACTCAGACTGGTGAGACCTATTCGGCTGATGAATAGCAGAGGGCTACTATGGTTGTCCTGACTGTTTTCGGATCTGCTCCCCATGGCGTGTAAGTTTTTGCCTCTTTTCTTAGGAAGTTGTTTCTTGTGGCCACCTTTGCTTTTGTTTTCTTTGTGTTCTGAGAAAAGGACATTGTGCGGTCTACGGTAACACCGAAGTACATGGGAAATGTGTTTTTATCCAATATGTTCCCATTCCAGATGTTCAGTTTCCTGTTTTCTTTAGGCTTGGCGGTTCTTTAAATGGAAACCACACACTTGAGTTTTTCCTGGGTTGGCAAGTGAGTTCTTTAAATGTGGCCTCAGAGAGTGGCTCCAGGACATCCGTTAGTCTCTCCTCAATGGTCTTGAAATCAGAGGCCTGGGACACAAGACACAGATCATATAGAAACCCCCTGATGTTCTCAAAATGAGGTTGGTCGTTGGTATAAACGTTGAAAAGGATATGTGCAAGTACCGATCCTTGAGGGAGTCCGTTCTTTTGTGATCTGCTTTTCTTCCCATCCATTTCCACAAAAAAGTGACGGTTTGACATAAGGAATTTTATTATTGCAACTATTTTTGTGTTACGAGTTACCCTTGCAACCTTTAGGAGCAGTTTCCTATGATTTACTGTGTCATAGGCAGCTGCCAGGTCCACGAACACAGTTCATATAATTTGTTTGTTCTCGTAGAGATGACTGATCCTACCTCAATGGCGATAGGTCTGTATACTGATTTTGGAATGGGGTTGCCGACAGTTTTTGACATATCTGGAAGACACAAATGCAAGGTCTGGGTTGTAGCCTGTTCTCCAGCAAGCGCTTGGAAAGGATGCTTCATGCGTCATAGAAGAGTGTCAGATGATATTGGTCAGCCCATTCCTCAACAGTATCTCCATCTTTGTTGTTCTCATTGTATCCCCATTTGGTGCTGTGGCAGTTAAAGTCACCTATCACAATCATTGGTTTCTCACTAATGGTGGATGTAACTGGCCACCTGAATGGCGTTGGTGGAGGTTTGTTGACAGTAATATCACATTGAAGTGTCTGCTTTCAATTCTGAGAATTTCCACCTCACTTACTGTCATGTCCTGGTTGTATGTCACTATTGTTTTGTCTTTGACTTTGACTTTGACGTAGTTAACGCTACCGTGAATGTTGCTTTCATGTTGTTTGACTAAATGCATGCCAGGGATGTTTAGTGCCACGGTCTTGTGCGTCTCTTGTAGTTGTAGACAGTACAGAGTTGCGTCGCTGGATTACTACAACACACACAACACCAACATTTTGCAAGTATCTTTAACACTTTTTTAAATCATTAATAAACGGTGATACTGACACCAACAATGATAATTGTTATTATTATTATATTGTTGTTATTATTATTACTATTATTATTATTATTATTATTATTATTATTAGTAATAGTAGTAGTAGTAGTAGAGGTCTTGTAGTAGAAATAGTAATAGTATCCGTTGGACCAAGTACATAAATATGAATATTTATACAGCGCATTTCTACAGATAGCCGTGAGCAATGTGCTTCACAATATTTCATATTTATCCCCCCACTTCAACAAGCCGTTTGGAACCATATTTCTTTGTCATACAGCCTGTTAGGCGACCCTTGTGTACTTAAACTGTCACTACACTAACCGCCATTTCTGTAGCCAGATACTCATTCAATCGAGTGGGGAAATGTGTGTATAATTTTTCACGATTAGTCACCCATCCTATTACTGATCACACTTAGCATTGGCATTGCTCGACTTTTGTGACAAGACGAAAACCGTACCGCTAAGCCATACGGTCCATTAGTTCTAGATAGTATAAAAGTCTATAGTTTTGTGGTATCAGTGGTTATAATACAGTAGTGGTAGTGCAGTTATAGTTATAGTGTAGAAGTAGTAGTTGTCTTCTGTCAAAAGGGTCATCTGAGCGAAGAGATAGGAGATAGATTCGAATTTACTCTCTTCATTACATTGACCGTATGCTTTGACTTTGATCATTTGATACGCTGTAAAAAAAAAGTATGGTCCGCCTGAACCAAAGACAAGCAACCATCTTCGTTTCCCTGGACATAGATATGGTTTTGTTTACGGGAGGAGGGGGAACCATGATTATGGTTTTCCTATAAAATAAAAGAAGGGGTATTTTGGCGATAAAAAAATATGATCGTGGCCTCCCTAGCTATCTCAGACTCGGAGTAAACAGCTTGAATTTATTCGCGCCAACTTCAGTTTGCTGCCTTAGCAACATGTAAACAAAAAGTTGGTTGGATGCGCATGTCATTACTAAAGGTCAATTGCAGCATAGTTCGGGTCATTTATAAAAAAAATCTGGGTCACGTTTGATGTCAAATATCCGGTCACGTGATGTTGTTTATTTTATTGCACCAACTTTACTGTTCTATATGTGTCTACTCTTCAATTCTAGTTTATTGACAAGCATAGCATAGTTAAAGTCAGTAACTTTCGTGTCTTTTGTTATCAAATTTCAAACTATATTTTGAAAAACCGGGCAGCTATGGCCAGTTTTTAGTGTTCAGTCTTTCGTTAAATTTTAGTTTTGTAAACAGTAATATAATAATGGTGATACTTTAATCATACATTTAATTTTAACTTTTGTTTGAATTATAGAAAGTAATGATTTATGAACGTATTCAAATTGTGTGTAACATGACAATGATTATATTGATGTAATTTTTAATGAATTATTATTTATTATTTAGTGTCGGTAAAAATACATATTATACATACATATTTTATACATAACAACAACAAGTAACAATTACAACAAATTATGAAAATAATAATTTAAAAATATAATGATGTACATTTTATTAATAAAATCAGTAAGCCTTTTAAGACTTTTCACCGACATAAGAATTTTTCAAATACTTTGCTCATATATTAAATACTATATTATACATACAAATTGACATATCTCATTGTTTCATTAAATATGAATATCAAATAAACTTTAGGCAACAGAAAACCGATCTGAACCTGTCTGAGTATCTGCCATCTTTCTCACAACAGACTCTCAAACCTATTCAAATCTGTCTCCGTTCCCATGTGGTCTGGTAGATTATTCCACGAAACTGCAGCTGCATAATCAAAGGACTGTTAACCTACATAGGTTGTTTTGATTTTTGGGACATTTACAGTATCGGTGTGCCTAAAATCATATTTTCTCGCTCTCTTTGAAAATTATCAAATTTTCTTGACATTTTAGGGATAATTTGTAAAGAATTTTGAATGTTTCTGTTGCCATAATTTGCATTCGCTTAGTTTCAAGGGGGAAAACTTTAGCCTTTGTTAATAAGTTTTCGCAAGTGCCGGCATACTCATTGTAGATGAATCTGACAGCACGTTCTTGTATTTTTTCCATTTTCTTAGCATTTGCTCTTGAGCAGAAGTGTCAAATAAATGGAGAAAAGTTAAAATTGGATAAAATAAACGTGTAGAAAATTGTTAGTTTACTTAGCTTGGAGAGGTGTCTTCCTTTTCTTTTTAACACGTTTAGATGTTTAGAGGCCTGCCTGCATATTTCCTTGATTTGAAAGTCACATTTTAAAAAGAGAACTTAAATATTTTTAAGCTGAAAATAATTTATGACATTAATAAAGAATAAAAGATTTCCTTAGATCATTACCAACAAAGAAATAATCGAATTAAAAAAATGATATATCGCACTTAAGATTGTGTATCCTCCAACAATCTCTACCTAAATTATGAACGCTATGAAAAGTAGAATTACAAGTTTCAATTTTTTCACTTCTATTGTATAATGTTTATGATATCCATATTTTTAATTAATAAATATAATGTTAATAAAATTGTAACAGTGTTCATGTCCAGCTTATCAGAAACAGTATCATTAAATACTGTTGAATAGATAGATTTTATTCTTCCGCAGAATATGGTTTGTTATACAAGTGTCTATTTGAACTAGATTTGTCCTAGAATGAGAGATGACTAGAATTATGTTGTATTGTTTTGGGGTCATTGATAAAATTCCCGGTATCCTGAACGTTAGTCACATGGTCTTTCAACAGTTATAACTATCATTTGCCCCAATAGTTTGGAAACAGTTTTATGTCGTGGAAAGTCAGATGTCAAAAATCTGAAAGGGTTTGAAAAATACAATATTTTGCGGATTTTTTATATGATTTATTGGCTGAAGAAAAGGCAGCTGACTGGCCAATTAAAATAACCTCTCAGTCTGTAAGAATACTATTCCAACGTGTTTGTTCTGGGTCAATTTATCATCCAAGCGGGCGGAGAAAAAACATAATTGGCGACTCAAAGTACTAGATACTGCCAAGAAGCTTCCAACACCATTAAAATTCACAATCAACCACCCAATCTAGCTGCACCCCCCCCCCCCCCCCCCCCCCCCCTCGTCTCACACAAAAAGAAATATTAAAACATCAACCCATCAACATTATGGTGTTCACATTGATTTTTTAAAAACGCAACATTCTATTCTATGTGGAAGTATTATAAAACCAAAACAATCTCATTTACACAAGACTTGAGCACATTTACAATTTACAATAAAAACCTTGATCTGATTTTTTATATCTGTTATACAAAATTTCGAAAACAGGAGTTTTAAAAAATTGAAACAAAAGAACCCGCGATCTTACTGCTTAAACGTTGACTAACAAACTTCGCGCGTTTGTGTGTTGAACCCATGACCTCAAGAAGTCGGAGAGAGCGGCTCAAGATAGACATAGCGTTTGATACCACTTTTTTGGAGTGGTAGATAGCTCATACAGTACAGCCATGCTCTTCCAGTCCAGGTGAAGTTGTCGTACCAGTAAGGTTGGGGGTTCAAGCCCACATCGCCGCGAAATTTTTAGCCTCTTTTGTCTTCTGGTACTTTCATACTCACTTCATTTCTTGTTACATTATCAACATAAGTGCCTTCTCCATTTAATTTTCTGAATATCAATATTCACTGAGAATTTTTGGAATTATGGACTACAGGTTAAAAGACAATTTCCATTTTGGGTAAAAGTTATTAGCTGTCCAGTCTTGAAACATTCATTGTAAATGTGTTGAAGTTGAGATAGAGAAAGGTTGTTTTGTTGTCACTGTGGGACACTCAGTAAGGACCACTTCGGTACGAAAGTGCCGCATTTGTGTTTTTAATCTTTTACATAGAATAGAAGTCGTGTTTCTCCAAATCAATTTGATGATCATAAGTCTAAAGACTTGTTATGTCTTTATGACAGGATATTTATAACACACACACACACATATATATATATATATATATATATATATATATATATATATATATATATATATATATATATATATATATAAGCAATGAGAGCACACTACAACAATGTCACTACACATCAAAACTACTCACCACTAAACCAACAATACAACGGAAGTAAGAATACAAGGATGTAAACATCGATCTCAAAGGGAATAAAATTTATTCTGCGGACAATATGCCAACTGACGACGTGGATGAAAGCCACAGAAACATATGTTTTGGCCACATAAAAATGAGTGATCCCATTTATATATTATATTATATTATATATATATATATATATATATATATATATATATATATATATATATATATATATATATATATATATATATATATATATATATACTGTGTGTGAAGAGGGAACCAATAAAAGATAATTCAGCCACAGTATATTCTGCGTATTCTTGAAAAACCCAAATTTTAAAATATGGGTTTTTACAGAGTACGGCAGTATTTCCAAATTACTGATGCATCTCTCTCTAATCAATCGAAATTCGCCATTATTTGACTGCACTCCAAACATGTCACTTTGGCACTCACCATCATTGGATTTGTACTGACGCGCATCAAAATATTGTTATAAACAAAATTGAATATAACAGCTTCAAAAAAGAACAAAATACCAAAGACCGAAAGTTTCGGGCTCAAAACCCTTCTCCAGCCAACAGCAAGAAACAATAAAGATAAATATACATTACTATATTCCAGATTGACGACAGAGAATTTTTTTAGGTCCTCTCTGTTTAAGAACATCGTGGAAATTGGTTTCTTAAACAGAGAGGACTTGCAATGATAATTTTTCCCTGTAAATCATCTCTCTGTGATATACGTAACATATTTTTTTTTCATTTTTAATATACGATTTGCAAACATTTGAGTGTATTTCTCTTAGTGGTATCTTGTTCTGGTTTATGGGTGAGACTTTTAGGTGATCTCAAACTAAGTACACTGATAGTATGCTCTTTGACTCTACATCTGTTTCCTCTTTGAACCATTCCTCTTTGTCTTATATTTCCCTTAAATTATTTTAATTGTACATCTACACTGTTTTACTACCTCTCGCTGGTACAGGAGGCTGGCAATTGGATTCAATAGTCTGATGTCACGTCGTCCAGCAACGGAGGCCATCGTGGTTCTAAACAAAGAAAATCGGTACTTTTTATTCTCCATGGTGGCTAGAACTTTTCATATCAGAATGTGTAAAAGTCAAAAACATGAGATTTATAATGTGTTTTTTTCCCTCTGGATACGCTTTTATGCTCGTCGGAGAAATATTTCATAAGGGCGTCCGCCATTGTTCCGATAGTTTAGAGCCAGTTACTAAGTTACTATGCGTCATTACGAGGAAGTGACGTTATGACTGTTGAAGCGTATTTCTCTCCCAGTTTCTAGGAGTACACCGGTCTCCGCCCTCAGGAGGAATCCAATTCGTCCAAGTCGACTTCCATCTCGTATGTGCAACCCTGTCCGAAGTCAGGAAAGCCAAGTACATGAGTTGACGGAACTGATTTCGTCTCGAAACGAGGGAACCGTCCAGAGGGGCAACCCCAGTTCCCCCCCCCCCCTTTATTTTGTTATGCATGCGCCAGGTAATCGTCTCTCTCCAGACATCGGCGGCGGGGGGGGGGGATGATTGCTACCATTCCAGTGTTCCCGACACCATGTGCATAGTTCTTGCTCCTAACCAACACAGGATTGCAATCCTACGAGGAGGAATATCATAGTGTCAGTTCGGAAGTCTCCTGCAGCGCCTGATCGGCGCCCCAAGTTGTCCCCGCCAGCTTCCTCAGAAGATTGTTGCTTTTCGTTATCTTCTGGGCAATATTTTCGAGATGGGCCCGATACGGTTTTCTTCATTAACTCACTTAATCCTAGAGATTTTTGCTACTTTTCAAAAATCTGAAAAAATGTATTAAAAATGAGCATGTACATAGATAGTTTTATTCAACAATCATTAACATGTAATCTAACAACGTTAGCTTTGATACTACCTATATTTTGTCTCAGAAGAATGTAATAAATAGGCATGGGGTAAAAGTAACCCTAGTAAACTACGGATATAGTCGGTGTTAGGGTTGAGTAAATTAAAAGTGAGAAGCAGGGGCGTGGCAATATTGGTTGCACCGCTCAATCTTTTAAAAATGGATTACAGCATTTTTTTTAAAAAATAAAACTGAGAAATGGTCAATCCCCCCCCTCTCTCTCTCTCTCTCTCTCTCTCTCTCTCTCTCTCTCTCTCTCTCTCTCTCTCTCTCTCTCTCTCTCTTATTTATTTCAGTGAGTCTTTTTCTTTCAATTTATTTCTTTCTTTTGTATTTACAAATATAACATGTTTTAAGTCAGTTTCTTCTGATTCTGGTACCACCATATACTGTAAGCATTCCACGCCGCTGGTGAGAAGGAAAAAAAAGGAGAACAAAATATAGAATGGTCATAGCCGAAACTTTATTTCCATAAAAAAAGAATGATTTTCTAAAAACATAATTTTGGGAACTCGTCTTTGTTTAATTATCCAATCTCAAAATTATGCAAAATACAAAATTCCAAGTGAAATATGGGAAATTTATAAACACCTTTGATTTCTCTTTGTCTCAATAATGGGATGTATGGGATCAATCAAACATCTTACTATAGATTTTACATAAGATATATACAAGGCGTCCTACGCTGTCTTTGGCAGTTTGTTGTTGTTGTTGTTTTATTTTGGGTTGGTTTTTTATCATGTTTGTTTGTTTTATTTTAACATATTTGCTTGTTTATATTTTCTTTTTAAACTATAAGGTCATCACCATTCATCATCATTATTATCATTATCATCATTATCATAATCATCATCATCATCATCATCATCATCATCATGATGAACAACAACAACAACAACAACAACAACAACATTATCAGTTGCAACAGCAGCAGTACAATTATCATAATCAACCATAACAATATCATCGACTCGCTTTATGATCAGAATCACATCTCTTTACTTCCGGTTTGAAATGTAGGAAATGACGCCGCACTCATAATTTTCAAACAAGATACTCAATTTCCCATATCTTTTTATGGGATGTGCTTTGTTTTTTTCTTATATTTTTTGTTCTTTTTTTTTTTTTTTTTGCTTTGTCTGGCAGTTTTTCATACACACTTTTTTCAGATCTAATGTCCCGTATTGGAGACTAACCAATGATTAAATATTGTTGAAATGGACCTGCAATAACTAATGTGTTTAGTTCCATTGCACACACACACACACACACACACACACACACACACACACACATACCACATATACAAACGTTTTTCAGTGTCTCCTCTAAACTGGACAAATTTAAGAAAAATTCATTTTTTCCAACAGTTTGAGAAGCTACTCCAGTTATTCTTTTGATACATAACATTCTTTTATTTCTTTGGCTCTTTTTTTTTTTTGGCTTTTCTTTCCTTTTTTTTCTTTTTTTTTTCCATTTTTGTTTCCTTTTCAATTTTTTTATTTTGTTTTGTTTTGAATAGGTCCAAGGACTGAGCCCTGCGGCACCCCATACGACATTTCCTTTTCTTCTGAGGTGTAGTCATTTCTCGTTCTACATGTTACATGTTGCTGTTGGTCAGGGACCCCTTGTAAAGCGCTTTGGGCACATTAAGTGGATATCGCGCTAAATAAAATCTCAAGTTTTTGGGGGGTTTTTTAACTCGCTTATTTTAATGCATTGTTTATGTTCTTTTAGGTAGGATTTGAGTCAGTCTCGTACAGTTCCCGATAGATCAAATAAAACGTGTTGTCGTCCTATGGAGTAGAATTTCTCGTGTCGATTGTGTCGAAGACTGAATTGGGATTTGAGCATGATGAGAAAGAAAAACAACGTTGCCTTCGTCGATGTATTTTGGGACCTCGTTAAAAACGCTCGGAGGAGAGCAGTTCCCGTAGCGTGAAAGAATGTGTAGTCAGATTGAAACCTTTCGTCAATGATGTTTCTGTTGAGGTGTTGTTTGAGTTGCTCGAGAAAAAGGAACAATATTTTACAGTATTTTAGACAAAAACAATACATGGTTGATAGTTCTTCAAGTCATTGTGGTTGAGATTCTGCTTTTTTTAGTAGGGGTCGGACAATTGATGGGACCGCTCCGGAAAAGAGGTAGTGGTTTAGGATTGAGATTACTGAGGCAAGATCTCGTTCAAGCATTTTTGAGGAGAATTATGGGAATAGTGTCAATCTCGCATACAATGTGAAATTGAATGTAAGCTTCAATTTAATATACAAAAACAGATAAAATGGAGGTTTCGGGTTTCCCCTTTATCAACAAAACAGGGTGAATGAAACACTACAGACGAATGTGATAATGTGGTAGAGCCGTTGTTAAGATGAATTCATTCGCCCGTCCCGTCTATCGGTGTGGTCTTTGGGCACTTATTAGTTTTCATGCTAAAAATAAACAATGTTTTGACATTGACGGTGACAAGTAGTCTCACGGCCAATGTAAACAGGATTGCTCTGTAGAAATTAGATAGTCCATTTGTAGATGACATCCTTAAAATTGCAAATATTAGAAAAAAAAGTTCTTGAATAAAAATTATCTAAAACATATTATTATGCACATCATCACTAAAACTTTACAAATACGTAGGTATAAAATTACAGTTGTTATTTAAAGTACGAGTCATGAAATATCAAGCAAATCGCAGAGCACGAAAACACACATTACAATATCTAATCGAGAGAAGAGAATTACGACGAGAATCTTTCCTAATGGCCCATTTAGACGTACAGACTTCGTACGCGGTCCGACGGATTTTCCACAAATTGTGGATAATTGACCAAAAAAACGCTTGAAAACTGAGTGCGTAAACGAGGAATTTCAGTCTGGTCCGACGGATGTCCGCCCAACGTCCTGATATCAGGAGCCGCCTGATATCTTCCTGTTGTCGTGTTGACGGATCATCGCGAGTGATTAGTTTTCACTGAAGTCCCTCTTACTTCAAACTACGGAAAGGGGCCTCTCTCTCTCTCTCTCTCTCTCTCTCTCTCTCTCTCTCTCTCTCTCTCTCTCTCTCTCTCTCTCTCTCTCTCTCTCTCTCTCTCTCTCTCTCTCTCTCTCTCTCTCTCTCTCTCTCTCTCTCTCTTTTGAGTAGGCGAAGTTCACTCATTTATTTGTGCTTTGTGGTTGTGTGTGGCGGTGGTGTGTATGTGTGTGTGTGTGTGTGTGTGTGTGTGTGTGCGCGCGCGTGTGTGTTGTCCCAGATCCGACGCGGAGCAATTATCTGTACGTCTAAACGTAACTTCTCTCGTCGACATGTGTCGATTCGCGTTGACCCACATCCACCGCGCCAAATCCATGTTCGTCGGATCGCGTACGAAAAGTCTGTACGTCTAATAGGGCCATTAGACTGTTTTACTGTCATCAAATATTGACGTCTTTTGTGTCCAAATCTGACTTTTTGGCATAGCCTCTCTTACACTCCTCTTTGACAGTGTTTTAAAATAAGAAAGCAATAACTGAATATATAAATAAATAAGTATAGACATTTGAAGAGGCATTTCCACGAATTAAACATGCTCTATACGCTTCACAATATTTCATTTATTTCCCCAGCTGATCATATGGTACCGTTTTTCCATTTCATACAATACCCATTGCCTGTTATGCTTCATTTTTGTTCTAACACTCTTACAGTATCCGTCACCGCCTGTAGTTAGTTACTCATTCTCACCGGAGTTCAATTGGGTGTATGTGTAAAGTGCCTTATCCTTGGACCCAACGTCATGGCCTAAATTTTCCACTATAAATGTCATTTATCTGAAGACAGATCACCCTTAACATTGCTTACCTTTTGTGACAAGACGAGATAATGTACCGCTGAGCCAGATAGAGTATAATACTTTTAATTTGTAGGCACTTTCTCACCATCTGTCTTAAAAGTCAATAGTCTGATGTCACGTCCGCCCAGCAACGAGCAGCTTGGTTCTAAACAAAGAAAATCGGTACTTTTTATTCGCCATGCTGGCGAGAACTTTTTCACATATCGTGTGGTCAGAATGTATAAAAGTCAAAACATGATCAGATTCATAATTTTTTTCTCCTCTGGAAACACTTTTGTTCTCGTCGGAGAAGTATTTCATAAGGGCATCCGCCATTGTTCCGATAGTTTAGAACCAGTTTCTAAGTTACTATGCGTCATTACGAGGGAAGTGACGTCACTACTGTTGAAGCCTATCCGAGTGGAGAAAAAAAGTATAAATTGTCTAATTAGTTGGAAGCCGGGAAATGTACCGCTACATGCTGGGAAAACATGTATTCGGTTTGGGCCAGGAAAACCGTCCGTCAAGCATCTATCGAGTAAAATGACCCCCATTTTGTCAAAAACTCTCACACTTGGGATTTCGCACCAAGACGAGGACCACATTAATTGATTGATATTTGAGGAACAAGTTTTTTTTATCAAAAATTTTAATACTTGTTTTCCAGACGTGCGCCAGTGGAGGGGAGGAGAGCTCATTTTAAAGCGTCTAATACAAATTATTAGTCTGAAGGGATAACTTGCGGCTATGTGGTCTTGTGGTATGACACTCGCTTCCGGATCGAAAGGTCCTGGGTTCGAGCCTCGGACAGCGCATAGTTGAGTCCTTGGAGAAGGCTCTTTACGCACATTCTCTCACCGTACTCGGGTGTAAAATGAGTATTTGACCGTTAACAGCGTTGTCTGTGTCGAGAAAAAAATTGTAATATCGCCTAATAGGCGTCATGTCCCGTCATTAATGTTAAATGTTGCTGTTGTTCCGGGACCCCTCTGTAAAGCGCTTTGAGCACGTTTAGTGGATATTGCTCTATGTAAAAGCTCAAAAAATAACTTGCTTCATCACTTAAGTCGTGCTTTACCTTATGGTTGAAAAGATCTGACTGTTCAATTATGGCCAAGTCATTTTTTTGTTTGTCAATTAACCCCACGTTTACAAGAAAATGATTTCCAGCCCACTTCCTGCAAACATGTATTTGTAATGAACGGAAATAAATATGATGTATATCATTTTAAAGATGAAATCTTAATGTTTGAGAAAGTTGTTAGAGGAAGTTAAGTTCAAAATAGGGAACGGACCCAGCATGTTTTATTGTTTTATTTTACAACTGTTTTTGTTTTGTTTTTTCGTTCTGTTTTTTTAATATCTTTAAAACTTTTGATTATTATTTTTTTTTTCTAGGATGATTTTTTTACCGAAGAAAGTGGTTCTCTTCCTTGTCTAAAATGTCAAATAGCTGGACACTCCAAGTGTGTTTTTTCAATTTTTAACGTTTTTCTTGTTGGATTTTTACTTATTTGGGGGGGGGGGGTTGGTTTTGTTTTTTGGGGGAATTTTTGTTTGTTTTTGATTTGTTTTTTTGTTTTGTTTTTTTTTTTTTTTTTCGTTTTCTATTGATTTTGTTTTTTCCTGGGGCGGGGGGGGGGGGCGGATATTGTTATGATGTGAGTTTTTTTGTTGGGTTTTTTTTTAGGGGCGGGGGGAAGGGAGTAGGGGTTTTTGTTGTGTGTTTGTGTGTGTGTGTGTGTGTGTGTGTGTGTGTGTGTGTGTGTGTGTGTGTGGGTGTGTGTGCGTGTTTTTTGTTTTGTTTTATTTTGTTTTTTGGGGTTTTTAAAAAAACAATTTGTTTGTTTTGTTTTTTTTGTTTTGTTTTTGTTATTTTTTTTTGGGGGGGGGGGGGCGTTTTGTTTTGTTTTGGTTAAATCATATGTGGGGAAATATGATATGGCATCGATAAAAAAGATCCCAAGATATCGATGTAAAGGATTGATAGTACAAACCAGATAAGAAGTACAACAGCTCTATGTATTTGTGCGTCAACAAAACATTTATTTTTTTTTCATTTTGGAACTTTGAACTCAAATTTCGGTGTTTGATATGCCTTTTAAATTGTCAGAAAATCTCAAACTCGGGATTCGAATTCTACGCTGTTAGGAGTTTTGGACTGTGGAGAGTAATGTATAAAAAAGAATATAACAGTTTTGAAACTGTTGAAAATTAAA
>NC_088373.1:14141416-14181416 GCF_034508935.2 Berghia stephanieae
GGTTCCCATCAATCACATCTGAGTAAATAGTGATGCTAAAAAGAAAGACTCGATCATTTTTTATTCAATCATTCTATCTAGCTCTCTATCTGGGTGGGGTTCCTACCTCCCATAGTGGGCAGGGAGGTACATATTGTGTTTTCTATCCCCCTTTATCTATTTTCCAACATGCTTTCTGTCTTTGTCTTGGAATAAGATTACTTGGTTTTGTCCTGGCCCTGACTGGGAGGGAAACAGTCAAATGCATAGTTAATGTTTTGGGAGATGATATTTTTTTCCTTGTAAATCATCTCTTTGCTATGTATTATTGTATTTGTTTTGAATGTATAATGTAAGCATTTGAGTGTATTCCTCTTTGTTGGATCTTGTGCTTGTGTCCGGATGAGACTTTTAGGTAATCTCAAACTAAGTATATTGATGGTATGCTCTTGGATTCTACATCTGATCCCTATTTGTTCCCAGTTCCCCTTTGTCTTACTTTCTCTTGGGTGCTTTAATTGTAATTCTATAAGTTTTTACTATCCCATTTTCTTACTTTTTACTGGCGCGGATATGACCTTAATGTGTTGCAAACGCCGTAAAACCCTTAAAACATGCTTTTAAAACATATCTAGCTCATTTTGTCCATATATCATCAGAAGTTTGTGATTTGTTTGATGAGTTTTATATGTTAAATTGAAGGGTTAGGAGGTCTGGATGTGGCTGGTTATGTGTTTGCCTGTTATGTGCGGCTATGTGGTCTAGTGGTATGACACTCGCTTTCGGATCGGAAGGTCCTGGGTTCGAGCCTCGCGCTCGGCGCATAGTTGAGTCCTTGGAAAAGGCTCTTTACTCACATTCTCTCACCGTACTCAGGTGTAAAATGAGTACCTGGCCGTTAACAGCGTTGTCTTTGTTCGAAAAATTGTAATATCGCCTAACCGGCGTCATGTCCCGTCCTACATGTTAAATGTTGCTGTTGACCAGAAACCCCTTGTAAAGCGCTTCGAGCACATCTAGTGGATATTGCGCTATAGAAAGCTCAATTTATTATTATTTATTTATTAATGTGAGGGGGGAGGGGTGGCTATTCTATTGTGTATTTTTCTTTTAGTCGTAATGATATTATAATGTAAATCTGAAAGAAAAACTACTATTTTTATTATTTTGATTTAATATGTATCAAGTCATCTGAAGTGTTATTGAAGCCAACTGAACTTTGAATACCCGGTGTATTTAAAGTTAATGGAGAGAAAGATAAAGTGAGTAAAAGTGACTCATATGTAAGAGAACAACACACAAAAATATATATGTCACTTTTACTCAATTTATCTTTCTCTCCATTTTATTGGCTCATTTAGGCGCCTCTAGTTTTTGATTTAAAGTTCACCATTATCATTTCGGGAATTCAGGGTTCCTCCGTGACCTCTTGTTGCCTTGCCTGTCAAGCTATAGATAGTATGCGCTTGGCTAAGAAGCTCATAACATTGCCATCCGGAAGTATAACGGACCAACACACAAACTCTGTGTAACCATGAACTTTTATAGTCTGGTTAATACAGTTCAGTGAGCATTACTCATAAACGCGGAGTCAAAAAACAATAACAAAGACCTGAGTGACGTCATCTGCATACTATCTATTGACAAGAATACCTTTTTTACTATTATCTATAAGCCTCGAGTCATTCAATCAACATACAGAGCGTACACGTTTGAAAATAACGTCAGTTATCGTATAGATAGAATGCGCTTGGCCAAGGAGTTCACAACATTGCCATCCGGAAGTATAACGGACCAACACACAAACTGTGTGTAACCATGAACTTTTATAGTCTGGTTAATACAGTTTAGTGAGAACTACTCACAAACGCGGATGGCAAAAACAATAACAAAGGCCTGAGTGACGTCATCTTCGAACTATCTATATTCTATTAAAAATAGTCGAATAAACATTTCAGTGGTTTAATTTTTTACTCAAACATTTTGAAAAAAAAAATTGTTATTTTACCCCTTAAATCAACCAAAGACCGTGAACCAAAGACCCGTAGCCACCTTTGGTATTTGTCTATCGCCCAAAGCAAACGGCCCACTGATCCTGAGCATCACTCACATTTTAACACAGGAGATTTTGGAGGAAAAAAATGCATACGTAGTGTCGTCGGGTGCAATTTTCAAAATACTGTGATAAAAACTCACTTACTGAAACTGTCGGAATGACCTCATTGTCTGTTCGGTGTGTACGGAAATAAAAAAGTCAAGGGGACGGAACGCGCTAAATGGCAAGGAATATTATGATTGGTTAATGCTTAGTAACGCTCAAGCCATCAATTATATTATTGAGATTTGATTAGTTCTTTATAAAAATATTATTATGAATCTGCGTCTACAGAATCAGCATTTTTCGTTTCATTTACTGATTCTTTATTTTTTTTTTTTTTGCTATGATTTTTGTGTGTTCCAGAACATTGATACATGTGGACATGGTCCTAAGTTCGCATGTTCAGCTTTCGAGTGTCCGAGGAGCGGCCAAAATAAAAATAAATGGAAATTACTTTTTGCTTTCCGACCCAACAATTGGAATAAGATTTGAGTAAGTATAAGTTATTATTTAAATATAGATAATGATGAGCACTTTTGCCCGCCAGATCAATCATACCAAAACACAAAGTTGTGAGTAACGTGTAATATATATATATATATGATGTTTGCGTGGATCGGTGGATCAACGGGACGATGTCTCATCTTGACCAAATATCAAGCAATATTGAGCATGATTAGTGGCCGGGTGAGTGACAGTGATTGTGGAAAATCTTATCCCGACGCTGTATCTTTTGGTAAGAATTTTAACACACATTACCCCACTCGACTCAGATACAGACAGTGTCAAATATTATAAAAATGAAGGTCCAAAAAGTACGCCTAACAGGAGAAGTTGACGTCACTTGCGTCTCTGTTATTGTTTGTTTTTGTTTTTTTTGTCTTTTTTGTTTGTTTGTTATTTGTTGTTTTGTTTTTTTTTTGTTCTTGTTTTTTTTCTGTTTTGTTGGGGGTTTTTTTGTTTGTTAGTTTGTTGGGGGTTTTTTTGCCATCCGCGTCTATCAGTAATTCTCAATAAACTGTATTAACCAGACTATCAAAATGTTTAAGGTTACACATAGTTTTGTGTGTTGGTCCGATAAACTTCCGGCTGGCAATGTTGTATAGTATGTGCTTGGCTAAGAAGCTCACAACAGTGCCATCCGGAAGTATAACGGACAAACACAGAAAAGTATGTCTAATGTTGGTTGTATGACTTGACTTACTGACTTAGATGCCTTTCGCGTCTCGACCGAAAGATCGGGTCGCCTTGGCTGTTTCCAGTATTTCCTGTGTGAGGTGTCTCCAATATTGCCGGTCCTCTGCTAGGGTTCTCAGATTTTAAGGTCCCCTGCCGTTATGAGACTAATGCTTTGTCCAAGTGTTGTGAGGTTTTTGTTTAGGATCACAGGGAGTGTTGTGATCGGTCTTCCTCTGAAAAGGTTCCCGTGTTTTTGGAAGTATCCCGACATGGCTTGGTTAGCTGGTATGTTTTTGTCCCTGCGTAGTATGTGACCGAAAAGTTGCCATCGTTGTTGTAAAATGCCAAGGGAGATTGGTCTTTCTTTTATGATCTTATAGAGTGATTCATTTGAGATCTTTTTTGGGTATTTGATGTCCAGTACCCTTCTTAGCTGTGTGCGATGGAAGGCATCCAGATGTTCTTCTTCGGATTTTGTCAACGCCCAAGTGCCGCAGTCATACAAAAGTACCGGTTTTACAAGAGCACGGTACAGTTTCAGTTTGGTTTTTCTCTTTATTTTGTCACCTCTAATCCATACATTGGTGAGTTTACTGAGTGCGGCGTTTGATAGCTGTTTTCTTCTTTGTACATCCTCGGTGTCTCCAATTAGTGAGCCGACTTTCTTTGTTCTTTTCCATTCCTCTTTGTTCCTCGATATTGTTGTAAATTCGGTTTTATTGGCATTGACTTGGAGGTTATATTTCATGAGGGTATTTTGTATGATGTCTATATTTGCTGGTGTTGATCCAATAAAATCGACATCATCTGCATAGGCGATTTCTCTAGGGATTGCATTCTCAATATGAGTCGTTGGTTTTGGAATGACTTTTCGAACTTCTTTCAGAGCGTGTTCTAAGTATATTATGAACAGAATCGGGCTCAGACTATCTCCTTGCGGGGTCCCGATGTTACTTTCGAACTGCGTCTGTTTTGTGGCCCCGTATATCCTTGGTTGTATCTTTGTGTTGCTGAGGAGAAATCGGATTATTCGGAGCTCGTCTTCGTCTACTATGTCTGTTAATATCTCCAAAAGTTTTCCTCTGTCGATCGTATCAAAGGCTGCGGACATATCGATTCCGGTTATTGTTATGGATATGTTTTCTTTGAGTGCCTTTGCTGCCAACCATTTATGTGTCCATACAACGTCCGATGTGCTTCGGTCTTGGCGAAACCCGCTTTGGCTATGTGATAGATATTTTTCTATTTTCGGTCTAATTCTGTTGAGGACAATAGTTGACAGTGTTTTTCTTATGGTATTCAGTAATGTTATTGGGCGCAGGTTGTTTACGGGTCCTTTCGTTTTTCCTGGTTTTTGTATTGTAATTAGGACACCGCTGTTTATGTCCCAGTCTTTGTGTGTTGAGAATGTTTTGTTCATTATGTTTGCAATGCTCAGATCCAGGGAGAAGGTACCGCATTTCAGCAATTCAGCGGGAATTTCATCTGATAACAATACACAACCAAATAGACTATATCATATGTCGACACCGCCATAAACACTACTCAACCAACTCGCGATCATACGGTGGTACACTGCTAACATCCGATCACAAACTTGTAAAAACGAATTTCAACATAAATGTGTACAGACAACGAAGACAGAAAGGTAAAACGGCAGTCAAAATAAACACGGCAAAAATAGTAAATGAGCGAGAATGTCGCATTCATTACCAATATGAACTTAACTCAAGTCTATGGAAAATAAAGCAAAACAGCAATCCAAACAATGAATGGAAAGAGACGCAAGCGACAATGAAATATGCGGGGGAAGAAAGTGCAGGCTCTATTAATACAACTAAGAACAAACCAAATCGAACGCCTAACATCGCTATTAACGATCTATCGCGGCAACAAAAAAGAACTTAGGATCAGGATACAAAACACGAAAGACTCGGAAGAAATAATAAACCTGAAGACGGAACGAAACAAAATACTGCATTCAATTCGATCACTTACAATAAAACACAGAAACGAGGAATTAGACAAAAAAGTGGAAGACATAGAAAAGTCCAAAAATAACGCATCGTCTATGTTCAAAGCGACGAAATCTCTGAACCGAAAACCATTCGAGAACCCAAAACTACAGGATAAATTTGGCAAACAGACAACAAATCCCAACGATATCCTTGACATTGTAACTGACCACTTCCAGAAGAAATTTCACAAAAAAGTCTCACAAATATCGCCCTTCTCAGGAAACCCTAGAGACCTAAACAACCGCATCACAACAACTGAAGTTAGAAATAGCATAAAGTGCCTTGGTTGTATAGTCTGGTTAATACAGTTTAGTGAGAATTACTCATAAACGCGGATGGCAAAAAAACAATAACAAAGACCCGAGTGACGTCAACTTCAATCTAACCTTAGAGAATGAGCGGAAGAGTAGCGTCCCTTGATTGGACGTCACCCATAGTCTGTGACGTCACCGGCGGAAAAGTTATTAGAGAGAGAACGTCATGCTGGTTGTGCGCATGCGTCTCTCGTCCTGGGCTCGAACCTCGCTCTGCGCATGGTTGAGTCCTCTTTACTCACATTCTCTCACCGTATTCATGTGTAAAATGAGTACCTGGCCGTTAACAGCGTTGTCTCTATCCAAAAAAAAATTGTTATATCGCCTAAAAGGCGTCATGTAACGTCCAACATGTTAAGTGTTGCTGTTGGCCAGGGACCCCTTGTACAGCGCTTTGAAATATATGTTTAGATTTTTCAATTTATTTATCACTAGCAAACCCATGACATCTTTGCTGTAAACACGCATCTAATAGTCTACGAAAATAATAACAAAGACCAGAGTTACATCAACTTCATCAACTCAACAGATTTGAAGCTGGGGGGATGCCTCCATTCAAATTGTTGACAAAGTGAAAAACCTTGGCACATTTGTAGACTCTGGACTGTCGATGGAACATTAGGTTAATAATTTGGTTAGATCTCTCTTTTTCCAACTAAAAAAGATTGCTTCCATTAGACGGTTCATATCTGAGGATGTGACCAAACACCTGGTTGTGCCCCTCGTACTATCGAAATTGGATTATTGTAATGCTCTGTTGTTTGGCGTTTCGCAATATAATCTGAGACGTCTTCAGATTGTCCAAAACAGCGCTGCCAGACTAGTATTCGTGAAGCGTATTTGCGATTCTGCCGGACCTCTACTTCATGACCTGCATTGGCTGCCTGTTGAGAAAAGGATTAAATTCAAAGCTTGTGTTTTAGTGTACAGTTGTCTTGAAGGTACTGCCCCTTCCTATCTTTCGGAAGTAATTGAAAAATATTCAAAACCCCGCCCCTTACGTTTGGCCAGTGATTCCACCAAACTAGTTGTCCCTCGAATACGGAAAAATACTGGAATTAGGTCCTTTTCTCATTTCGGACCCTCTGTTTAGAACGCCTTACCACAGCGCATTCGTGAAAAAGAATCTTTGTCTATTTTTAAACGTTCGCTTAAAACATATGTTTCGATTTTAGTAGATGGTATGAGAAGCAAGTGTGTGTGTGTGTGTGTATGTGTGTGTGTGTGTGTTTGCTTGTGTGTGTGAATGATTATGTTTCAGCCAAAGTAATTTGTAATTTAGGCGCTTAGAGTCGGGTGTCTCGGAGTTATAGAGCTAAATAAGTTTTCAACATTATTTCAACATTATTATTAACTTCTTCTAAAGATGCAAAATGAGTTGGGTTTTTTTTTCTTTTCAGAAACGTCGAAGCTGTGTGCAAAGATTTTCACCCATTTGTGCAAGTGTTTAAACCCATGACGAACGAAGAAGTTTATGTTTTATTGGATGTATTTAAAACCATTGGTTTTCGCAGTTTATTTCGGTACTGGATGGAAAGTTATATAGAAGGCGGCAGTAAGTAAAAGTTTATACATATTTGTTTATTTTACTTTAACTCTCTCCTTACCGATCATTTTCAATATTTTCCCGAAATGGCAGGCTTACCCAGCAGAAAAATTGCTTTTTTAAACTCAAACAATATCTATACAGAACAACTTTATGTCATTATTTGTGATGTACAAAATAAATCTTAATAAGAAAAAATGTATATTGTGTCGCAACAAATCTACCGATTTTTCTGTAGATGGTAAGGAGAGGGTTAATGGGTGTCTTTGTCTATTAATCTGTTTTGTTTTGTTCTATTTTGATTATTTGGTTTTGATTTCTTTGGGATTTTGGATGATTTTTTTTTTTTTGTTGTTGCTTTTTTTGGGGGGGGGGGGGGGGGTTCTTTTGCTTTGCCTTGTGTTTGTTTTGTTTTGTTTTGTTTATTTGTTTCATTTTGTTTTTTGCTTTGGCGCGGGGTTGGGCTTTGTTTGTTTTGGGGTTTTGTTGGGGTTTTTTTTTTAATTTTTTTGTTTTGGGGGATTGGGGGGGGGGGTATGTTTTGTCTTTTTTTTTGTTTTGGTTTTGTCTTTGGTTAGTTTTTGTTTTTTGTGTTTTTTTAAAGGTTTCTTTTCGTAATTTTTTTTTTTGTTTGTTTGTTTCTTTATGGGGAGGGGGTCTTTTTTTTTCCTTTTTTTTTCTGGAGGGATTTTTTCTAATTTTTTACGACAGTGTATGCTTTGTTTTGTTTTTGTTTTTTGTTATATTTTGTTTGTTTCAATTATATTGTTACTTTTCGTATTGTTTATTTCAACGGGGGCGGGGTTTGTTTGTTTTGTTTTGATTTGTCTTTTTGTTTTGTTTAATTCTATTTTGGAACTTTTCAATGATTAATAATTTGAAGAAGAAGAAGAAGAAGAAGAAGAAGAAGAAGAAGAAGAAGAAGAAGAAGAAGAAGAAGAAGAAGAAGAAGAAGAAGAACGTACGGTTCACCTTGACATCATACCAGATTGATGTTGTATGTCACATATTATCTATTCTATTCATTGCTTCTTGTGTTTCAGAGAGACACTGGCTTGAGGAGCCAGTGGACAACACATTGCTTCCAGTGATGAGCTCCGAACAGAACCAGTGTACTTACACCACCTCGTTGGCTTGGGTGGATAAGCGGATATTTGAGATTTCTTGCACCTCCCGTATTCTCGTCATTTGCAGAATTCTTGGTTTGTTGAATATTTTTTAAAAAATATATGTGTGTTTATGTGTGTGTTTATGTGTGTGTTTGTGTGTGTGTCTGTGTAGTTGTAGTAGTAGTAGTAGTAGTAGTAGTAGTAGTAGTAGTAGTAGTAGTAGTAGTAGTAGTAGTAATAGTAGTAGTAGTAGTAGTAGTAGTAGTAGTAGTAGTAGTAGTAGTAGTAGTAGTAGTAGTAGTAGTAGTAGTAGTAATAATATTTGTTGTTGTTATTGTTGTTTTGTTGCTGTCTTTGCAGAATTTATTATTATTATAATTATTATTATTATTATTATTATTATTATTATTATTATTATTATTATTATTATTATTATTATTATTATTATTATTATTATTATTATCATAACTATTTTTATTATTTGTCTTAGTATTATTATTATTGTTATTATTATTATATTATGATTATTTATTATTATTATTATTATTATTATTATTATTATTATTATTATTTTATTATTATTATTATTATTATTATTTATTATTTTATTATCATCGATTATTATTATTATTATCATTATTATTATTATTATTATTATTATTATTATTATTATTATTATTTATTATTATTATTATTCATCATCATCATCATTATTATTATTATTATGATTATTATTATTTATTATTATTATTATTATTATTATTATTATTATTATTATTATTATTATTATTATTATTATTATTATTATTATTATTATTATTATTATATATTATTATTATTATTATTATTATTTATTATTATTTATTTATTATTATTATTATTATATATTATTATTATTATTATTATTATTATTTATTATTATTATTATATTATGTATTTATTAATATTATATTAGTTAGTATATATTATAGTATATTATATTATTATTATTATGTATAGTTAATATAGTATTAGTAGTATAGTAGTAGTAGTATAGTAGTATAGTAGTAGTAGTAGTAAGTAGTAGTATAGTAGTAGTAGTAGTAGTAGTAGTAGTAGTAGTATAGTAGTAGTTAGTTTAGTATAGTTAGTATTAGTAGTATAGTAGTAGTAGTAGTAGTAGTAGTAGTAGTAGTAGTATAGTAGTAGTAGTTAGTAGGTAGTAGTAGTAGTAGTAGTAGTAGTAGTAGTATGTAGTAGTAGTATAGTAGTTAGTAGTTTAGTATGTAGTAGTAGTAGTAGTAGTAGTAGTAGTAGTAGTAGTAGTAGTATGTAGTAGTAGTAGTAGTAGTAGTAGTAGTATAGTAGTAGTAGTAGTAGTAGTAGAGTAGTAGTAGTAGTATAGTAGTAAGTAGTAGTAGTAAGTAGTAAGTAGTAGTAGTTAGTAGTAGTAGTAGTAGTTAGTATAGTAGTAAGTAGTAGAAGTAGTAGTAGTAGTAGTAGTAGTAGTAGTAGTAGTAGTAGTAGTAGTAGTAGTAGTAGTAGTAGAAGTAGTGGTAGTAGAGTATCAGCAGCAGCATTATCATCATTATCATTATTAGCATTATTATTATTATTTTTATTATCATTATTATTATTATTATTATTATTATTATTATTATTATTATTATTATTATTATCAACATCATCATCATCATCATCGCCATCATCATTATCATCATTATCATAATTAGAAGTAGTATTTTTATTATTATCATCATCATCATCATCATCATCATCATCATCATCATCATCATCATCATCATCATCATCATCATTATTATTATTATTATTATTATTATTATTATTATTATTATTATTATTATTATTATTATTATTAGTATTATTATTATTATTATTATTATTATTATTATTATCACTATTGTAGTAGTATTTGCTGCTGTTGTTGTTGTTATTGGCCTCAATGTAATCACGGCCTATTCAATGTCATTGATATCATCATTATCATCATTTGCTCAACCATGATATCCACCTTTTTCTTTTCCTTTTCTTTTATAAGACGAAGAATTCCCAGTGACTGTGCCCAAATTAAGATATCCTTTGACACAACTCGCGTGGTATCCTTCATTCTACAAGGCAAATCACCTGATCACACCAACACCTCAGCCACCACACCTGGCGTCATCTACAGGACACAGCGTTCATGTCACAGCTTCTACCAATAATGTTCCAACTGGAATGCTGACTGTTAAAACAACAAATATCATGGCCGACTCTGAACAAGTTGAACAAACACCAACATTGATAATCCAGCACAGCAGTTCATCTTCAATGTCACCTCCTACTCTATCTGCTGGGTCAGGTCCTTCTCCATCACCAACTAACAATACAACTCTATCGCTTGTAACTGGATTAGACGACAAAAAAGAATCTTATTCAGGCGGTATAAAAAACGATGTCAGTTCCGGTCTTTGGCAGGAAGTCGAAAAAACACAGACATTGTTTATCGGCCAATCAGAATTGTCACCATGGATGTCGGAAATAATTCTCCTCTCAGAATGGGAATTAGATCAACTAATGACGTCATCAGTTACGTCGGAACTCCTCTCAACATCATCATCAATATCGTTATCGACAGCCACACCAAAAGAGACGTCAACAGAAAGAGCAACAACATCAAATTCATCCGCTGATGAAACGACGACGGAGAGAAATCCAGCTTGTTTCTGCCAATGCCGAAGTCCGCAGATTAAAATCGACATTTTGAACATGACAGAAAAAGCAATGGAAGAACTCACTGCCTCTATCAAAAAGAATCTGACTGTCGACAAGTCATCCCTGTCTGCCACCATCAGGAAGAAAACATCCGCGGCTGATTCGCGACAATCTTCCAAGCTGACCGGCATTATCGGGGTCTTCTTTCTGTCCTCGACCTTTGGTTTATTCTTCGTCATGGATTTTGTCAATCTCACGGCCTACCTTGGAAAAGTAATCTGTGTCAAAATCAAAAGTTTAAAAAGTTACATGTGACCAATCAACTCAAAACGGTAAAATTTGTCGGAATGAACCTCGTGCATAAAATTGTATGTTAAGCTCAACTAATTCAATTCGAATTAAGGAGAGCGTTTATCAAGGAGAACGAGTTTGGTTGTTTTCAGACTTGTTTTTATGTTCTTTTATGGTTTGTTTTGTTTAGTTTTTTAGTTTTTTGTTGTTTCTTTTTTGTTGTTTTTGTTGGGGGTTTTTTTTGTGTTTTTTTTAAATTTTGTGTTTTTTTTTTTTGTTTTTTTTTTTTTTTTTGCTGTTGTTTTATTTTTTTATTTTGTTTTTTAATTTGTTGATTTATTTTTTTATTTTTTTTTTTTTTTTGGGGGGGGGGTTGTGTTTTTGTTGGGTTTTTTTGTTTGTTTTGTTTTGGTTTTTTTGTTGTTGTTTTTTTTTTGTTTCTTTCTTTCGTGCGCGTGTGTGTGTGTGTGTGTGTGTGTGTGTGTGTGTTTTGGCGTTTTTGTTGTTGTTATTGTTGTATAGGTTATGGGGGGGGGGGGGGGGTGGGGGATATTTGTTTTATTTTGTTTATATGGTTGTTATTGTTTTGGTTTTTTTTTTCTCTTTTGTGTGTGTGTGTGTTTTGTTGTTTGTATTTTTGTGTGTGTGGGTTTTTTTTGTTTTGTTTTGTTGTTTTTTTTTTGGGGGGGAGGTAGTTATGGGTTGTTTTGTTTGTTTAATCTTTTGTTTGATTGGGGGATTTTTTTGGAGTGGGGGAAGTTCTTAATTTTCAACAACAAAAAAAACAGGAGTTTCTAATCATCTTTATTCAATTTTTTTTAATAGATAGAATGCGCTTGGCCAAGGAGTTCACAACATTGCCATCCGGAAGTATAACGGACCAACACACAAACTTTGTGTAACCATGAACTTTTATAGTCTGGTTTATACAGTTTAGTGAGAACAACTCACAAACGCGGATGGCAAAAATAATAACAAAGGCCTGAGTGACGTCATCTTCGAACTATCTATAGGTTCGAATTTCTTGACATCGTTCATTCTGAAATAATACCGTATTGACACACCGTGTCTCATATTATTTGAACCATATGCATAGCATTATACAGTTGTTGCCGAGGTTTTGACAATACAATGTAGATAGTTTCAATCCTATCATTTGATGGAACTTTTATTTAATCAAACTCTGTCACTGTTTCATACACGCTTTTTTCAGTAGTTTATCTTACACCCGTTTATGCTGCCTGACTTATTACCTTTCTTTTGATGGCCGCGATTTTGAGTATTGTATAAGTAGGAGTGAAATATCTGTTCAATGTTAAAGTTATCATATAACGTTATAATAAGTGTAACTAAATGACAAATTGCCATATCTATGGACAATAAATATCTATTATTATTATTTATTATTATTATTATTATTATTATTATTATTATTATTATTATTATTATTATTATTATTATTATTATTATTATCATTATTATTATTATCATTATTATTATTATTATTATTATTATTATTATTATTATTATTCTCATCATCATTATTATTTTTATTATTATTATTATTATTATTATTATTATTATTATTATTATTATTATTATTATTATTATTATTATTATTATTATTATTATTATTATTATTATTATTGGGTGATATGTTAAAACCTAAAAAAGTTAGCTTTCCACAGCTAACAAAAAATATTGTTTAATAATGTTGTAGATTGTATCTTTATTATCGTATGTTATTATCATCACCATTGTCATTATCATCTGTGTCAACATCGCCACTGTCATTTGAATATTATCACATCATAATGATTGATGTAATTTTTACTTTTTGATTTATTATTCTAGCTTGTGAATATTCTTTGAATATATATATATATATGTATATATATATATGTGTGTGTGTGTGTGTGTGTGTGTGTGTTTGTGCGTGTGTGTGTGTCTGTGAATATATATATATATATATATATATATATATATATATATATATATATATATATATATATATATATATATATAGGTAAGGATATATGTATGTGTGGGCACGGGTAAAAGGGACGACCCGACCAGATTTTGCCTACCAAACAAACAGAAATGGCCATCTCCGTAGCCGTGGACTCGCGTGCCTAAATGGTGTGAAACCGTTGTTTTTTGGGACCTTGTTTGGCGGTAGGGACGGTTATGTTATTGTACATTATATAAAACTTCGGGGAAGCAACTAATGTTAAATTTTCAAAGCGCTTTTTATTTACACAGTTATGCCCCTTGGTACATGAACACTTTCGTTTATTGCCGTTTATTTACGCAGTTATGCCCCTTTGTACGAGAGCTCTGACAATAGTTGCCCTATCTTCACAGATTACACAACTCTATTCATGTGAAATGTGACCGGCTATCTCTAAACGTTATTATGTCGGGGTGACCCTGTTTTTCAGCTTACCTTTAAAAATGTGTGTCAAAATAGAAAAAAACGCCATTGTTGAAAGAAGAGAATTAAAGTGGTTCTTAACCTCAAAAACCTCAGATTTCCATAATTCTTGTCTGTTTGATCTTAAATCCTATTTCATTGGGGCATATCGTTTCCCTCCCAGCAAAGGACTCCGGCCAGGATTAGGACAAAAATAAGTAATCTCATTCCAAGACAAAGACAGAAAGCAATAGGAAAACAGATACTGAGGGATAGTTTAGAAGACACAGCAAGTACCTCCCAGCCCACCATAGATAACACAGGATAGTCTGTGCTGCCCACTATGGGAGGTTGGTAACCCCACCCAGAAGTCTGCGTCTGAGAATACTTCCAGTCCTTCAAGACTCACACAGACACAGTCACAGACATTCGCTAGTAGGGATACACCCTTCATGTACCTACTTAGTTGCAAGTTTGATAACTGATAATTGGATTCAATAGGCTGACGTCACGTCGCCCAGCAACGGTGGCCATCTTGGTTCTAAACAAAGAAAATCGGTACTTTTTATTCTTCATGCTGGCTAGAACTTTTCATATGTCTTGTGATCAGAATGTGTAAAAGTCAAAGCATGATCAGATTTATATTGTGTTTTTTTTTTCCTATGGATACGCTTTCATGCTCGTCGGAGAAATATTTCATAAGGGCGTCCACCATTGTTCCGATAGTTTAGAGCCAGTTACTAAGCTACCCTTCGTCATTACGAGGGAAGTGACGTTACGACTGTTGAAGCGTATTGTTATTGTTTCATTGTTGTAATGGAGGAAATTACACTCAAACCAGATTATTGTCCATTACAATGATAAATCACCTTAGTAGTAGTAGGGAACAAAAGCGTTAGTCACAAAAAGTGGTTCCAATCTCATTGGAAGTGCAAAACCATGAATACATCACATGGTTTTCGAGTGATGGCATCTTATCTTCTAGTCTAGATAACTAGATAACTGAGCGTGGCTCAGCGGTACGGTCTTTGCTTCGTACCCGAAAGGTACCGAGTTCGATCCGCCGCTGCGCTGTGTGGCCTTGAGCAAGTCATCTCGCCCTAGCTCAATTTGCGGCGCTGCACTGCGGCTGACGCCTGGGTTGTTCCAATCTTCCATTGGAATAGACCCTATAGACAAATTTCCCCTATGGGATGAATAAAGGGAATTTTATTTTTTATTTATTTTATTATAATTTGCTGATCGTCATTAAAGATCATCCATCCTCGTTCTTTTGTGTCCCGTAATCCTAAAAAAGATCCTATACATTCGGCTACTAAAATAGATATGCCACCTTATGATTCAATATGTAATCTATTAAACATTAGTTCTTCGAAGGACTAGTTACAGACACACTTCCAATGATTTAGGAACCGGAAAACTAGGTGTGACTTCACGACTTTTCTTCCCTATTGCTTTCGGTTACCACACCTGCTAAATGGAGGAATTAAAATATCCCACGAGCAAAGAAAAGTCCATATTATGCTTTCGGCCCGGCAAAAGATCTGTCTGTGACTGATACCTAATGATACCTAGGTCAAAAACAGATAGTATGAGATTGGCTAAGAAGCTCACAACATTGCCATCCGGAAGTATAACGGACCAACACACATAACTGTGTGTAGCCTTGAACGTTTATAGTCTGGTTAATACAGTTTAGTGAGAATTACTCATAAACATGGATGGCAAAAAAAATGTTTAAAAAATAGAAAATAAAAAACAATAACAAAGGCGTGAGTGAAGTCATTTTCGTTCTATCTATAAAAGATTATATCGAAATGATAAAAGCCGATGTCGGGATAGTGGGATAGGAGGCACAGTAAATAACCTCCCAGTGGGATAGGAGGCACAGTAAATGACCTCCCTGACACAAAAGGGAGGTCAGGACATCCGATCACACGAGTCTTTTAATCTTTTAGAAGTTTACATTGATAGCGTCTGTATTGTATGGCTAAGTGATCTTCTTGTGGTACATATTACAAGAGCCCGTGGACCCTGAGGGTCCCTGGTTCGAGTCCTCCAATGGGCAGCTAAAAGATGAGTCACTGAAAAATGCTCTTCATCTATATTCTTCCCCGTATTTTCTATCAGTCAATAAACTGGGTTATCTTTGACCACAAAAAAAAGTCTTCCAGGCGGCATATCTCATTTAAAAGGTTAACGAGTTGCTTGCTTGGGGCCCTATTTAAGCGCTTAGAGCACGTCATATTGGGCTTTGTAAAAGGGTGTTTTTTGTGTTTGTTTTACTTGTTTGTTTTTTTTAAGTTTGTTTTTTATTATTTTCTAAGGCGGGGTCTTTTTCTTTTTATTTTCTTCTTTTATTCCATTTTACCTCTTTTATTGTTATTTTTCCTGTGGCTGTGACTAGAACAGAAAGCTGTTATTTTCGCTTCCATGTTTTTGTGAGGGGGATCGGAGCTTGCGACACGTCCTTTTAGATTCAGTGAAAAAGTAAGATATAAGTGGATCAGATATTATTAGCCAAAAATTATGTGATTTTTTGGAAAGTAGGCCTATCAGTCGGGTGGCTATGTTTGTTTTTATGGGTTTTATGGCACTTGCTACACGATTGAGTCATTTCAGCGCCAGTAAAGGGGAAGATGGTAGAGGAAAAGTTGTAGGTCTGAAGTTAAAAGAACTAAAATAAAAAAAGGAAGATTGTTTTTTGTTTTTTTTTTTTTGTTTGTTTTTTTTTTTTAAAGTGTTTTATTGCGCTTGCAACACATTCATTAAGGTTTGTATTAGCGCCAGTAAAAAGGAAGAAAATGGGAAAGTCAAATTCTAGAATTACAATTAAAGCAGTCAAGAAAAAGTAAGACAAAGGGGAACTGGGAACAAATAGGGATCAGATGTAGATTCCAAGAGCATACCACCATCAATGTACTTAGTCTGCGATCACCTATAGGTCTCATCCGGACACAAGCACAAAATCCAACAGAGAGGAATACACTCAAATGCTTACATTTCATTATACTACTTTAAAAATAACAAATATAATAATACATAACAGAGAGATGATTTACACTGGGGGAAAATACGATCATCTGCCAAAACATTAACTATGCATTTGACTGTTTCACTCCCAGTCCCAGCCAAGGACTCCGGCCAGGGTCAGGACAAAACTAAGTAATCTCATACCAAGACAAGATAGAAAGCAGATAGGAAAACAGCTATAAGGGGATATAAGTATAAGACACGGTGGGTCCCTCCTTGGAGGTCGGGAACCCCACCCAGAAAAAAGGAAAACAAAGGGTACTGGTTCAGATAGGAGTAGTATAGGAATTGAGCGAGTCCAACGCAGTCCCCATTTATTTTTGGGGGTGGGGACTGCGTTAGACTTGCTCAATTCCTATACTACTGATAGGGATTAGAAAATTTAACGGGCAACCCGCCAGTGTGTCTATTTTGATATAACCTAAAAGTCCCATTCAGGTACAAGCAAAGGGTCCCATTATGAAGAACATATACTAAAGTTTAAACATACAAAATTATGTAACTATAAAGGTACACAACAGAGATTTACAAGGGGGAAAAGTAAAGTATCATCTCAAAAAAATATATTATACATCTGACTGTCTCCCTCCTAGCTAATGTTCTTTTGTTTTTAAGGGTTTTACGGCGCTTGCAACACATTAAGGTCATATCAGTGCCAGTAAAAAGGGAGAAAATTGGATAGTAAAAAGTTCTAGAATTAAAATTAAAGCACGCAAGAAAGGTAAGACAAAAGAGAAATGGATCAAATAGGGAACAGATGTAGATTCCAAGAGCACACCATCAAAGTCCTACTTAGTTTGAGATCACATTAAAGTCCTAACCAGCCACAAGCACAGGTCCCCACTAAGAGGAATACAGTCAAATGTTTACAAATCATATATAATATGTAAACAAAACATAATACATTACATAACACAGAGATGATTTACAAGAGAAAAAAATATCGTCTCCCAAAACTAACTATACATTTGACTGCTTCCCTCTCACCAAGGGTATCCGTTCAGGGCCAGGACAAAACCAAGTAATCTCATTCCAAGACATAGACAGAAAGCCAGTTGGAAAACAGATATAGGGGGATAGAGGAAACAGTATGTACCTCCCAGCCCACGAAGGGAGGTCAGGAACCCCACTCAGCCTCCTAGCTAAGGACACTGCCAAGACCAGGGGAAAAATGACGAACAATCTCGATCCAGAACAAAGACGGAGAGCAACATGGAAAATGAAAAATATGGGATAAAAGGCACAGCAATGGTGACTTTTCCGCCCACAAATGGATGTCTGATGACCCCACCCACGGGTCAAGGACGAAGTTCCCGAAGTTCCCTCAATCGAAAGGGGACTCGATTCCACCTACCCTTCCAGTCTTCCATTAGTCACCGACATACGTTGCATTTAAAAATACCTAACAAAATAATATTTAACAAATTATTTGAGAAAAATACATACATAAATAAATAAATAAATAAATAAATAAATAAATAAATAAATAAAAAGAAATTTAAAATAATAATAATAATAATAATATAAATATAATAATAATAATAATAATAATAATAATAATAATAATAATAATAATAATAATAATAATAATAATAATAATAATAATAATAATAATAATAATAATAATAATAATAATAAAGGAAAGGGTGGGGCAAACAATCGTATGAAGAGCCAAAGTTTTCAAATAGGAAATTTACTATCCCGGACATCAAAATAATAAACAAAATAAATACTGTTGTTTTATCAATCACATCTTTTATTGTTTATTTATTTATTTATTTATTTCAACTGAACACTACATTAAAATCGACAAGAAACGAAAACGAAGCACATTGTATTTCTTAATGATAATAGTAATGTGTGTAAGAATTATTTTTCATAATATTAAAAAAAAAATGTGATAATAATTTTAAAGATAAAAAAATAGGTAAAAATCTACTACAAACTTTGCTTGTTATTGTTTGTTGATGATGATGTGGACACGTTCACAAGGTGTGTAGTGAGTGTGTAATTTGTTACACATGAATAGAACTTATAAAATATCTAGGCAGAATGAAACGTCTTAAACGGGGAAATCCGCGCTGTGACGCAATCATGTGTCATCATCGATATAGTAACGATTGGAGTACAACAACACAAACCCTCCCCGTCAACAAATCGATGGAATTGCAATTCATTTTCTTTGATTGTTTGATTGATGGATCGCGTTTATTGGAATGACAACCAGCTGGATGCGAAGCTCAATGTTGCCTTGTTTTGTTTTGTTTTGTTTTTTTTATCTCTATGTTCTGATTCTCAGGAAGATTGAAGGGCTGGATTTGGAATTTGAGGAAGAAAAGCTCCTTGTTATGCCTTTTTTTAGTTGCTGCTTTGTTGTTGTTCCTGCTACGGCTACCGGTAGTGATTTCGTTCTTGCTTGGATTTTTGTATGTAGCCTTTAATAATATTGACTTTTGTTTCCAACATTGACAGTCCAAAGCATTTTACAGCTTCGTTTTATTTCGTCTTTCACTCTGTCGAGCTGTCAATTCGTGGATTGAGATTGTCGAAGACGTAGCCTTTTTCCTAGTTTTACTTAGCAGTCAATAAGTCGTGTATAACTGGGATGATATATTCAGTAATACTTTTTAATAGATTCAGTTCTTTCAACACTCGATTGACCATATGTTGTTCCATTATAATGCACATATCATATTATATGGACCACTTCTCATCCAAGGCTTGGTTCAATTCATCGATAATTCACGGGAGGGCTTGTCATCATAATCATTTTAGTGTGTGCATCCATTTAAGAAATGGCGATGATAATAAAAATAATATTAATTTATTTTTTTAAATATCATTATTATTATCATCTATCAGAATGACGATAATGACATGAATTAATGTTTCAACTGGAATAGATATAATCAAAAATATGTCTCTACACGCTACACAACGCAGTGCATGTACAAATTATAGGCAACACATTCGGTCTTATAACACACCAATGACGACACGAAATATCACCATAATATATCACCACCATCACGTCCCGCTACTAGATACTAGCATGGAAGCCACACATTGTATAAGAAGATGACCCGTGCGATGCGAGAAAATAGTCCCACTAGCAAAGCTGGGCGTGTTCCGAGCCTGCATCTGAATATCACGTCGTGTGTTCCATCATATTGGAGGTAAGTTTGTACATTCGTCGCGACGCCAAAGAGATAAAGTATCAGGAATGAGCAATCAAAGATTAGCTTTGGGTTACACAAACAAATCTGCAGCTATACGACGAACGCGTAGGAATATCTGCAGCTACACCAACTCGTAGGAATATTCCTCACTCACCACGAGTCTTCCCTATACAATGAATAACTCCCATGACAAATTTTCATTTCATTTAGTATAATACGAACACATCCATTCCGTTTACATATTATTATCATCGTTTACAACATATCCACCCATCTATCCATCCACTCAGACCACACAAATATTAAAATGTGTAAGATAGCGTGCACGTGTACACAAAATGGTACAAGTACTTACTACACACGCGTTCGTACATAAGTAACACTGTGAACGAATCTATAGTAATTATTATTATTATAATAGTAATAATTATACGTCCGATATACCTTTAATATCAAAATTATATAATATGTGAATTCTTGGATATACATGATGAAAAGAAGACATATAGATGTATAAGAGTTTTAAAGCGGAAAACGTCGGGTATTGTATTGTATTGTACTTTCTCCTGAATAAAAAATTGTGATTGTATATATATATTTTTTTTTTCTGTTTTGTTTTTTGTTTTACGTTGTTTTTCCATTTTAGATTTTAGAAAAGATTGTCAAAAAAATTGTCAAAAAGTGTGAGCAGGTTATCTTTTTCAATGAAAATAAATTGTTTTCCTTGATATTTATTGCTTATGTAACAATGGAGTATCATTTAGTCCCTTTTCTTCTTCCCTTACTGTATCTATTAATTTGGATATTACAGAACTTTAATTTTAATCATGATAATAATAAAGTACTTAACCTGTTGTTGTTTTTGTTAGCGAAAAAAAATAATAAAGTCTGACTGATTGAAACCCCGTCAATTCATAAAATATCCGAGTAAAAAAATTATTTTTCTTCTTCCAATATATTACATATTATACTTTGCAATGAAATTAATGACAATAGAGAGAGTGTTATGTGACATTCATTAACATTAGATTAATCTAAATGCAACAATTGCGGTATAATCGTAGAAACAGTATTACACGGAAATTGTCGTCTACCCACTATTATTGTACTTTTTTATGAACAATAGTTACACGTCAAAAGATGTGAAAGTAATTTTTTTTTAATAACTGGAAAAAACACACGCATAACAGAAAGTGATTTAGACACCAAAAAAATAAATTATTCCCCAATTTTGTTTCAAGATGAAGAAGAAGAAAAAAAATATTATGAGAAAAGAAAAGAAAGAAAAATGAAACATTAATGACTCCATGTAATATATATTAATATTTCTATTTCTTTCAAAACATTTCTTATTTCTAAAATTACATGAAATAAAATGAGAAACAAACGATGAAAAGATTTATTAAAATTATTATTTATTTTATATTTGATAATGATATTCTTTTCGTAAAATAAAAAAAAATAAAAAAAAGTTATAATAATAATAATAATAACAATAAGCCAATACTTTTTCCCGTGGAAATGTTCACAGCAAGAGTTGTTATTTCATTGTTATCAGTGATTTTAAGTGATTCCTAAAAGAAAGAAAAATATGGACTTTAATGATATTCAAAATTCAATTTTTAAAAACCAACTTAAAAAGAAAAAAAAACAACTCATGATAATCAATTACTTGCACATCACCCACGAGCAACATTCAGTCCTTGAATACTATTATAAATCCCCATCATCATTATCATCATCATCATCATCATCATCATCACCGACATCATCGCCACCTCGACATCTTTTACAATCAAAGAGAAAAACGACAAAACATTAAATCGCCCTATCAGATTTTGTTGTCTCTATGTCATCTCTGTGACCAACATTCTTCATCATCATCCTGGTCACTCACTCTCCTGAACATCAACATATAACAGGGCATTCCCAAGGGGACAACATATTTTTCTTTGGATCACACGATTCATGCACAACCTGATAATTTTCACCAACATCACCACCTTCTTTCTCCTTTGCTGCATATGTCACAATAATATTGCTATAGAATAGCACTTCTATCCCTTATTATGTAAAACAATCTCTTTATTCCATTTTTTAAAAATTGAACACATTACTACACCATCGCAGATGTCAACATTCTATCCCAATATATAATGTCTACAAATTTCAAAACCATAATTCAATCTTAGATTTCGAAACGAAAAAAAAATAAAATTTTAAGACAATTTTTACCCAAATGTTGCCACAGAGTGCAATCATCACTTCACATTATCATATCAAGACCTTGTTAAAAAGGAAATTATTTTTTAATGCATCTCGATAAACATTCTAAAAACTATGCTTTGAAAATATGAAATTGAAAATATCCCTGTTTTCGAACATGGAGACAATATCAGCTTCATCATTGGAAATGTTATCATTTACATCATGTATCATGAACACACCCTGATCAAACATTGTTTCGATTATGATCATCATAAATCCATGCATCGAAAATGAAAATTGGGAATTTTATTTAATGAAAGTAATGTTGGGAACGATCATGTATAAGGAAATCTAATGAAATCTTGAAACATGCCTCTGTGACTTGAGTTGTCATTCGATGCCATGAAATGAATTTTTGGGGTTACTTTCAACTTTATGAGCAAACAAGTTATATCTGATAATCATGAATCTCAAATATATTAATACTTTTTAAATCCAATTTCATGTGGAAAACTAAAAAGTGGGATTTCCCACCAACGTTCACTTTTCCTCAACTACCAACTTTCAAAAACTTACCCGTACCTTCCATTTATTTATTCATTTTTATAATATAAAATTGAAAATCCAGTTGTCAATGTTAAGTTTAAAAACAACCCTTCCATCAGCCATCCATCGCATCCACGCAATCAAAACAGGTGAGAAAGAGAGGGCGGGGTAGGGGGAGGGGGAGGGGAAGAAAGTGAGGGGGACAAGGGTATAACAGGAACAAAGCGATTTTCAAGTGGTGAAAAGAACAATATTAGTAAAACGGTGGTGGTAACACGAGCAATAATTGCATAATGAAGTTATAATTATATTAATATTTTAAAAGTAATAAATAATGGACAAATTCTGTTGGTTGATGTTCATTCTTTTATTATTATCATATATATATTTCTTTTTTTTTCTTGCCGATTGTTATTCATACATCACATCGAGTCTAGGATATTATCATCATTATTGTTATCAAATTATTTTAACCAAAATTACAATTTACTACCAAACAAACTATCTTTCTGATATCTGCAACATTTTTTTTTAAAATAGTTTTAAAAATCGAATGAACATAATTTTCATTTTTAAAAAGTGCGATGTAAGTTCATAAGGATATAATCATAGAAACAATCAGAGGTAGTAGAGGAACTTCTTCAATCCATAAAAATAAAATCTGGTAAATAGTCACTTTACTGTTAATCTTTCCATTATTACCTGCTGTTGGTCCACAAAAGAAACGTTCTTAATTTTTCTTCTATTTTTTTTTTTATTATTTATTTTTAATCCTCTCTTCCTCATTTTTCTTTTTCTTTTTTTTTTTTGTTTTTGTTTCTTGAAACATCCAGCAGAATCCAAACCTCGTCACTACCTATGAATATTATATTATAAAAACTTTTAATTCACAATGTACAATCAACTTAAAATATAAAATGCTGAACATGTTCCAATAATCATTGAAATAATCATTTGACAAAGAGATAGGTAAGAATCGTAAATTAAATCTAAGATCACAAAAATACAACATGCATACACACACACACACACATACACACACACACAGATATAATTCCTTCTAGCTATAACATATTATTATCATTATTATTATAGTCTCTACAACTCCTACAATCTCCCCCACACTTTATAAAATGTATGAAACTCTACCCCTCCCACACCACCCCAATCCCTCCCCACTCCCTCCTTAACGAATACCCCCCTCCACCCTCCCCGCCCCTCTCTCTCTCTCTTTCTCTCCCTGTCCATACAGCACACTCTTCTTCCTGGACCACAACTTCACGTAAGATTTTAATAGTAGGTCTCCCTCTCCACAAAGCCGCCAGGATTCCTCCTCAGTATAAATTTACGGCATTCGTCGTAGATGAAGATAGTTAAACTATAGGGCAGGGCAACCAGCCACCAAGTAAATCTGTGGACAAAGAAAAAAAAATGATTTTTTAAAAGTTTGTTTTGTTTTTGTTTTTAAGGGTTTTACGGCGCTTGCAACACATTTAGGTTATATGAGCGCCAGTAAAATGGAAGAAAATGGGATAGTAAAAAGTTCTAGAATTACAATTAAAGCACCCAAGAAAAAGTAAGACAAAGGGGAACTGGGAACAAATAGGGATCAGATGTAGATTCCAAGAGCATACCACCAATGTACTGAGTTTGAGATCACCTATAAGTCTCATCCGGACACAAGTACAAAATCCAACAATACACTCAAATGCTTACATTATACATACAAAATAATAAATATAATAATACATAACAGAGAGATGATTTACAAGAAAAAAAAATATAATATCCCAAAACAATAACTATGCATTTGACTGTTCCTCTCCCAGCCAGGACTCCAGCCAAGGCCAGGACAAAACCAAGTAATCTCATTCCAAGACAAAGACAGAAAGCATGTTGGAAAACAGATATAAGGGGATAGAAGATACAGTATGTACCTCCCTGCCCGCTATGGGAGGTCAGGAACCCCGCCCAGATTTTTAAAAAGATTAATTGGATAAATAAATAGCCATATCGATTGATCAAGACCCATTAACTCACTCAACCCTAAAGCCGACTATATCCGTAGTTTACCTGGGTTATTTTTACCCCATGCCTATTTATTCCATTTTTCTGAGACAAATTATAGGTGTAGCATCAAAGCTAATGTTTTTAGTTTTTAGTTGAATAAGAATATCTATACACATGCTCCTTTTTAATACACTTGTTTTCTCCAATTTTGGAAAGAAGCAATAATCTCTAGGATTGAATAAGTTAATATTCATTATCAATATTTATTAATTTCACTGAAACTCTGGCTAAATTGCAAAGCACCTTTAGTAACAAGGAAAATACAATGAATTTTTCATCATTATCAAGGCCCATTTCAACATTTAAAAGATAATTAATTTATTTTCCCAAAACAATATGCTATATGCAAATTTATCACAAGAGAAATAATATCAAAGTTTCATTTTTATTAATCAAAAATCATTATCAAACCCACAGAAACCCGAATTTAAGATGTTAGAGAGTCAGTTTATCCCCAAAAAATTTGGATGAACCGGTTTTTATTGTAAAATTAGGTAACCGATTTGGGTGGGACAGTAAAAGTCACATCATTATCACAACCATTAAAAAAAAAAAATTAAGCCCTTCACAATAGCACCATTAGATCCCGTCACCCATGCATTCCATTAAGGAATATAGTAGATAATCCATCAAACAGGATGTCCGATGTCAACAGGAATAACACATGTTGTCAGAGTGAGCAAATTGGGGGTTAAGAATCTTGCTCAAGATTTTTAAAAACGAAAGTGCCTGAAGCGGGACTCGAACCCGGGACCTTCCGGATCACAGTGCATGCAATGCCTTATCCACTCAGCCATTTCAAACCCCCTACACACACACACACACACACACACACACACACACACACACACACACACACGAAACTTCTTGATTAATGACTGGGAGCTAAACATCTAAATAGTAGGAATTTCCAATCAATAAAATGTTTATAATTTAAAATTCTAAGAATCCTACCTCAAGTTTTGCATACGCAGGCCCTTGTCCAAGCCAGGGCAGTAAGTCAGGAAGGCAGCCAAGGCTGTCTCAAAGAATAAACCAAACGTCAGACGGTGGTTCCTGAAATATGAGAAAAGGCAAATGTCGTTATTATAGACATGAATAGTGAAAACATGAAATAGTCTCCGTTATAAAACCAAAATTGTGCTAACTTTGAATCAACTTAAAATGGTCAACAAAGGTTTAAATCATCATTCACATATAATATTATGTATACATAAAATTAAATTGATTTAAATCAATGAAAATTGTAAAATTTCAATTCAAAAGTCAAACTGGTCATTATCCATCCCTAATCTGTTCTATAGACTACAAATATAAAATTTGGCTTCACAATAGGATTCAATAGTCTGATGTCACTTCCGCCCAGCAACCAGCAGCTTGGTTCTAAACAAAGAAAATTGGTACTTTGTATTCTTCATGCTGGCTCGAACTTTTTCACATGTCATGTGATCAGAATGTATAAAAGTCAAAACAAGATCAGATTTACAATGTTTTTCTCCTCTGGATACACTTTTATGCTCGTAGGAGAAGTATTTCATAAGGGTGTCCTCCATTGTTCCGATAGTTTAGAACCAGTTACTAAGTTACTATACGGCATTTCGAGGGAAGTGACGTCACTACTGTTGAAAGGTATTTGTGGTTTATAAAATGTCATTTGTGAATAATAATAAGCCCTTGTATACAGCATTTACGAGTAATTATTATTTTCTCCCAATAACAAGATAAGACCAGATTTGATAAGATGAGAAAATTAAAACGTTATGAAAATGCTAATGCTCTTTACGGTTTAAATGGATTAAAACGTCACGACTCATTTTTGGTGTTATTTTTTACCTGCCATAAAATAGTTCTGTTTTTGCTTTACTCTGTCTACAAATTAGAAGCCAGGATTGTGCATTGACTTATATCTATTACAGTAACTCATTGTATAGTCGGTCAATTTTATCACATGATTAAGTTGCATGTATTGTTGTGTAATAGTAATATTTCAATTCGCTACCTTAAATAAATGTCAATTCAAAAATCATCAAGAAATACAGAGAGTGAGAAAGAGGGAGGGAGAGAGTGAGAAAGAGGGAGGGAGAGAGAGAGAGAGAGAGATAGAGAGAGAGAGAGAGAGAGAGAGAAAGAGAAAGAGAGAGAGAGAGAGAAAGAGAGAGAGAAAGAGAAAGAGAGACTAAGAGGAAGGAGAGAGATTAAGAGAGGGGAGGGGGGGGGGGGGCATTTTATACTTACTTCATTCCCTGCTGGAAGAGAGACAATCTCCTGGTCTTACAAATGATCAAATCGGCCCATTGGACAATGACAATGGAGACGAAGAAGCCTGTGTGGCAGGTATATTCCAGCTTCTTACGTTGGCTGTAGGTCTGGAAAACACAACAATTGAAAAAATAAGAAATAAAAAGAACATATATTCTATCATTATCATACAATATATAGTAAAAGCCATATGCATAGTATAGATAGAATGAAGATGACGTCACTCAGATCTTTATTGTTATTGTTTTTTGCCATCCACGTTTATGAATACTTCTCACTAAAACTGTATGAACCAGACTATAACAGTTCATGGTTACACATAGTTTTGTGTGTTGGTCCGTTATACTACCGGATGGCAATGTTGTGAGCTTCTTAGCCAAGCACATACTATCTATACGAGTCATACGTTTTCAACATGATCAAAACATTCATCCCTGCTGAATTAATCCAAACAAATCCAATCCCAAACCATGATCAAAATGTTGAATGAATGCATTTCTTTTATTAAGCAAATAAATATCAATATGAAAATTGAATATAAACTTCAACAATTTAATATACGAAAACAAGATAAAATGGACGTTTCGGGTTTCCCCTTTATCAACAAAACAGGATGAATGAAACACTACAAACATCCTATTTTGTTGACAAAGGGGAAACCTGGAACACCCATTTGATCTGTTTTTGTATATTAAATTGAAGCTTACATTCAATTTCTTCGAGCTTCGGGCAGCACCATCTACATTTATTAAGCAAAGACAACTCGTGAATGGTTCAAAATAGCCAACAACAGAAAATCGCATATTTACATTTTTTTTTTTATCAAATCTATCATCAGACCACTCTACTCTGTCCATACAATGAAAAAAACAACATTTTTAAAATCTTTTGTTACTGTGTGGTATTAATTGATACTGTAAGACTTCCAACAAAAGGAATCCTAACATTGGACTCATCCACGGTATTGCCTCAGTACGGCGAGTGATAAGATTTTCATGAAAAAATCAAAACCCATCAATCATCATTGGCATACCATTTGTTTTCGTTGTTTTATGGGTTGTTATTTTGTTTTGTTTTTAAGGGTGCTTTGGTGCTTGAGACACTTTTGATTCCCAGTAAAAAGGAATAATATAATAGGATAGTAAAAGATTGTAGGATATGGTAAACGTAGCTATAAAAAGGTAAGAAAAGTGGAACAGAAGTAAATCTTAAGTAGTAGTATTCCTTCAGAGCCATTCTATAACATGAAACAGACAATAGCAATGGCTTGCTACCCTTTGGATAGGATGCTAGTCTATCCCAAAGTACTTTCCACCAGATCTAACAGACCCAGCTATCCAATCACTGCTGGGTCGACGGAGGGGTCAGAAGAAGTCTTGACTGCACCCCAGATCAATCTTGGACCCATTGATTATGAAGCGGGTGCTCTACTACCCACCCCAGTAAATCTGAAGACCAATCCAATATTGTGTCTAGTTTGAGATCACCTTAAAATCCCATCCAGACATAAGCGCAGGATCAGACTAAGAGGGACACCGTAAGGTGTTTACTTGAATTACAAGAAGAAAGAAAGAAAAAAATCATCTTTCACAAAAGAAACTCACCCATTCCTGTCCATATGAATCCTCCAGATCATTGATGCCAGGAGCATCCCATTCCTTCCTCAAACCCAGCAAGTCTTTCATCCAGAAACCGTTCTCACCCATGATGACAAAGTAGGTGAAGAAACCAGCGGTAGCCTGGATCATACCAATCTGACCGTATGCCATACTGATCAATCTGTGTACAAATACATCGTTAATAATATATACTATGTGGAATAACAGAATATTAGAGTTCATACACTATAAATAAAAAATGGTGGTTTGTAAAACTGATAAATTCAGAAATCACTCTCTACAACTAAAGAGAACAACTGTAAAAGACCACTTGCTAATACTAATGTTTTGTTTTGTTTTTAAGGGTTTTACGGCGCTTGCAACACATTAAGGTCATATCAGCGCCAGTAAAAAGGAAGAAAATGGGATAGAAAAAGTTCTAGAATAACAATTAAAGCACCCAAGAAAAGGTAAGACAAAGGGGAATTTGTTCAAATAGGAAACAGATGTATATTCCAAGAGCACACCGTCAAAGTACTTAGTCTGAGATCACCTAAAAGTCTCATCCAAACACAAGCACAGGTCCCAACTAAGAGGAATACACTCAAATGTTTACAAATCATATTATATAATATGTAAATTAAACATAATAAAATGCATAACAGAGAGATGATTTACAAGAAAAAAAATATCACCTCCCAAAACTATAATTAAACATTCGACTGTTTCCCTCCCAGCCAAGGGAGAACAAAACTAAGTAATCTCATACCAAGACAACGACAGGAAACAATTGGAAAACAGGTATGGGGGGATAGAAGACACAGCATGTACCTCCCTGCCCACTATGGGAGGTCAGGATCCCCACCCAGTTGCTAATACTAAAGTCATTGGACCAAAGAGCACAAGCTCAAGGGTTCTGTATTAAAGACGACAAAGATGATAATTCTTTGTAATTCCATGAAAAGATTTGCAAATATTAAATGCCTGCCATCACTATAAAAAGAATATGAAGTGTGGATAAGTATTGACATTGCTTATTCTTGGACAATATATTTGCTAATAATTTTTTTAAGTGGTTGTCATTATACTGTTACAGAAAACTTTAGTCTATTCTACTCTACGACTCTCAATATTCATGAAGCAATGTTCTATCCTATCTGTCATTTGTATGCTTAGAACAACAGCAATTGTTTTGTTTTACGGCACTTGCGACACATTTAGATCAGCGCCAGTAAAAAGAAGAAAATGAAATAGTCTAAATATTATAGATTTAAAATCAAAGCACCCAAGAAAAAGTAAGACAAAGGGGAATTGGTTCAAATAGGGAACAGATGTAGATTCCAAGAGCACATCACCATCAATGTACTTAACTTAGTATGAAAGCACATTTAAGTCTCATCCGGACACCAGCACAGGATCCCACTAAGAGGAACGCACTCAAATGTTTACAGAATACATAACTAACAATACATAACAGAGAGATGATGTGCAAGGGAAAAAAATATCTCCCAAAACTATAACTATACATTTGACTGCTTCCCTCCCAGTCAAGGACTCCAGCCAAAAACTAAGTAAAAACTAAGTAATCCCATTCCAAGACAAAGACAGAAAGCAACTCAGAAAACGGATGTAAAAGGATAGAAGACAAAGCGTGACCTCCTGCCTGCAATGGGAGGTCCAAGGACCCCGCCCAGGAACAACAGCAATTATATGCTTTTGTTTTAATAGGCCCATTGATTCTTCCTACCTCTCATTGACAAGTTTGTCTGTGACGGGATTACGAGGAGATCTCTTCATGATATCCAATTCGGCTTGTTCATAGGCCAGGGAGATAGCTGGGACCATGTCAGTACCCAAATCAATACACAGGATGGTGATGGTTCCAAGGGGTAAAGGAATGTCGGCAATGATGAACATGAGGAAGGGTGAGATCTCGGGGATGTTGGAGGTAAGGGTGTAGGCGATGGACTTCTTCAAGTTGTCAAAGATCAAACGTCCTGGGAAGTAAAGGATAACGCATGAATAAATAAATATTGAATAAATAAATGAAGAAAGTATCTAAAAATCAGAATCATTCATCACTGTTATAAATCAGTATAAACAGCTATATTATCTTCAATTTCATCCAATCAAAATATGGGATTATCTCAGTTAACAATTAAATTACATGGCTGTTCAGGGAAGGATTGGTTTGAAGGATAAGATCCTGCATGGATTCATATCTAAACCTTCCATTCAAGGTTGATGTAAATGTTGCTGCTCGAAGAAATAAATAACAATGTGAAATTGAATGTAAGCTTCAATGTAGTATACATAAACAGATAGAATGGACGTTTCAGGTTTCTCCTTTATCAACAAAAGAGGATGGATGAAACACTACAGACGAATGAGATAATGTGGTTGTGGCATTATTAATTTATTTCTGAAGTTCTGATGTTTTATTTCACCTTAACAATACAACCACATTATCTCAATCGTCTGTAGTGTTTGATTCATCCTGTTTTGTTGATAAAGGGGAAACTCAAAACGTCCATTTTATCTCTTTTCGCATATTTAATTGAAGCTTCCATCCAATTTCACATTGTTATTCATTTGAGGTTGATGCCATCAGCTCGCCCAGAGTCAGATATTAATATTTTGAGGCCTACCTTCTTCAACACCAGTGACAATGGAGGCAAAGTTGTCATCAAGCAAGATCATGTCAGCAGCTTGTTTACTGACGTCACTACCAGCAATACCCATGGCCACACCAATATCAGCTTTCTTCAAGGCAGGAGAATCGTTGACACCATCACCTGTGACAGCTACAATCTGGCCTTGTCTTTGACAACCTTCTACAATAATCAGTTTCTGCTGGGGTGAGGTACGGGCAAACACAATTTCAGCATGGTTGTTGAGGATCTCGTCAATCTGGGCAGGGGGCATGTCTCTGAGGTCACCTCCGTGAATGACGGCAGCCTTGGCAATTCTAGACAAGTAAATATGGGAGAAGATATAAATAAAATATAGATATACAATTTCAGTCAAGAAAAATTAAGATGAAAACCATCATTCAATATGAAAATAAAGCAAAAGTGTAACAAGGAGAAGCATGAAAAAAGGAGTGGCTTACTGCTTTCAATGAGTTATAATTAATTTATATATAAAACCATAACAAAAATATGGATAAAGAGTACAAAAAAGTATGGGAAGAAGAGTTTCTTACTGCTTTCAATGATTTAACTGTCTTACAGATTTTTTCTTCATTAACTTGGAAGACTCTGTTACACATACGAATTCAACTTTTACGTCATCGTTTCAATTCAGTGAAAATATCTTACAAAAATTTATTTCTCCTGAAGTTCTGATGTTATATTTCCATTTGATATTCATTCAATGTAAGTTTTGATATTGCTTCATTATCTATAATTATGCCATTATAACATTGACTTTTAAAAAAGCCCATTAATTTGTACCCTATTTCATCTTCTCTCAAAATGAAAAATATTTTTTAAAAACAAGAATCATATTTACCATCCACTTTCTTCAAAACTCATTGAAAAGGGTAAAAGATAAAAAATATTTCGTTATCTTTCTTGTTCAAATCATGACATTCTTAAAATGATTTTTAAAATAATCAATTTCTTACTTGGGATCAACTTCATCAACGGGCATGCCAGTCTCGACAGCAATGTCTTCAACAGTCTTGCTTCCTTCGGAGATGATTCCAACGCCTTTAGCAATGGCCTTGGCCGTGATGGGGTGATCTCCAGTAACCATGATAACCTTGATACCAGCACTACGGCATTTTCCGACAGCATCGGGGACAGCAGCACGAGGAGGATCAATCATAGACATCAGACCGACAAATCGGAGACCAGTCAGGGGGAAGTTAGGACCATCAGGATCAAATTCAAAGTTGGGTGGGAACTCTTCAATTGGCAATATAAAGTCGCAGAATCCTATAGGGGAAGAATAGAGAAATAAACAGAATTAATAATGCATAGTAAATAGAGAATAGACGAAAAGTGGGGCTTGCTGCCTTCAGAAGGTGATATGTCAGGTGAATTAGAAATTGAATCTTAAGTCAAAAAATTTGAGGTTTCTTAATATTTTTTAAAAAGTAAAATCATTCAACTATTCAATTTTTTAAAATGTATGAATGAATATAATATACAGTCCACTCCGGATAATTGTAACACCTTGGGATTGGCGAAAATGTTGCATTAAACCGAAGTTGTGATTAACCGAAGTTGAGTTTCTTGTCCACTATTGCAACATTTTCCCTGTTTACACGAGCTTGGGACCGTTCATGGCTGCGGTATTTTTGGTCGATTTCAGACAAAAGGACAGGGCACTGTTTTCACTACCAATTGATGTAAGTTTCTATAGCAATTTTGATTTGACCACTGAACAGTTTCATACCATATATGGTAAACTCAAAACCAATTGTTGTATACATTGTTCGAGGTCCAACACAGACTGAGCAATTTGATTCAAACAAAAGCCATATGGCAGCCCTGTATAGATTTTAAAAAGCAAAAGCAGCTTTGATGCAAGCCAACATCTTATTCAGATTGGATTTAACTTTCCCTCTTTGTTCTCAACATTTGTAACAGAAAGAGATTAGCCGTGTTGAGAGACAATAAGCTCTCGCCAAACCTATTGGTCACAGTTTTCAATCCCAAAACAAAGGATATCGCTCAGTCTCTCCTTACATGTGTCATTGTCTAACTTTTGTCTGGACTATGCCCAGCCCCCTCGCCTCCTATCTAATTAATGGTCACAGATGACCTCACAAACCCATACTGCAATGCCCTGCCCTCTTTTTTTCTAATAGAGTGGTGACATTTCTTCAACCTGTCATGATTTCACCCATGATGGAATTTTATCATGCAATTTTGTTTGATTTCTTGAATTTGCCACTTTTAGAGGTTGAAAATTTGTTGCGATTAACCAAAGTTTATTGCAATTAACCAGTGACTTTTATATAGAATTAATTCCGATACTTGGAAAAGGTTGTGATTAACCGAAAGTTGCCATCATCCAGAGTGGACTGTATAAACAAACATACATACAAATAAATGAAATAAATAAACAAATAAAATTGTATCTCTGGTCATTAATTCCTTTTTTTGACATCTGCTATAGTATAATAGAAGATTGAGACTAAGTGTGTCAGATGTAGATTTAACCTTTCAGCAAAGTTTCAAAGTGTTATAAGAACAAGAGATAAAGTGAGTAGAAAAGTGCCAGAAGACATTAGAGAATAAAAAAAAATTTCGCGTTGGTGATGGGGTTTGAACCCGTGACCTTATTGGTACGACAACTCTGCCTGGCTGGTGAGAGCGTGACTCTACCGTATGAGCTATCCACGATCCCCAAAAAAAATCGTATCTTACTCAGGTCATTCCTTGAGCTCTCTCTCACCGACTACTGGAGATCGCGGGTCTAACACACATAACCTCCGCGAAAAGTGTTATAAGAGGTAGGTTAAGAGTATTATTGTTGTATGTGAAAGACATGCATTTCATCTTTTTAAAAGTCTACTGTTTCCTTACCCAATACACGCTCTCCAAGCCCACCCAGTTCAAGATAGGCAGAGTTGAAAGCCTCCCTGAAGTTGTCGTCCAAAGGCTGGTCCTTGCCATGCATCATTATAGTGGAGCAGCGGTCCATAATACGCTCGGGGGCTCCCTTCATCACCAGGATGTAGCGAGGATCATTGGGGTCTTCTGTCTCATGGATGGATACCTAGTTAGATGATAAGAAAGTGGTGAAAGCATATTTGTTTAAATACTGAATATTATTTTATCTGTAATTATAAATTCTCTTCAACACATCTCAATAATAAGCTGGACCTTTTTAAAAATCGTATATCTCTTAATTTTCCAGAACTAATTCAAAACAAAAGCAAAAATATAAAATTAAATATTGACATCTTGATTTTAGTTGTGAGCAGTTAGGTTTTATTAAGGTTAGGTTTCGTTCAACTCCCTTTTTGTTAATTGTTTAAAAATCCGGCACACAGCGGCGGTCTTTTCAATCAATAATTGAAAGCTTGAGTGAGTCGTAAGAAATTTCGGATTCTCTTTTGAGCATCCACCTAATGATGAAAGGGTTATGTCTTCAGTGTTATATTGTACCTGGTATTTGTTGGTGGAGTTGAATGGGATCTCAACAATCTTCTTGTTGCGTTTTCGGTATTCAGTTACTTTGCCAATGGACAACTCAGCACACTTCAAAAGAGCAGACTCGGAGGCATCTCCAGCACATTCTCTGAAAAAAGTTAAATGGTAAAACAATGATAAAGGTTATGCTTATGATGATGATGATGATGTAAATGACGATGATTTCAATAATATATATATATATATATATATATATATATATATATATATATATATATATATATATATATATATGGAACCCCAATTATTAGTTTAAGATTTATCTAAAACAACAGCTCCAAATACTTCCAACTTATAAACACCATTTTTAAAAAGATAAATGGATGCATATATAGGAAAAAGGGTCGCCCTCAGATGGACCCCACAGGGGAACAAGGAGGAGAGCGAGACTCTTGGAGACTTGGAAACGGACCCTGGAACATGACACGAAGACCCAGAAGTGGATGTGGGGAGAAATGTCAAAGACAGCAGCATACCGTGATGGTTGGAGATCTACTATGTCTGCCTTAAGTGCAACTGAAGCACCAAGAGGATAAATAAAGTTAATTATAAATAAAAGTATCACAAACACTTTTTCACTGAACACTTTTAAAATCAATCCCAACTTTATAACAAAATTCCCCATTGAATAATGTTCATTGACCCTTTAAAATTCAAAGCTTAATCGTAAATATTATTCACATTCAACAACTTTATAACATAATATATTTTTGGTGTTTTGTTGTAATAAATGAGTCATAACTCCATCAAAAAGGTCCTAAACGGATAAAGATTATTTTTTCAGATTTTAATACATGAATTTGTTGTACCGTACTGGTGGAGCTTTTTTGTCATTTCAGGACCAGTAAGAGAACTTTTAAGTTATTTCATCCTTGGACATGAACTGAGCATTAAGTAAAAAACTCTATTTACCTCTTCAAGACTGGCACCCCGTCCTGACCTCCCTTGAATTCAGCACGGTTACACAACATGGCGATACGGGCTAGAGATTTCCAGGTTGGGTCGCTGGCAGAGTAGACAGCATCTGAAATACAAAATAAGACATTTTAGCTGACAACGTCTGGAATATAAAATAAAATTATCTAAGTGCGGCTATGTGGTCTTGTGGTATGACACTCGCTTTCGGATCGAAAGGTCCTGGGTTCGAGCCTTGAGCATAGTTGAGTCCTTGGAAAAGGCTCTTTACTCACATTCTCTCACTATACTCAGGTGTAAAATGAGTACCTGGCCGTTAACAGCGTCTCTGTCCGAAAATATTTTAATATCGCCTAACAGGCGTTAGGTCCCGTCCTACATGTTAAGTGTTGCTGTTGGCCAGGGACCCCTTGTAAAGCGCTTTGAGCACGTTTAGTGGATATTGCGCTATATAAAAGCTCTTTTTAAGAGGACAGGTTTCAACAAACCTATAGTCGCTTATGATGTAGCAAATCATGGTTATCATGGGTAGGAATTGGAAGTGTGTTTACAGAAAGGAAAATGACAAGAGGACGTCGTGAGAAGATTAGATGATGCTATTTTATATATTTTTGAAAATATGCTGCAAATAATGAATCTGCCAGTCTTTAAAACATGTGCTATTGTCTTGTTGCCTAATTAACATGTTACACGAAATATGAAGATCTGAATTATATTTTTGAAGCTGCATGGAAATACCTATAAGTTCTAAACATAAAAAGGACTTTGTCAGATTCCATTTTAAAGATGACACTATATCAAAATGTCATGAAAAAAATATGTGAAGTCAAAATGCTGTATTCCCTAACCTCCTCAAGACAAGGCACCTCCTACTTATTGTCATTTTTTCAAAATTCTTTAAAACTGAGTCTTTTAAACTTGGTAAAATATCTAATTTTTTTTTCAATTTTTAAGATTGAAATCAAAATCAAAATTGGAACAAAAATATCAGAAATTGTCAATTTTGTCTCCATGAAATATATGTAAATTCTGATTAAATCTCTTCCAGTGGCAAGTATGACACTAAAGGACTTACTGCACTGATCGTCACTGGTGTCAGCCTCAACAATACGTCCATCAAACCACATGTGAGCAACTGTCATTCTGTTCTGGGTCAAGGTTCCGGTCTTATCGGAACAGATGGTGGAGGTGGAGCCAAGGGTTTCTACAGCTTCCAAGTTCTTGACCAGACAGTTCTTCTTGGCCATTCTCTTGGCAGTCAGAGTCAAACATACCTAGAATAGAAAAAACAAAAGGTCATAAAGGATTCAAGACTATATAATAAGGCAGTCAAAAAAATAAAATTACATAAGGAAAAGAATCCACTATGAAACGTATGTTTTCTACACTACACTTGTCAGACTAATTAACTTTGCTTCATAATTGATTCCATTATTTTCACTGTTATCATCGCTATTTCATAATTATTTCAATTTTTTTTTTTTTCATATATAACAAAAATTTATTTTTAGAAAAACTAGCATCAACATCACTACCACCTTGTGTCATATCAACATTGACAATTACATCATCATCACCATCACCCCCATCTTTATCATCATCACTCTCAGCCTCCTTATGGTCATTATTATTGCTGTTTACATGTTTGATTATATTTTTCCAAGTCAACATTGCTACAGTCTCTTTTGTAATCTTCTATAAACTTCTCTATTTATTTTAACTACCAATTCTTCTACCAAGACTTACAGTGACAGTAGCCAGCAGACCTTCAGGCACGTTAGCCACAATGATACCGATAAGGAAGATGACAGCATCCAGCCAGAAGTATCCGAGGATGAAGGCAATGATGAAGAAAGTCACACCAAGGAATACGGCTACAGAAGTGATGATGTGGATGAAATGAGCAATCTCCTTGGCAATTGGGGTTTCTCCGACCTCGAGACCAGAGGCCAAGTTGGCAATACGACCCATGACAGAGTGGTCACCGACTCGGACAACGATACCTCTTGCGCTTCCTGAAATAATTACAAATAAACATAGAAAAAATCATCATAATGGATGATGGTAGGAGGTGAAGTTTTCATAATTTCTTAAAGTTACCAGCAGGATTCCCAAGGGTAGTTTTGGGACCTCTTCTGATTATAATCTTTATCAACGAACTCCCATATGTCTTGTTATCTATATGTAAATTATTTGCATATACAAAGATGTACAACAATGCGAATAACAGCTATATATTGCAGGACGATCTTCTGCCTTTATTTGGTTGGTCAAAGGATGGGGATCTGAATTTTAATATTTACAAATGTCATGTTTTACATATCGGAGTATATATCCTAAAAATATCTATTTAACTTATGAAGAACAAAATAATTCTTAGATTGAAGCATTTTCAGAGAAGAATGTTGGTGCGACATTTGATCCCACTCTCTAATTTGATCAATTTTTTATTACAAGAGAAAACAAGTTAGTTGGAATTATAAAATGAAGTTTCTCTCATTTCAACTGTACTATGATTTTAACATTAAGGAAGGCTCTGCGATGGACACGACGACGACAATAATAATGATAATAATAATAATAATAATAATAATAATAATAATAATAATAATAATAATAATAATAATAATTAAAACTATGGTTCAACATTTTTAATCTGAAAATAAATGTTTAGCACAACAGATTTCACGTCATGGCACAGGACTGAAGGACTAGAGCTCAGGTGGTCGCTGGTTCGGATAAGTAAGTTAGCGCAACAGATCGAAGTAATCTCAGACATAATCTTCAATCATCAAATATAACGATCACACCATACACAAATTTTGATTTCTGTAACATAACAAAAATCTGCACATACCTTCAACAGCATTGGTAGAGAAGAAGGCCAAGTTTCTTGTTTCCAGAGGGTTCTCATGGGTGAATTCAGGTGTCCTGGTCTGGGGTTCAGACTCTCCAGTCAAGGAAGAGTTGTCCACCTGTCAAATGTCAATGGAAAACAATAGTAAGATTGATAACATGGTAAAGAAAGAGACAAAGAAGGAAATGGTAGATGTTGATGGAAACAGAATTCAAACATAAACAATCTGTCAATCAGGCTATTTTATGGTAGATGATAGTGGTGAATTTCAAATTTAAACAAGATACACGAAGAACACTCTAGCCCTTACTGGAGTTTGACATGAGTAAAAAAAAAAAAATTTTAAAGAGCTTTTATATAGCGCAATATCCACTCTTCGTGCTCAAAGCGCATTACAAAAGGTCCCTGACCAAAAGCATCATATAACATTTAGAACGAGACATGACGCCTGTCAGGCGACATATAACAATTTGTTTCCGACAGAGACAATGCTGTTAACGGCCAGGTACTCATTATACACCTGAGTACTGTGAGAAAATGTGAGTAAAGAGCCTTTTCCAAGGACTCAACTACGCGCTGAGCGAGGCTCGAACCCAGGACTGTCCAATCCGAAAGCGAGTGTCATACCACAAGACCACATGGCCGAACAATATATTATATATATTATACAGTATATTATAATTTTAGGATATCTATATATAAAATTAAATATTACTAGGATGTTGAGGGTTGAGGGGGGAGAGAGGGAGGGAGGGGTGGGGGGGGGGGTGAGGTGCTCTAATTCTATAAGCGAAAATGCACACATTCACAGTGTATTAAAGATAGGTCTACAGTAAATATTCTTGGACAAAACCTCATAAAGACTTATAATCTTAAAGGCTTGTAAAATCTATTTGATTCATTTGAATTACCTTAAAACCGTGAGCAGAGATGATTCTCATATCGGCTGGAACACGATCTCCAAACTTGACCTCAACAACGTCACCCATGACAATTTCTTCAACACGGATACTGATGACCTCTCCATTACGGACAACCATAGCATTCTAAGTGGAAGACAAACATAAAGAAGTTGGATTGTTATGGCACAATATTTCAGTAATATAAAAAACAACAGAAAATAAAGAGAGAGAAAGAGAGAGTGTGAGTGTGTGAGGGAGGCAGGGAGAGAGAGAGAGAGAAAGAGAGAGAGAGAAAGAAAGAGAGAGAGAGAGAGAGATATTTTTGATCAACTAAAATTAACTTGAAAAGCTCCTTCTTTGTGATTGGATGGTTGAATGAATGAATGAATGAACGAATGAAAAAAATACTGAAATTAAGCATTTCTAAATATTACTGAAGTTTTACACTTTTCATGCTCTTATGTATTTCATGTTATCTCAATTGATCATCTATATTTTCATTTTTCAATATTTATTTTCGACCCCCCCCCCCCCCCCCCCCCCCCCCAAAAAAAAAAAAAAAAAACAAAAAAAAAAAACATATCATTTTCATTCTTGGTTTCTATAAAAGATCGGTTGTGTA